>NC_133332.1:273571837-273921003 GCF_042186555.1 Aquarana catesbeiana
GACAGGGATAGAGCTGATTGATAGATTTAGAGCTGACAGAGCTAGAAATGAAAGAGCTTGAGAGTTTAGAGTCGATAGAGCTACAGAAATTTAGAGCTGAAAAGTTAGAAAGATAGGGCGTTAGAGATATAGAAAGATCGAGAGACTTAAGGAGATACAGAGAAACTTAGAGATAATGGGAGAGCTAGTGATTTAAATTGATCTAGAGATGCAGAGAGAGCTAGATATACAGATAGAGGTAAAAGATGGGAGAAAGAGAAATGCGGAGACACCTCTCCATTTCTTACTCTCTATTTGTCTACCTCTTTATCCTTCTCTATCGCTAACTTAATCTATATCTCTCTATCTCTCTAACTTTAGCAATATCTAAAGTTCTATCACTATCGTTCTCTCTCTCTGTATATATGTGTATATATATCTCTATCCATCTTTCTATAATCGCTATCGTCTACAGCGCTATCCTCCATAGCTATGTCATCAATAGTTTTATGATCCATAGTTCTGTCAGCTGTAGCTCTATCAACTCTAGCTTTATTATCTCTAACTCTAACTAGGTCTATCACTTTCGCTCTTTTATCCCTATCTCATTCTCTTATCTCTATCTACAAGAGATAAAGAGATAGAGCTGGATAGAGATTGTCTCTAATTTTATATGTCGAATTAGCTCTGAGATATCAAGAGCTAATTCGACATAGAGCTGGATAGTCTCTCAGTTTCGATCTGTCTGTCTCTTTTCATTATCTCTTGTAGACTTAGAAATATAGATAAAGAGATATAGGGATAGAGAGATAGGTTTAGATATAAAAGCTAGAGAGCTTAAGCTGGATAGAGATTAGAGAGATCCGTTTCTAGCTATCCTCCATATCTCGGTCATAGTTCTATGATCCATAGGTTAGGTTCTGTCGTCCTTAGCTCTGTCATCTCTTGCTCTATCATCTGTAACTCTATCATCTCTGGCTCTGTCATCTCCAGCTCTATTATAGCTAGAGATGATCTAGTGCTAGTGATGAGCTAGAGATGATAGAGCTGATAGAGATGCTAAAGATAATAGAGATAGCGAGGATAGAGCTAGAGATTTATGCGGGGCGGGGTGACCTCACGGGGAATGCCACAGAGAAGAGCAGGAACCTCCAAACATACCATGAAAGGCGGAGCGGCCCAGGGAGAAGATAAAAGACGCCGAGGAGGGAAATGCTGGACGAGAACACCGGAAGAAGAACAAGAAGAGCCCAGAAGAGCCGGAAGAACTAGAAGAACTAGAAGAAGATGAAGGAAAATATAAGAAGAAAGAAGAAGCACTGTCTCTTGTCATTTTTAACATTTTTGACAGTTTTTTAGTGAAATGATAGGAATAATTTTGTACCCCCTTACCATATCACACAGGGGGGCCGTGATCTGTTGGTCCTTGCCCCCCTTGTTGGTCCCCTTGTTAAAGGGGGCACCCAGATTACGATAAACCTCCCCGCCCAAAGACCCCAACAACCACCGGCTAAACACTTTGTCCCCATGTTGGGAAAAGAGATAGATATATAGAGCTGGATAGATATAGAGCTAATTCGACATAGACATTAGAAATAGGGAGATAGATTTAGATATATGAGCTAGAGAGATTAAGATGGATAGAGATTTAGAGAGATAGCTCTCTTTCTGTAGCTCTATTTATCTCTATCCATCCTTAGCTCCATAATCACTTTTGTCTCTAGTTCTATCCTCTATAGCTTCATCAGCCATAGTTCTATCATCTCTAGCTCTGTCATCTGAAGCTCTATCATCTCCTAAATCATCTCTCACTCTATCATCTCTAGCTCTATCATTTATAGCTAGAGCTAGAAATAATATTGCTAATAGAACTTATAGAGATGATATAGAGCTAGCGCTAGAGATGATTAGAGCGAGGGATGAAAAAGCTAGAGATGAAAAAGCCTGAGATGAAAGAGTTTAGAGATGATAGAGTTTAGAGATAAAAGATCTACAGATTATATATAAAGCTAGAGAAAGAGCTAAAGATGATGGCGATAGAGAGTTAGAAATGATCATGGCTAGCTTTAGCATGTCTAGCTTTATCATTTCTACCTCTTAGCTGTATCATCTTTAACTCTAAACATGGGAAACATGCGCCCATTTACAGCCATACTATAGACACCAACTTAGTTCTATTAGCTGTAGTTCTATCATCTCTAGCGCTATCATCCCTGTCTCTATCATCTCTAGCTCTATCATCTCTAACTCTACCAGCTCTTTCAGCTCTATGACTAGCTCTATCATTTCTAGTTCTAACATCTTTAATTCTATCATCTCTAGTTCTACCATCTCTAACTCTATCATGTCTAGCTCTATCATCTCTAGCTTTATCATCTCTAGCTATATCATTCTCTGGCTCTATCATCTCTATCGCTAACAGGTCTATCAGCTCTATCAACTCTATCTGTATCTTTTTAATCCCTCTCATCTCCAGCTTTATCTTTTCTGGCTCTTTCATCGCTATTTCCTATCATCGCTCTATCATCTTTAGCTCTATCATCTCTACTTCGATAATCTCTAATTCAGCCCTTTATACATCAGAATCCCATCAGCAGCCCAATACAGTCCCAACACCAGGACTTTACATCAAAGACCCAACAGCAGCCCCATTACTTTACACTCCCATCTCCAGCCCCCTTTACATCAGAGTCCCATCACCAGCCCCTTAAAAAGTCTCATCACCTGTCCCCTTTTGTCAGCAGCCTCTTACATAAGTGTACCACCAGCAACCCCTTACATCAGGGTACCATTAACAGCCCCTTACATCAGAGTCCCATCACCAGCCCCTTACATCAGAGTCCAATCATCAACCTGCCCCATACCATCCCGCTCACCAGCTCCATACAAAGTCTCATCACCTATCCCCTTACAGTCCAATCAGCAGCCTTCTTACATTAGATTCCCACTAGCAGCCCTTTACATCAGAGTCCCTTCACATGCTCCTTAAATCAGAGTCCCATCAGCAGCTCCTTACCTCAGAGTCCAATCAGCAGCAACTTACGTCAAAGTCCCATCACCCTCCCCCTTACATCAGTCCCATCACATGCTCCTTATACAACAGAGAGTCCCATCAGCAACCCCTTACATCAGAGTTTAATCAGCAGCAACTTACATCAGCATCCCATTACAGCCCCTCACATCAAAGTCCCACTACCAGCCCCCTTACATCAGAGTCCCATCACCGGCCCCTTACATCAGAGTCCCATCACCGGCCCCTTACATCAGAGTCCTATCAGAGCCCCTTACATCAGAGTCCTATCAGAATCCCTTTACATCAGAGTCCCATCACCAGCCCCCTTACATTAGAGTAATATCAGCAGCCTTTTACATTAGAGACCCACCACCAGCCCTTTAAATCAAAGTCCCATCAACAGTCCCTTACATCAGAGTCCATTCAGCAGCCCCTTACATCAGAGTCAAATCAGCAGCCCCTTTACATCAGCTGCCCATTAACAGCCCCTACTTCAGAGTCCCATCAGCAGCCCCTTACATCAAAGTCTCATTACCAGCCCCTTACATAAGAGTCCCATCAACACTCCCTTACATCAGAGTCCCATCAGCAGCCCCTTACTTCAGAGTCCCACCACCAGCCCCTTACATCAAAGGCACATCACATGCTCCTTACATCGGAGTCCAATCAGCAGCCCCTTACATCAGAGTCCCATCACCGGCCCCCTTACATCAGAGTCCCATCAACAGTCCCTTACATCAGAGTCCCATCACCAGCCCCCTTACATCAGAGTCCCACCAACAGCCCCTTACATCAGCGTCCCATCACCAGCCCCTTAACATCAGAGACCCATCATATGCTCCTTACATCAGAGTCCCATCAGCAGACCCTTACATCAAAGTCCCATCACCAGCCCCCTTACATCAGAGTCCCATCACTAGCTCCTTGCATCAGAGTCTCCTCAGCAGCCCTTTACATCAGAGTCCAATCAGCAGCCCCTTACATCAGAGTCCATTCAGCAGCCCCTTACATCAGAGTCCAATCAGCAGCCCCTTACATCAGAAAGTCCCATCACCAGCCCCTTACATCAGAGTTACATCAGCAGCCCGTGACATCACAGTGTATCATCATCAGCCCCTTACATCAGGGTACCATTAACAGCCCCTTTCCATCAGAGTCCCATCAGCAGCCATTTACATCAGAGTCCCATCACCAGCCCCTTACATCAAAGTCCCATCATCTGCCCCCTTGCATCAGAGACCCATCAGCAGTCCCTTACATCAGAGTCCAATCAGATTCCCATAACATCAGAGTCCTATCAGCACCGTCTTACATTAGAGTCCCACCAGCAGACCCTTACATCACAGTCCCATCAAAAGCTCCTTACATTAGAGTCCCATCAGCAGCCCCTTACTTCAGAGTCCCACCACCAGCCCCTTACATCTAAGTCCCATTACCAGACCCCAAACATCAGAGTCCCATCAACAGTCCCTTACATCAGAGAGTCCCATCAACAGCCTCTCACATCAGAATCCCATCAGCAGTCCAATACAAAGTGTTCCAACACCAGGACCTTACATCAGGGACCCATCAGCAGCCCCTTACATTAGAGTGCATTCAGCAGCCCCTTACATCAGAGTCCCATCAGCGGACCCTTACATTAAAGTCACATCACCAGCCCACTTACATCAGAATCCCATCACATGTTTCTCACATCAGAGTCCCATCATAAGCCCCCTTGAATCAGAGTCCCATCAATAGTCCTTAACATCAGAGTCCTATCACAGGCCCCTTACATCAGAGTCCCATCAGAGCAACTTACATCCTAGCAGCCCCCTAAAGAGTCTCATCACCATCCCCCTTACATCAGAGTACAATCAGCAGCCTCTAACATTAAAGTACCATCAGCAGCCCCTTACATCAAAGTCCCATCATCAGCCCCCTTACATTAGAGTATCATCACAAGCTCCTTACATCAGAGTCCCATCAGCAGCCCCTTACATCAGAGTCCATTCAGCAGCCCCTTACATCAGCGTCCCATTAACAGCCCCCTACATCAGAGTCCCATCATCAGCCCCCTTACATCAGAGTCCCATCAGCAGCCCCTTACAGAGTCCCATCAGCAGCCCCTTACATCAGAGTCCCATCAGCTGCCCCTTACACAGAGTCCAATCAGCAACCCCTTACATCAGCGTCCCATCACATGCTCCTTACATCAGAGTCCCATCAGCAGCCCCTTACTTCAGAGTCCCACCACCAGCCCCTTACATCAAAGTCCCATTACCAGTCCCCTTACATCAGCGTCCCATCACATGCTCCTTATACATGAGAGAGTCCCATCATCAGCCCCCTTACATCAGAGTCCCATCACATGCTCCTTACATGAGAGTCCCATCAGCAGCTCCTTACCTCAGAGTCCCATCAGCAGCCCCTTACATCAGAGTCCAATCAGCAGCAACTTACATCAGCGTCCCATCACATGCTCCTCACATCAGAGTCCCATCAGCAGCCCATTACTTTAGAGTCCCACCACCAGCCCCTTACATCAAAGTCCCATTACCAGCCCCCTTACATCAGAGTCCCACATCACATGCTCCTTACATCAGAGTCCCATCACATGCCCCTTACATCAGAGGGTCCCATTAGCAGCCCCTTTCATCAGCGTACCATCACATGCTCCCTACATCAGAGTCCCATCAGCAGCTCCTTACATCAGAGTCCCATCACCAGCCCCCTTACATCAGAGTCCCATCAACAGTCCCTTACATCAGAGTATCATCAGCAGCCCCTTACATTAGAGTCCCATCACCAGCCCCTTACAAAGTCTCATCACCCTTCCCCTTACATCAGAGTCCCATCAACAGTCCCTTACATCAGAGTCCCATCACCAGCCCCTTACATCAGAGTCAAATCACAGGCCCCTTACATCAGAGTCCCATCAGAGCCCCTTACATCAGAGTCCTATCAGAATCCCTTTACATCAGAGTCCAATCAGCAGTCCCTTACATCAGAGTCCCATCAGCAGCCCCTTACATCAGAGTCCCATCCCATGCTCCTTACATCAGAGTCCAGTCAGCAGCCTCTTACATCAGAGTCCCATTACCAGCCCCTTACAAAGTCTCATCACCTGTCCCCTTACATCAGAGTCCAATCAGCAGCCTCTTACATTAGAGTCCAACCAGCAGCCCCTTAAATCAGAGTCCCATCACCAGCCCCTTACATCAGAGTCCGATCAGCAGCCCCTTACTTCAGAGTCCCACCACCAGCCGCTTACATCAAAATCCCATCATCAGCCCCCTTACATCAGAGTCCCATCACATGCCCCTTACATCAGAGGGTCCTATTAGCAGCCCCTTACTTCAGAGTCCCACCACCAGCCCCTTACATCAGAGTCCCATCAGCAGCCCCTTACATCAGAGTCCAATCAGCAGCCTCTTACATCAGAGTCCCATCACCAGCCCCTTACAAAGTCTCATCACCTGTCCCCTTACATCAGGGTCCAATCAGTAGCCTCTTACATAAGAGTCCCACCAGCAGCCCCTTACATTAGGGTCCCATCACCAGCCCCTTACATCAGAGTCCCATCAGAGTCCTATTATCAGCCCCCATACATCAAGGGTACCATTAACAGCCCCGTACATCAAAGTGTCATTACCAGCCCCCTTACATCAGAGTCCCATCATCAGCCCCCTTACATCAGAGTCCCATCACATGCTCCTTACATCAGAGTAACATTAGCAGCCCCTTACATCAGAGTCCCATCAGCAGATCCTTACTTCAGAGTCCATTCAGCAGCCCCTTACATCAGCATCCCATCACATGCTCCTCACATCAGAGTCTCATCAGCAGCCCCTTACTTCAGAGTCCCACCACCAGCCCCTTACATCAAAGTCTCATTACAAGCTCCCTTACATCAGAGTCCCATCTACAGTCCCTTACATCAGAGTCCCATCAACAGCCCCCTTGAATCAGAGTCCCATCAATAGTCCTTAACATCAGAGTCCCATCACTGGCCCCTTACATCAGAGTTCCATCAGAGCCCCTTACATCAGAGTCCTATCAGAATCCCTTTACAACAGAGTCCCATCAGCAGCCCCTTACAGAGTCTCATCACCAGACCCCTTACATCAGATTACAATCAGCAGCCTCTAACATTAAAATCCCACCACCAGCCCCTTACATCAAAGTCACATCAACAGTCCCTTACATCAGATTCCCATCAGCAGCCCCTTACATCAAAGTCCCATCATCAGCCCCCTTACATTAGAGTCCCATCATAAGCTCCTTACATCAGAGTCCCATCAGCAGCCCCTTACATCAGAGTCCATTCAGCAGCCCCTTACATCAGAGTCCAATCAGCAGCCCCTTATATCAGCGTCCCATTAACAGACCCCTACATCAGAGTCCCATCATCAGCCCCCTTACATCAGAGTCCCATCAGCAGCCCCTTACAGAGTCTCATTACCAGCCCCCTTACATCAGAGTCCCATCACCAGCCCCTCACATCAGAGTGCCATAACCAGCCCCTTACATCAGAGTCCCATCACAGGCCTCTTACATCAGAGTCCCATCAGAGCCCCTTGCATCAGAGTCATATCAGAATCCCCTTACATCAGTGTCTCATCAGCAGACCCTTACAGAGTCTCATCACCAGCCCCCTTACATCAGAGTCCCATCACATGCTCCTTACATCAGAGACCCATCAGCAGCCCCTTACATCAAAGTCCCATCAGCAGCCCCTTACATCACAGTGAAATCAGCAGCCTCTTACATCAGCGTCCCATCACATGCTCCTTATACATCAGAGAGTCCCATCAGCAGCCCCTTACATCAAAGTCCCATCATTAGCCCCCTTACATCAGAGTCCCATCACATGCTCCTTTCATCAGAGTCCCATCAGCAGCCCCTTACAACAGAGTCCCATTAGCAGCCCCTCACATCAGAGTCCAATGTGCAGCCCCTTACATCAGAGTCCCATCGACAGCCCCTTTACATCAGAGTCCCATCAACAGCCCCCTTACATCAGAGTCCCATCAACAGTCCTTAACATCAGAGTCCCATCACCAGCCCCTTATATCAGAATCCCATCAGCAGTCCAATACAAAGTGTCCCAACACCAGGACCTTACATCAGAGACCCATCAACAGCCCCTTACATCAGAGTCCCATCACCAGCCCCTCACATCTGAGTCCCATCACCAGCCTCTTACAATAGAGTCCCATCACAGGCCCCTTACATCAGAATGCCATCAGAGCCCCTTACATCAGAATCCTATCAGAATCCCTTTACATCAGAGTCCCATAAGCAGCCCCTTACATCAGAGTCCCACCACCAGCCCCTTAAACCAAAGTCTCATTACAAGCTCCCTTTCATCAGAGTTCCATTTACAGTCCCTTACATCAGAGTCCCATCAACAGCCCCATTGAATCAGAGTCCCATCAATAGTCCTTAACATCAGAATCCCATCACAGGCCCCTTACATCAGAGTCCCATCAGAGCCCCTTACATCAGAGTCCTATCAGAATCCCTTTACATCAGAGTCCCATCAGCAGCCCCTTAAAGAGTTTCATCACCAGCCCCCTTACATCAGAGTAGAATCAGCAGCCTCTAACATTAAAATCCCACCACCAGCCCCTTACATCAAAGTCACATCAACAGTCCCTTACATCAGAGTCCCATCAGCAGCCCCTTACATCAAAGTCCCATCATCAGCCCCCTTACATTAGAGTCCCATCACAAGCTCCTTACATCAGAGTCCCATCAGCAGCCCCTTACATCAGAGTCCATTCAGCAGCCCCTTATATCAGAGTCCAATCAGCAGCCCCTTATATCAGCGTCCCATTATCAGCCCCCTACATCAGAGTCCCATCATCAGCCCCCTTACATCAGAGTCCCATCAGCAGCCCCTTACAGAGTCTCACCACCAGCCCCCTTACATCAGAGTCCCATCACCAGCCCCTCACATCAGAGTGCCATAACCAGCCCCTTACATCAGAGTCCCATCAACGGCCTCTTACATCAGAGTCCCATCAGAGCCCCTTGCATCAGAGTCATATCAGAATCCCCTTACATCAGAGTCTCATCAGCAGACCCTTACAGAGTCTCATTACCAGCCCCCTTACATCAGAGTCCCATCACATGCTCCTTACATCAGAGTCCCATCAGCAGCCCCTTACATCAAAGTCCCATCAGCAGCCCCTTACATCACAGTCCAATCAGCAGCCTCTTACATCAGCGTCCCATCACATGCTCCTTATACATCAGAGAGTCCCATCAGCAGCCCCTTACATCAAATTCCCATCATTAGCCCCCTTACATCAGAGTCCCATCACATGCTCCTTTCATCAGAGTCCCAACAGCAGCCCCTTACAACAGAGTCCCATTAGCATCCCCTCACATCAGAGTCCAATCAGCAGCAACTTACATCAGCATCCCATCACATGCTCCTTACATCAGAGTCCCATCAGCAGCCCCTTACTTCATAGTCCCACCACCAGCCCCTTACAGCAAAGTCTTATTACCTGCCCCCTTACATCAGAGTCCCATTACATGCCCCTTACATTAGAGTCCCATCAGCAGCCCCTTACATCAGAGTGCAATCAGCAGCCCCTTACATCAGAGTCCCATCACCAGCCCCTTATATCAGAATCCCATCAGCAGTCCAATACAAAGTTTCCCAACACCAGGACCTTACATCAGAGACCCATCAACAGCCCCTTACATCAGAGTCCCATCACCAGCCCCTCACTTCAGAGTCCCATTACAAGCCCCTTACAATAGAGTCCCATCACAGGCCCCTTACATCAGAATGCCTTCAGAGCCCCTTACATCAGAGTCCTATCAGAATCCCTTTACATCAGAGTCCCATAAGCAGCCCCTTACATCAGAGTCCCACCACCAGCCCCTTACATCAAAATCCCATCATCAGCCCCCTTACATCAGCGTCCCATCACATGCTCCTTACATCAGAGTCCCATCAGCAGCCCCTTACTTCAGAGTCCCACCACCAGCCCCTTACATCAAAGTCCCATTACCAGTCCCCTTACATCAGCGTCCCATCACATGCTCCTTATACATGAGAGAGTCCCATCATCAGCCCCCTTACATCAGAGTCCCATCACATGCTCCTTACATGAGAGTCCCATCAGCAGCTCCTTACCTCAGAGTCCCATCAGCAGCCCCTTACATCAGAGTCCAATCAGCAGCAACTTACATCAGCGTCCCATCACATGCTCCTCACATCAGAGTCCCATCAGCAGCCCATTACTTTAGAGTCCCACCACCAGCCCCTTACATCAAAGTCCCATTACCAGCCCCCTTACATCAGAGTCCCACATCACATGCTCCTTACATCAGAGTCCCATCACATACCCCTTACATCAGAGGGTCCCATTAGCAGCCCCTTTCATCAGCGTACCATCACATGCTCCCTACATCAGAGTCCCATCAGCAGCTCCTTACATCAGAGTCCCATCACCAGCCCCCTTACATCAGAGTCCCATCAACAGTCCCTTACATCAGAGTATCATCAGCAGCCCCTTACATTAGAGTCCCATCACCAGCCCCTTACAAAGTCTCATCACCCTTCCCCTTACATCAGAGTCCCATCACCAGCCCCCTTACATCAGAGTCCCATCAACAGTCCCTTACATCAGAGTCCCACCAACAGCCCCTTACATCAGAGTCCCATCACCAGCCCCTTACATCAGAGTCAAATCACAGGCCCCTTACATCAGAGTCCCATCAGAGCCCCTTACATCAGAGTCCTATCAGAATCCCTTTACATCAGAGTCCAATCAGCAGTCCCTTACATCAGAGTCCCATCAGCAGCCCCTTACATCAGAGTCCCATCCCATGCTCCTTACATCAGAGTCCAGTCAGCAGCCTCTTACATCAGAGTCCCATTACCAGCCCCTTACAAAGTCTCATCACCTGTCCCCTTACATCAGGGTCCAATCAGTAGCCTCTTACATAAGAGTCCCACCAGCAGCCCCTTACATTAGGGTCCCATCACCAGCCCCTTACATCAGAGTCCCATCAGAGTCCTATTATCAGCCCCCATACATCAAGGGTACCATTAACAGCCCCGTACATCAAAGTGTCATTACCAGCCCCCTTACATCAGAGTCCCATCATCAGCCCCCTTACATCAGAGTCCCATCACATGCTCCTTACATCAGAGTAACATTAGCAGCCCCTTACATCAGAGTCCCATCAGCAGATCCTTACTTCAGAGTCCATTCAGCAGCCCCTTACATCAGCATCCCATCACATGCTCCTCACATCAGAGTCTCATCAGCAGCCCCTTACTTCAGAGTCCCACCACCAGCCCCTTACATCAAAGTCTCATTACAAGCTCCCTTACATCAGAGTCCCATCTACAGTCCCTTACATCAGAGTCCCATCAACAGCCCCCTTGAATCAGAGTCCCATCAATAGTCCTTAACATCAGAGTCCCATCACAGGCCCCTTACATCAGAGTCCCATCAGAGCCCCTTACATCAGAGTCCTATCAGAATCCCTTTACAACAGAGTCCCATCAGCAGCCCCTTACAGAGTCTCATCACCAGCCCCCTTACATCAGAGTACAATCAGCAGCCTCTAACATTAAAATCCCACCACCAGCCCCTTACATCAAAGTCACATCAACAGTCCCTTACATCAGATTCCCATCAGCAGCCCCTTACATCAAAGTCCCATCATCAGCCCCCTTACATTAGAGTCCCATCATAAGCTCCTTACATCAGAGTTCCATCAGCAGCCCCTTACATCAGAGTCCATTCAGCAGCCCCTTACATCAGAGTCCAATCAGCAGCCCCTTATATCAGCGTCCCATTAACAGACCCCTACATCAGAGTCCCATCATCAGCCCCCTTACATCAGAGTCCCATCAGCAGCCCCTTACAGAGTCTCATCACCAGCCCCCTTACATCAGAGTCCCATCACCAGCCCCTCACATCAGAGTGCCATAACCAGCCCCTTACATCAGAGTCCCATCACAGGCCTCTTACATCAGAGTCCCATCAGAGCCCCTTGCATCAGAGTCATATCAGAATCCCCTTACATCAGTGTCTCATCAGCAGACCCTTACAGAGTCTCATCACCAGCCCCCTTACATCAGAGTCCCATCACATGCTCCTTACATCAGAGTCCCATCAGCAGCCCCTTACATCAAAGTCCCATCAGCAGCCCCTTACATCACAGTGAAATCAGCAGCCTCTTACATCAACGTCCCATCACATGCTCCTTATACATCAGAGAGTCCCATCAGCAGCCCCTTACATCAAAGTCCCATCATTAGCCCCCTTACATCAGAGTCCCATCACATGCTCCTTTCATCAGAGTCCCATCAGCAGCCCCTTACAACAGAGTCCCATTAGCAGCCCCTCACATCAGAGTCCAATGTGCAGCCCCTTACATCAGAGTCCCATCGACAGCCCCTTTACATCAGAGTCCCATCAACAGCCCCCTTACATCAGAGTCCCATCAACAGTCCTTAACATCAGAGTCCCATCACCAGCCCCTTATATCAGAATCCCATCAGCAGTCCAATACAAAGTGTCCCAACACCAGGACCTTACATCAGAGACCCATCAACAGCCCCTTACATCAGAGTCCCATCACCAGCCCCTCACATCAGAGTCCTATCACCAGCCTCTTACAATAGAGTCCCATCACAGGCCCCTTACATCAGAATGCCATCAGAGCCCCTTACATCAGAGTCCTATCAGAATCCCTTTACATCAGAGTCCCATAAGCAGCCCCTTACATCAGAGTCCCACCACCAGCCCCTTACATCAAAGTCCCATCAACAGTCCCTTACATCAGAGTCCCATCACATGCCCCTTACATCAGAGGGTCCCATTAGCAGCCCCTTACTTCAGAGTCCCACCACCAGCCCCTTACATCAGAGTCCCATCAGCAGCCCCTTACATCAGAGTCCAATCAGTAGCCTCTTACATAAGAGTCCCACCAGCAGCCCCTTACATTAGGGTCCCATCACCAGCCCCTTACAAAGTCTCATCACCTGTCCCCTTACATCAGAGTCCAATCAGTAGCCTCTTACATAAGAGTCCCACCAGCAGCCCCTTACATTAGGGTCCCATCACCAGCCCCTTACATCAGAGTCCCATCAGAGTCCTATTATCAGCCCCCATACATCAGGGTACCATTAACAGCCCGGTACATCAAAGTGTCATTACCAGCCCCCTTACATCAGAGTCCCATCATCAGTCCCCTTACATCAGAGTCCCATCACATGCTCCTTACATCAGAGTAACATTAGCAGCCCCTTACATCAGAGTCCCATCAGAAGATCCTTACTTCAGAGTCCAATCAGCAGCCCCTTACATCAGCATCCCATCACATGCTCCTCACATCAGAGTCCCATCAGCAGCCCCTTACTTCAGAGTCCCACCACCAGCCCCTTACATCAAAGTCTCATTACAAGCTCCCTTTCATCAGAGTTCCATCTACAGTCCCTTACATCAGAGTCCCATCAACAGCCCCATTGAATCAGAGTCCCATCAATAGTCCTTAACATCAGAGTCCCATCACAGGCCCCTTACATCAGAGTCCCATCAGAGCCCCTTACATCAGAGTCCTATCAGAATCCCTTTACATCAGAGTCCCATCAGCAGCCCCTTAAAGAGTCTCATCACCAGCCCCCTTACATCAGAGTAGAATCAGCAGCCTCTAACATTAAAATCCCACCACCAGCCCCTTACATCAAAGTCACATCAACAGTCCCTTACATCAGAGTCCCATCAGCAGCCCCTTAAATCAAAGTCCCATCATCAGCCCCCTTATATTAGAGTCCCATCACAAGCTCCTTACATCAGAGTCCCATCAGCAGCCCCTTACATCAGAGTCCATTCAGCAGCCCCTTATATCAGAGTCCAATCAGCAGCCCCTTATTTCAGCGTCCCATTATCAGCCCCCTACATCAGAGTCCCATCATCAGCCCCCTTACATCAGAGTCCCATCAGCAGCCCCTTACAGAGTCTCACCACCAGCCCCCTTACATCAGAGTCCCATCACCAGCCCCTCACATCAGAGTGCCATAACCAGCCCCTTACATCAGAGTCCCATCAACGGCCTCTTACATCAGAGTCCCATCAGAGCCCCTTGCATCAGAGTCATATCAGAATCCCCTTACATCAGAGTCTCATCAGCAGACCCTTACAGAGTCTCATCACCAGCCCCCTTACATCAGAGTCCCATCACATGCTCCTTACATCAGAGTCCCATCAGCAGCCCCTTACATCAAAGTCCCATCAGCAGCCCCTTACATCACAGTCCAATCAGCAGCCTCTTACATCAGCGTCCCATCACATGCTCCTTATACATCAGAGAGTCCCATCAGCAGCCCCTTACATCAAATTCCCATCATTAGCCCCCTTACATCAGAGTCCCATCACATGCTCCTTTCATCAGAGTCCCATCAGCAGCCCCTTACAACAGAGTCCCATTAGCATCCCCTCACATCAGAGTCCAATCAGCAGCAACTTACATCAGCATCCCATCACATGCTCCTTACATCAGAGTCCCATCAGCAGCCCCTTACTTCATAGTCCCACCACCAGCCCCTTACAGCAAAGTCCTATTACCAGCCCCCTTACATCAGAGTCCCATTACATGCCCCTTACATTAGAGTCCCATCAGCAGCCCCTTACATCAGAGTGCAATCAGCAGCCCCTTACATCAGAGTCCCATCACCAGCCCCTTATATCAGAATCCCATCAGCAGTCCAATACAAAGTTTCCCAACACCAGGACCTTACATCAGAGACCCATCAACAGCCCCTTACATCAGAGTCCCATCACCAGCCCCTCACTTCAGAGTCCCATTACAAGCCCCTTACAATAGAGTCCCATCACAGGCCCCTTACATCACAATGCCTTCAGAGCCCCTTACATCAGAGTCCTATCAGAATCCCTTTACATCAGAGTCCCATAAGCAGCCCCTTACATCAGAGTCCCACCACCAGCCCCTTACATCAAAATCCGATCATCAGCCCCCTTACATCAGAGTCCCATCACATGCCCCTTACATCAGAGTCCGATCAGCAGCCCCTTACTTCAGAGTCCCACCACCAGCCCCTTACATCAAGGTCCCATTACCAGCCCATTACATCAGAGTTCCATCAACAGTCCCTTACATCAGAGGGTCCCATTAGCAGCCCCTTACATCAAAGTCCCATCACCAGCCCCTTACATCAGAGTCCCATCAGCAGCCCCTTAGATCAGAGCCCAATCAGCAGCCTCTTACATCAGAGTCCCATCACCAGCCCCTTACAAAGTCTCATCACCTGTCCCCTTACATCAGAGTCCAATCAGTAGCCTCTTACAGAGTCTCAACACCAGCCCCCTTACATCAGAGTCCCATCACCAGCCCCTCACATCAGAGTGCCATAACCAGCCCCTTACATCAAAGTCCCATCAGCAGCCCCTTACATCACAGTCCAATCAGCAGCCTCTTACATCAGCGTCCCATCACATGCTTCTTATACATCAGAGAGTCCCATCAGCAGCCCCTTACATCAAAGTCCCATCATCAGCCCCCTTACATCAGAGTCCCATCACTGGCCCCTTACATCAGAGTCCCATCAGAGCCCCTTACATCAGAGTCCTATCAGAATCCCTTTACAACAGAGTCCCATCAGCAGCCCCTTACAGAGTCTCATCACCAGCCCCCTTACATCAGAGTACAATCAGCAGCCTCTAACATTAAAATCCCACCACCAGCCCCTTACATCAAAGTCACATCAACAGTCCCTTAAATCAGATTCCCATCAGCAGCCCCTTACATCAAAGTCCCATCATCAGCCCCCTTACATTAGAGTCCCATCATAAGCTCCTTACATCAGAGTCCCATCAGCAGCCCCTTACATCAGAGTCCATTCAGCAGC
Source organism: Aquarana catesbeiana (assembly GCF_042186555.1). Classification (NCBI taxonomy): domain Eukaryota; kingdom Metazoa; phylum Chordata; class Amphibia; order Anura; family Ranidae; genus Aquarana; species Aquarana catesbeiana. The sequence continues at coordinate 273,587,719 of NC_133332.1, forward strand.
CCCTTATATCAGCGTCCCATTAACAGCCCCCTACATCAGAGTCCCATCATCAGCCCCCTTACATCAGAGTCCCATCAGCAGCCCCTTACAGAGTCTCATCACCAGCCCCCTTACATCAGAGTCCCATCAGCAGTCCAATACAAAGTTTCCCAACACCAGGACCTTACATCAGAGACCCATCAACAGCCCCTTACATCAGAGTCCCATCACCAGCCCCTCACTTCAGAGTCCCATTACAAGCCCCTTACAATAGAGTCCCATCACAGGCCCCTTACATCAGAATGCCTTCAGAGCCCCTTACATCAGAGTCCTATCAGAATCCCTTTACATCAGAGTCCCATAAGCAGCCCCTTACATCAGAGTCCCACCACCAGCCCCTTACATCAAAATCCCATCATCAGCCCCCTTACATCAGCGTCCCATCACATGCTCCTTACATCAGAGTCCCATCAGCAGCCCCTTACTTCAGAGTCCCACCACCAGCCCCTTACATCAAAGTCCCATTACCAGTCCCCTTACATCAGCGTCCCATCACATGCTCCTTATACATGAGAGAGTCCCATCATCAGCCCCCTTACATCAGAGTCCCATCACATGCTCCTTACATGAGAGTCCCATCAGCAGCCCCTTACATCAGAGTCCAATCAGCAGCAACTTACATCAGCGTCCCATCACATGCTCCTCACATCAGAGTCCCATCAGCAGCCCATTACTTTAGAGTCCCACCACCAGCCCCTTACATCAAAGTCCCATTACCAGCCCCCTTACATCAGAGTCCCACATCACATGCTCCTTACATCAGAGTCCCATCACATACCCCTTACATCAGAGGGTCCCATTAGCAGCCCCTTTCATCAGCGTACCATCACATGCTCCCTACATCAGAGTCCCATCAGCAGCTCCTTACATCAGAGTCCCATCACCAGCCCCCTTACATCAGAGTCCCATCAACAGTCCCTTACATCAGAGTATCATCAGCAGCCCCTTACATCAGAGTCCCATCACCAGCCCCTTACATCAGAGTCAAATCACAGGCCCCTTACATCAGAGTCCCATCAGAGCCCCTTACATCAGAGTCCTATCAGAATCCCTTTACATCAGAGTCCAATCAGCAGTCCCTTACATCAGAGTCCCATCAGCAGCCCCTTACATCAGAGTCCCATCCCATGCTCCTTACATCAGAGTCCAGTCAGCAGCCTCTTACATCAGAGTCCCATTACCAGCCCCTTACAAAGTCTCATCACCTGTCCCCTTACATCAGGGTCCAATCAGTAGCCTCTTACATAAGAGTCCCACCAGCAGCCCCTTACATTAGGGTCCCATCACCAGCCCCTTACATCAGAGTCCCATCAGAGTCCTATTATCAGCCCCCATACATCAAGGGTACCATTAACAGCCCCGTACATCAAAGTGTCATTACCAGCCCCCTTACATCAGAGTCCCATCATCAGCCCCCTTACATCAGAGTCCCATCACATGCTCCTTACATCAGAGTAACATTAGCAGCCCCTTACATCAGAGTCCCATCAGCAGATCCTTACTTCAGAGTCCATTCAGCAGCCCCTTACATCAGCATCCCATCACATGCTCCTCACATCAGAGTCTCATCAGCAGCCCCTTACTTCAGAGTCCCACCACCAGCCCCTTACATCAAAGTCTCATTACAAGCTCCCTTACATCAGAGTCCCATCTACAGTCCCTTACATCAGAGTCCCATCAACAGCCCCCTTGAATCAGAGTCCCATCAATAGTCCTTAACATCAGAGTCCCATCACTGGCCCCTTACATCAGAGTTCCATCAGAGCCCCTTACATCAGAGTCCTATCAGAATCCCTTTACAACAGAGTCCCATCAGCAGCCCCTTACAGAGTCTCATCACCAGCCCCCTTACATCAGAGTACAATCAGCAGCCTCTAACATTAAAATCCCACCACCAGCCCCTTACATCAAAGTCACATCAACAGTCCCTTACATCAGATTCCCATCAGCAGCCCCTTACATCAAAGTCCCATCATCAGCCCCCTTACATTAGAGTCCCATCATAAGCTCCTTACATCAGAGTCCCATCAGCAGCCCCTTACATCAGAGTCCATTCAGCAGCCCCTTACATCAGAGTCCAATCAGCAGCCCCTTATATCAGCGTCCCATTAACAGACCCCTACATCAGAGTCCCATCATCAGCCCCCTTACATCAGAGTCCCATCAGCAGCCCCTTACAGAGTCTCATCACCAGCCCCCTTACATCAGAGTCCCATCACCAGCCCCTCACATCAGAGTGCCATAACCAGCCCCTTACATCAGAGTCCCATCACAGGCCTCTTACATCAGAGTCCCATCAGAGCCCCTTGCATCAGAGTCATATCAGAATCCCCTTACATCAGTGTCTCATCAGCAGACCCTTACAGAGTCTCATCACCAGCCCCCTTACATCAGAGTCCCATCACATGCTCCTTACATCAGAGTCCCATCAGCAGCCCCTTACATCAAAGTCCCATCAGCAGCCCCTTACATCACAGTGAAATCAGCAGCCTCTTACATCAACGTCCCATCACATGCTCCTTATACATCAGAGAGTCCCATCAGCAGCCCCTTACATCAAAGTCCCATCATTAGCCCCCTTACATCAGAGTCCCATCACATGCTCCTTTCATCAGAGTCCCATCAGCAGCCCCTTACAACAGAGTCCCATTAGCAGCCCCTCACATCAGAGTCCAATGTGCAGCCCCTTACATCAGAGTCCCATCGACAGCCCCTTTACATCAGAGTCCCATCAACAGCCCCCTTACATCAGAGTCCCATCAACAGTCCTTAACATCAGAGTCCCATCACCAGCCCCTTATATCAGAATCCCATCAGCAGTCCAATACAAAGTGTCCCAACACCAGGACCTTACATCAGAGACCCATCAACAGCCCCTTACATCAGAGTCCCATCACCAGCCCCTCACATCAGAGTCCTATCACCAGCCTCTTACAATAGAGTCCCATCACAGGCCCCTTACATCAGAATGCCATCAGAGCCCCTTACATCAGAGTCCTATCAGAATCCCTTTACATCAGAGTCCCATAAGCAGCCCCTTACATCAGAGTCCCACCACCAGCCCCTTACATCAAAGTCCCATCAACAGTCCCTTACATCAGAGTCCCATCACATGCCCCTTACATCAGAGGGTCCCATTAGCAGCCCCTTACTTCAGAGTCCCACCACCAGCCCCTTACATCAGAGTCCCATCAGCAGCCCCTTACATCAGAGTCCAATCAGTAGCCTCTTACATCAGAGTCCCATCACCAGCCCCTTACAAAGTCTCATCACCTGTCCCCTTACATCAGAGTCCAATCAGTAGCCTCTTACATAAGAGTCCCACCAGCAGCCCCTTACATTAGGGTCCCATCACCAGCCCCTTACATCAGAGTCCCATCAGAGTCCTATTATCAGCCCCCATACATCAGGGTACCATTAACAGCCCGGTACATCAAAGTGTCATTACCAGCCCCCTTACATCAGAGTCCCATCATCAGTCCCCTTACATCAGAGTCCCATCACATGCTCCTTACATCAGAGTAACATTAGCAGCCCCTTACATCAGAGTCCCATCAGAAGATCCTTACTTCAGAGTCCAATCAGCAGCCCCTTACATCAGCATCCCATCACATGCTCCTCACATCAGAGTCCCATCAGCAGCCCCTTACTTCAGAGTCCCACCACCAGCCCCTTACATCAAAGTCTCATTACAAGCTCCCTTTCATCAGAGTTCCATCTACAGTCCCTTACATCAGAGTCCCATCAACAGCCCCATTGAATCAGAGTCCCATCAATAGTCCTTAACATCAGAGTCCCATCACAGGCCCCTTACATCAGAGTCCCATCAGAGCCCCTTACATCAGAGTCCTATCAGAATCCCTTTACATCAGAGTCCCATCAGCAGCCCCTTAAAGAGTCTCATCACCAGCCCCCTTACATCAGAGTAGAATCAGCAGCCTCTAACATTAAAATCCCACCACCAGCCCCTTACATCAAAGTCACATCAACAGTCCCTTACATCAGAGTCCCATCAGCAGCCCCTTAAATCAAAGTCCCATCATCAGCCCCCTTATATTAGAGTCCCATCACAAGCTCCTTACATCAGAGTCCCATCAGCAGCCCCTTACATCAGAGTCCATTCAGCAGCCCCTTATATCAGAGTCCAATCAGCAGCCCCTTATTTCAGCGTCCCATTATCAGCCCCCTACATCAGAGTCCCATCATCAGCCCCCTTACATCAGAGTCCCATCAGCAGCCCCTTACAGAGTCTCACCACCAGCCCCCTTACATCAGAGTCCCATCACCAGCCCCTCACATCAGAGTGCCATAACCAGCCCCTTACATCAGAGTCCCATCAACGGCCTCTTACATCAGAGTCCCATCAGAGCCCCTTGCATCAGAGTCATATCAGAATCCCCTTACATCAGAGTCTCATCAGCAGACCCTTACAGAGTCTCATCACCAGCCCCCTTACATCAGAGTCCCATCACATGCTCCTTACATCAGAGTCCCATCAGCAGCCCCTTACATCAAAGTCCCATCAGCAGCCCCTTACATCACAGTCCAATCAGCAGCCTCTTACATCAGCGTCCCATCACATGCTCCTTATACATCAGAGAGTCCCATCAGCAGCCCCTTACATCAAATTCCCATCATTAGCCCCCTTACATCAGAGTCCCATCACATGCTCCTTTCATCAGAGTCCCATCAGCAGCCCCTTACAACAGAGTCCCATTAGCATCCCCTCACATCAGAGTCCAATCAGCAGCAACTTACATCAGCATCCCATCACATGCTCCTTACATCAGAGTCCCATCAGCAGCCCCTTACTTCATAGTCCCACCACCAGCCCCTTACAGCAAAGTCCTATTACCAGCCCCCTTACATCAGAGTCCCATTACATGCCCCTTACATTAGAGTCCCATCAGCAGCCCCTTACATCAGAGTGCAATCAGCAGCCCCTTACATCAGAGTCCCATCACCAGCCCCTTATATCAGAATCCCATCAGCAGTCCAATACAAAGTTTCCCAACACCAGGACCTTACATCAGAGACCCATCAACAGCCCCTTACATCAGAGTCCCATCACCAGCCCCTCACTTCAGAGTCCCATTACAAGCCCCTTACAATAGAGTCCCATCACAGGCCCCTTACATCACAATGCCTTCAGAGCCCCTTACATCAGAGTCCTATCAGAATCCCTTTACATCAGAGTCCCATAAGCAGCCCCTTACATCAGAGTCCCACCACCAGCCCCTTACATCAAAATCCGATCATCAGCCCCCTTACATCAGAGTCCCATCACATGCCCCTTACATCAGAGTCCGATCAGCAGCCCCTTACTTCAGAGTCCCACCACCAGCCCCTTACATCAAGGTCCCATTACCAGCCCATTACATCAGAGTTCCATCAACAGTCCCTTACATCAGAGGGTCCCATTAGCAGCCCCTTACATCAAAGTCCCATCACCAGCCCCTTACATCAGAGTCCCATCAGCAGCCCCTTAGATCAGAGCCCAATCAGCAGCCTCTTACATCAGAGTCCCATCACCAGCCCCTTACAAAGTCTCATCACCTGTCCCCTTACATCAGAGTCCAATCAGTAGCCTCTTACAGAGTCTCAACACCAGCCCCCTTACATCAGAGTCCCATCACCAGCCCCTCACATCAGAGTGCCATAACCAGCCCCTTACATCAAAGTCCCATCAGCAGCCCCTTACATCACAGTCCAATCAGCAGCCTCTTACATCAGCGTCCCATCACATGCTTCTTATACATCAGAGAGTCCCATCAGCAGCCCCTTACATCAAAGTCCCATCATCAGCCCCCTTACATCAGAGTCCCATCACTGGCCCCTTACATCAGAGTCCCATCAGAGCCCCTTACATCAGAGTCCTATCAGAATCCCTTTACAACAGAGTCCCATCAGCAGCCCCTTACAGAGTCTCATCACCAGCCCCCTTACATCAGAGTACAATCAGCAGCCTCTAACATTAAAATCCCACCACCAGCCCCTTACATCAAAGTCACATCAACAGTCCCTTAAATCAGATTCCCATCAGCAGCCCCTTACATCAAAGTCCCATCATCAGCCCCCTTACATTAGAGTCCCATCATAAGCTCCTTACATCAGAGTCCCATCAGCAGCCCCTTACATCAGAGTCCATTCAGCAGCCCCTTATATCAGCGTCCCATTAACAGCCCCCTACATCAGAGTCCCATCATCAGCCCCCTTACATCAGAGTCCCATCAGCAGCCCCTTACAGAGTCTCATCACCAGCCCCCTTACATCAGAGTCCCATCACCAGCCCCTCACATCAGAGTGCCATAACCAGCCCCTTACATCAGAGTCCCATCACAGGCCTCTTACATCAGAGTCCCATCAGAGCCCCTTGCATCAGAGTCATATCAGAATCCCCTTACATCAGAGTCTCATCAGCAGACCCTTACAGAGTCTCATCACCAGCCCCCTTACATCAGAGTCCCATCACATGCTCCTTACATCAGAGTCCCATCAGCAGCCCCTTACATCAAAGTCCCATCAGCAGCCCCTTACATCACAGTGAAATCAGCAGCCTCTTACATCAGCGTCCCATCACATGCTCCTTATACATCAGAGAGTCCCATCAGCAGCCCCTTACATCAAAGTCCCATCATTAGCCCCCTTACATCAGAGTCCCATCACATGCTCCTTTCATCAGAGTCCCATCAGCAGCCCCTTACAACAGAGTCCCATTAGCAGCCCCTCACATCAGAGTCCAATGTGCAGCCCCTTACATCAGAGTCCCATCGACAGCCCCCTTACATCAGAGTCCCATCAACAGCCCCCTTACATCAGAGTCCCATCACCAGCCCCTTATATCAGAATCCCATCAGCAGTCCAATACAAAGTGTCCCAACACCAGGACCTTACATCAGAGACCCATCAACAGCCCCTTACATCAGAGTCCCATCACCAGCCCCTCACATCAGAGTCCCATCACCAGCCTCTTACAATAGAGTCCCATCACAGGCCCCTTACATCAGAATGCCATCAGAGTCCTATCAGAATCCCTTTACATCAGAGTCCCATAAGCAGCCCCTTACATCAGAGTCCCACCACCAGCCCCTTACATCAAAGTCCCATCAACAGTCCCTTACATCAGAGTCCCATCACATGCCCCTTACATCAGAGGGTCCCATTAGCAGCCCCTTACTTCAGAGTCCCACCACCAGCCCCTTACATCAGAGTCCCATCAGCAGCCCCTTACATCAGAGTCCAATCAGCAGCCTCTTACATCAGAGTCCCATCACCAGCCCCTTACAAAGTCTCATCACCTGTCCCCTTACATCAGAGTCCAATCAGTAGCCTCTTACATAAGAGTCCCACCAGCAGCCCCTTACATTAGGGTCCCATCACCAGCCCCTTACATCAGAGTCCCATCAGAGTCCTATTATCAGCCCCCATACATCAGGGTACCATTAACAGCCCCGTACATCAAAGTGTCATTACCAGCCCCCTTACATCAGAGTCCCATCATCAGCCCCCTTACATCAGAGTCCCATCACATGCTCCTTACATCAGAGTAACATTAGCAGCCCCTTACATCAGAGTCCCATCAGAAGATCCTTACTTCAGAGTCCAATCAGCAGCCCCTTACATCAGCATCCCATCACATGCTCCTCACATCAGAGTCCCATCAGCAGCCCCTTACTTCAGAGTCCCACCACCAGCCCCTTACATCAAAGTCTCATTACAAGCTCCCTTTCATCAGAGTCCCATCAATAGTCCTTAACATCAGAGTCCCATCACAGGCCCCTTACATCAGAGTCCCATCAGAGCCCCTTACATCAGAGTCCTATCAGAATCCCTTTACATCAGAGTCCCATCAGCAGCCCCTTAAAGAGTCTCATCACCAGCCCCCTTACATCAGAGTAGAATCAGCAGCCTCTAACATTAAAATCCCACCACCAGCCCCTTACATCAAAGTCACATCAACAGTCCCTTACATCAGAGTCCCATCAGCAGCCCCTTACATCAAAGTCCCATCATCAGCCCCCTTACATTAGAGTCCCATCACAAGCTCCTTACATCAGAGTCCCATCAGCAGCCCCTTACATCAGAGTCCATTCAGCAGCCCCTTATATCAGAGTCCAATCAGCAGCCCCTTATATCAGCGTCCCATTATCAGCCCCCTACATCAGAGTCCCATCATCAGCCCCCTTACATCAGAGTCCCATCAGCAGCCCCTTACAGAGTCTCACCACCAGCCCCCTTACATCAGAGTCCCATCACCAGCCCCTCACATCAGAGTGCCATAACCAGCCCCTTACATCAGAGTCCCATCAACGGCCTCTTACATCAGAGTCCCATCAGAGCCCCTTGCATCAGAGTCATATCAGAATCCCCTTACATCAGAGTCTCATCAGCAGACCCTTACAGAGTCTCATCACCAGCCCCCTTACATCAGAGTCCCATCACATGCTCCTTACATCAGAGTCCCATCAGCAGCCCCTTACATCAAAGTCCCATCAGCAGCCCCTTACATCACAGTCCAATCAGCAGCCTCTTACATCAGCGTCCCATCACATGCTCCTTATACATCAGAGAGTCCCATCAGCAGCCCCTTACATCAAATTCCCATCATTAGCCCCCTTACATCAGAGTCCCATCACATGCTCCTTTCATCAGAGTCCCATCAGCAGCCCCTTACAACAGAGTCCCATTAGCATCCCCTCACATCAGAGTCCAATCAGCAGCAACTTACATCAGCATCCCATCACATGCTCCTTACATCAGAGTCCCATCAGCAGCCCCTTACTTCATAGTCCCACCACCAGCCCCTTACAGCAAAGTCCTATTACCAGCCCCCTTACATCAGAGTCCCATTACATGCCCCTTACATTAGAGTCCCATCAGCTGCTGATGGGACTCTGATGAAAGGAGCATGTGATGGGACTCTGATGTAAGGGGGCTAATGATGGGACTTTGATGTAAGGGGCTGCTGATGGGACTCTCTGATGTATAAGAAGCATGTGATGGGACGCTGATGTAAGAGGCTGCTGATTGGACTGTGATGTAAGGGGCTGCTGATGGGACTTTGATGTAAGGGGCTGGTTATGGCACTCTGATGTGAGGGGCTGGTGATGGGACTCTGATGTAAGGGGGCTGGTGATGAGACTCTGTAAGAGGCTACTGATTGGACTCTGATGTAAGGGGACAGGTGATGAGACTTTGTAAGGGGCTGGTGATGGGACTCTGATGTAAGAGGCTGCTGATTGGGCTCTGATCTAAGGGGCTGCTGATGGGACTCTGATGTAAGGGGCTGGTGATGGGACTTTGATGTAAGGGGCTGATAATGGGACCCTCTGATGTAAGGGACTGTTGATGGAATTCTGATGTAATGGGCTGGTAATGGGACCTTGATGTAAGGGGCTGCTAATGTTACTCTGATGTAAGGAGCATGTGATGGGACTCTGATGTAAGGGGGCTGGTGGTGAGACTCTGTAAGGGGCTGCTGATGGGACTCTGATGTAAGGGGGCTGATGATGGGACTCTGATGTAGGGGGCTGATAATGGGACGCTGATATAAGGGGCTGCTGATTGGACTCTGATATAAGGGGCTGCTGAATGGACTCTGATGTAAGGGGCTGCTGATGGGACTCTGATGTAAGGAGCTTGTGATGGGACTCTAATGTAAGGGGGCTGATGATGGGACTTTGATGTAAGGGGCTGCTGATGGGACTCTGATGTAAGGGACTGTTGATGTGACTTTGATGTAAGGGGCTGGTGGTGGGATTTTAATGTTAGAGGCTGCTGATTCTACTCTGATGTAAGGGGGCTGGTGATGAGACTCTTTAAGGGGCTGCTGATGGGACTCTGATGTAAGGGGCATGTGATGGGACTCTGATGTAAGGGTCCTGATGATGGGATTTTGATGTAAGGGGCTGGTGGTGGGACTCTGATGTAAGGGGCTGCTTATGGGACTCTGATGTAAAGGGATTCTGATAGGACTCTGATGTAAGGGGCTCTGAAGGCATTCTGATGTAAGGGGCCTGTGATGGGACTCTATTGTAAGGGGCTTGTAATGGGACTCTGAAGTGAGGGGCTGGTGATGGGACTCTGATGTAAGGGGCTGTTGATGGGTCTCTGATGTAAGGTCCTGGTGTTGGGAAACTTTGTATTGGACTGCTGATGGGATTCTGATATAAGGGGCTGGTGATGGGACTCTGATGTAAGGGGCTGCTGATTGCACTCTGATGTAAGGGGCTTTACATCAGAGTGCAATCAGCAGCCCCTTACATCAGAGTCCCATCACCAGCCCCTTATATCAGAATCCCATCAGCAGTCCAATACAAAGTTTCCCAACACCAGGACCTTACATCAGAGACCCATCAACAGCCCCTTACATCAGAGTCCCATCACCAGCCCCTCACTTCAGAGTCCCATTACAAGCCTCTTACAATAGAGTCCCATCACAGGCCCCTTACATCAGAATGCCTTCAGAGCCCCTTACATCAGAGTCCTATAAGAATCCCTTTACATCAGAGTCCCATCAGCAGCCCCTTACTTCATAGTCCCACCACCAGCCCCTTACAGCAAAGTCTTATTACCAGCCCCCTTACATCAGAGTCCCATTACATGCCCCTTACATTAGAGTCCCATCAGCAGCCCCTTACATCAGAGTGCAATCAGAAGACCCTTACATCAGAGTCCCATCGACAGCCCCCTTATATCAGAGTCCCATCAACAGTCCTTAACATCAGAGTCCCAACACCAGCCCCTTATATCAGAATCCCATCAGCAGTCCAATACAAAGTGTCCCAACACCAGGACCTTACATCAGAGTCCTATCAGAATCCCTTTACATCAGAGTCCCATAAGCAGCCCCTTACATCAGAGTCCCACCACCAGCCCCTTACATCAAAGTCCCATCAACAGTCCCTTACATCAGAGTCCCATCAACAGTCCCTTACATCAGAGTCCCATCAGCAGCCCCTTACATCAAAGTCCCATCATCAGCCCCCTTACATCAGAGTCCCATCACATGCCCCTTACATCAGAGTCCGATCAGCAGCCCCTTACTTCAGAGTCCCACCACCAGCCCCTTACATCAAGGTCCCATTACCAGCCCATTACATCAGAGTCCCATCATCAGTCCCTTACATCAGAGGGTCCCATTAGCAGCCTCTTACATCAAAGTCCCATCACCAGCCCCTTACATCAGAGTCCCATCAGCAGCCCCTTACATCAGAGTCCAATCAGCAGCCTCTTACATCAGAGTCCCATCACCAGCCCCTTACATCAGATTCCCATCAGAGTCCTATTATCAGCCCCCATACATCAGGGTACCATTAACAGCCCCTTACATCAAAGTCTCATTACCAGCCCCCTTACATCAGAGTCCCATCAGCAGCCCCTTACAAAGTCTCATCACCTGTCCCCTTACATCAGAGTCCAATCGGCAGGCTCTTTATTAGAGTCCCACCAGCAGCCCTTACATCAGAGTCCCCTCACCAGGCCATAACATCAGAGTCCCTTCAGCGGCCCCTTACTTCAGAGTCACACCACCAGCCCCTTACATCAAAGTCCCATCATCAGCCCCCTTACATCAGAGTCCCATCACATGCTCCTTACATCAGAGTCACATTAGCAGCCCCTTACATCAGAGTCCCATCAGCAGATCCTTACTTCAGAGTCCAATCAGCAGCCCCTTACATCAGCATCCCATCACATGCTCCTCACAACAGAGTCCCATCAGCAGCCCCTTACTTCAGAGTCCCACCACCAGCCCCTTACATCAAAGTCTCATTACAAGCTCCCTTACATCAGGGTCCCATCAACAGCCCCCTTGAATCAGAGTCCCATCAATAGTCCTTAACATCAGAGTCCCATCACAGGCCCCTTACATCAGAGTCCCATCAGAGCCCCTTACATCAGAGTTCTATCAGAATCCCTTTACATCAGAGTCCCATCAGCAGCCCCTTACAGAGTCTAATCACCAGCCCCCTTACATCAGAGTACAATCAGCAGCCTCTAACATTAAAATCCCACCACCAGCCCCTTACATCAAAGTCACATCAACAGTCCCTTACATCAGAGTCCCATCAGCAGCCCCTTACATCAAAGTCCCATCATCAGCCCCCTTACATTAGAGTCCCATCACAAGCTCCTTACATCAGAGTCCCATCAGCAGCCCCTTACATCAGAGTCCATTCAGCAGCCCCTTACATCAGCGTCCCATTAACAGCCCCCTACATCAGAGTCCCATCATCAGCCCCCTTACATCAGAGTCCCATCAGCAGCCCCTTACAGAGTTCCATCAGCAGCCCCTTACATCAGAGTCCCATCAGCTGCCCCTTACACAGAGTCCAATCAGCAACCCCTTACATCAGCGTCCCATCACATGCTCCTTATACATCAGAGAGTCCCATCATCAGCCCCCTTACATCAGAGTCCCATCACATGCTCCTTACATGAGAGTCCCATCAGCAGCCCCTTATATCAGAGTCCAATCAACAGCAACTTACATCAGCGTCCCATCACATGCTCCTTACATCAGAGTCCCATCAGCAGCCCCTTACTTTAGAGTCCCACCACCAGCCCCTTACATCAAAGTCACATTACCAGCCCCCTTACATCAGAGTCCCACATCACATGCTCCTTACATCAGAGTCCAATCAGCAGCCCCTTTCATCAGCGTACCATCACATGCTCCCTACATCAGAGTCCCATCAACAGTCCCTTACATCAGAGTATCATCAGCAGCCCCTTACATTAGAGTCCCATCACCAGCCCCTTACAAAGTCTCATCACCTGTCCCCTTACATCAGAGTCCCATCACCAGCCCCCTTACATCAGAGTCCCATCAACAGTCCCTTACATTAGAGTATCATCAGCAGCCCCTTACATTAGAGTCCCATCACCAGCCCCTTACAAAGTCTCATCACCCTTCCCCTTACATCAGAGTCCCATCACCAGCCCCCTTACATCAGAGTCCCATCAACAGTCCCTTACATCAGAGTCCCACCAACAGCCCCTTACATCAGAGTCCCATCACCAGCCCCTTACATCAGAGTGCTATCAGAAACCCTTTACATCAGAGTCCAATCAGCAGTCCCTTACATCAGAGTCCCATCAGCAGCCCCTTACATCAGAGTCCCATCCCATGCTCCTTACATCAGAGTTCAGTCAGCAGCCTCTTACATCAGAGTCCCATCACCAGCCCCTTACAAAGTCTCATCACCTGTCCCCTTACATCAGAGTCCAATCAGCAGCCTCTTACATTAGAGTCCAACCAGCAGCCCCTTAAATCAGAGTCCCATCACCAGCCCCTTACATCAGAGTCCGATCAGCAGCCCCTTACTATAGAGATCAACCACCAGCCGCTTACATCAAAATCCCATCATCAGCCCCCTTACATCAGAGTCCCATCACATGCCCCTTACATCAGATGGTCCCATTAGCAGCCCCTTACTTCAGAGTCCCACCACCAGCCCCTTACATCAGAGTCCCATCAGCAGCCCCTTACATCAGAGGCCAATCAGCAGCCTCTTACATCAGAGTCCCATCACCAGCCCCTTACAAAGTCTCATCACCTGTCCCCTTACATCAGAGTCCAATCAGTAGCCTCTTACATAAGAGTCCCACCAGCAGCCCCTTACATTAGGGTCCCATCACCAGCCCCTTACATCAGAGTCCCATCAGAGTCCTATAATCAGCCCCCATACATCAGGGTACCATTAACAGCCCCGTACATCAAAGTCTCATTACCAGCCCCCTTACATCAGAGTCCCATCATCAGCCCCCTTACATCAGAGTCCCATCACATGCTCCTTACATCAGAGTCACATTAGCAGCCCCTTACATCAAAGTCCCATCAGCAGATCCTTACTTCAGAGTCCAATCAGCAGCCCCTTACATCAGCATCCCATCACATGCTCCTCACATCAGAGTCCCATCAGCAGCCCCTTACATCAAAGTCTCATTACAAGCTCCCTTACATCAGAGTCCCATCTACAGTCCCTTACATCAGAGTCCCATCAACAGCCCCCTTGAATCAGAGTCCCATCAATAGTCCTTAACATCAAAGTCCCATCACAGGCCCCTTACATCAGATTCCCATCAGAGCCCCTTACATCAAAGTCCTATCAGAATCCCTTTACATCAGAGTCCCATCAGCAGCCCCTTACAGAGTCTCATCACCAGCCCCCTTACATCAGAGTACAATCAGCAGCCTCTAACAATAAAATCCCACCACCAGCCCCTTACATCAAAGTCACATCAACAGTCCCTTACATCAGAGTCCCATCAGCAGCCCCTTACATCAAAGTCCCATCATCAGCCCCCTTACATTAGAGTCCCATCACAAGCTCATTACATCAGAGTCCCATCAGCAGCCCCTTACATCAGAGTCCATTCAGCAGCCCCTTACATCAGAGTCCAATCAGCAGCCCCTTACATCAGCGTCCCATTATCAGCCCCCTACATCAGAGTCCCATCATCAGCCCCCTTACATCAGAGTCCCATCAGCAGCCCCTTACAGAGTCTCATCACCAGCCCCCTTACATCAGAGTCCCATCAGAATTTGATGTAAGGGGCTGCTGATGGGACTCTCTGATGTATAAGGAGCATGTGATGGGACGCTGATGTAAGAGGCTGCTGATTGGACTGTGATGTAAGGGGCTGCTGATGGGACTTTGATGTAAGGGGCTGCTGATGGGACTCTGATGTAAGGAGCATGTGATGGGACTCTGATGTAAGGGGGCTGGTGATGAGACTCTGTAAGGGTCTGCTGATGAGACTCTGATGTAAGGGGATTCTGATATGACTCTGATGCAAGGGGCTCTGATGGGACTCTGATGTAAGAGGCCGTTGATGGGACTCTGATGTAAGGGGCTGCTAATGTTACTCTGATGTAAGGAGCATGTGATGGGACTCTGATGTAAGGGGGCTGGTGGTGAGACTCTGTAAGGGGCTGCTGATGGGACTCTGATGTAAGGGGGCTGATGATGGGACTCTGATGTAGGGGGCTGATAATGGGACGCTGATATAAGGGGCTGCTGATTGGACTCTGATATAAGGGGCTGCTGAATGGACTCTGATGTAAGGGGCTGCTGATGGGACTCTGATGTAAGGAGCTTGTGATGGGACTCTAATGTAAGGGGGCTGATGATGGGACTTTGATGTAAGGGGCTGCTGATGGGACTCTGATGTAAGGGACTGTTGATGTGACTTTGATGTAAGGGGCTGGTGGTGGGATTTTAATGTTAGAGGCTGCTGATTCTACTCTGATGTAAGGGGGCTGGTGATGAGACTCTTTAAGGGGCTGCTGATGGGACTCTGATGTAAGGGGCATGTGATGGGACTCTGATGTAAGGGTCCTGATGATGGGATTTTGATGTAAGGGGCTGGTGGTGGGACTCTGATGTAAGGGGCTGCTTATGGGACTCTGATGTAAGGGGCTGCTGATTGCACTCTGATGTAAGGGGCTTTACATCAGAGTGCAATCAGCAGCCCCTTACATCAGAGTCCCATCACCAGCCCCTTATATCAGAATCCCATCAGCAGTCCAATACAAAGTTTCCCAACACCAGGACCTTACATCAGAGACCCATCAACAGCCCCTTACATCAGAGTCCCATCACCAGCCCCTCACTTCAGAGTCCCATTACAAGCCTCTTACAATAGAGTCCCATCACAGGCCCCTTACATCAGAATGCCTTCAGAGCCCCTTACATCAGAGTCCTATAAGAATCCCTTTACATCAGAGTCCCATCAGCAGCCCCTTACTTCATAGTCCCACCACCAGCCCCTTACAGCAAAGTCTTATTACCAGCCCCCTTACATCAGAGTCCCATTACATGCCCCTTACATTAGAGTCCCATCAGCAGCCCCTTACATCAGAGTGCAATCAGAAGACCCTTACATCAGAGTCCCATCGACAGCCCCCTTATATCAGAGTCCCATCAACAGTCCTTAACATCAGAGTCCCAACACCAGCCCCTTATATCAGAATCCCATCAGCAGTCCAATACAAAGTGTCCCAACACCAGGACCTTACATCAGAGACCCATCAACAGCCCCTTACATCAGAGTCCCATTACCAGCCCCTTACAATAGAGTCCCATCACAGGCCCCTTACATCAGAGTCCTATCAGAATCCCTTTACATCAGAGTCCCATAAGCAGCCCCTTACATCAGAGTCCCACCACCAGCCCCTTACATCAAAGTCCCATCAACAGTCCCTTACATCAGAGTCCCATCAACAGTCCCTTACATCAGAGTCCCATCAGCAGCCCCTTACATCAAAGTCCCATCATCAGCCCCCTTACATCAGAGTCCCATCACATGCCCCTTACATCAGAGTCCGATCAGCAGCCCCTTACTTCAGAGTCCCACCACCAGCCCCTTACATCAAGGTCCCATTACCAGCCCATTACATCAGAGTCCCATCATCAGTCCCTTACATCAGAGGGTCCCATTAGCAGCCTCTTACATCAAAGTCCCATCACCAGCCCCTTACATCAGAGTCCCATCAGCAGCCCCTTACATCAGAGTCCAATCAGCAGCCTCTTACATCAGAGTCCCATCACCAGCCCCTTACATCAGATTCCCATCAGAGTCCTATTATCAGCCCCCATACATCAGGGTACCATTAACAGCCCCTTACATCAAAGTCTCATTACCAGCCCCCTTACATCAGAGTCCCATCAGCAGCCCCTTACAAAGTCTCATCACCTGTCCCCTTACATCAGAGTCCAATCGGCAGGCTCTTTATTAGAGTCCCACCAGCAGCCCTTACATCAGAGTCCCCTCACCAGGCCATAACATCAGAGTCCCTTCAGCGGCCCCTTACTTCAGAGTCACACCACCAGCCCCTTACATCAAAGTCCCATCATCAGCCCCCTTACATCAGAGTCCCATCACATGCTCCTTACATCAGAGTCACATTAGCAGCCCCTTACATCAGAGTCCCATCAGCAGATCCTTACTTCAGAGTCCAATCAGCAGCCCCTTACATCAGCATCCCATCACATGCTCCTCACAACAGAGTCCCATCAGCAGCCCCTTACTTCAGAGTCCCACCACCAGCCCCTTACATCAAAGTCTCATTACAAGCTCCCTTACATCAGGGTCCCATCAACAGCCCCCTTGAATCAGAGTCCCATCAATAGTCCTTAACATCAGAGTCCCATCACAGGCCCCTTACATCAGAGTCCCATCAGAGCCCCTTACATCAGAGTTCTATCAGAATCCCTTTACATCAGAGTCCCATCAGCAGCCCCTTACAGAGTCTAATCACCAGCCCCCTTACATCAGAGTACAATCAGCAGCCTCTAACATTAAAATCCCACCACCAGCCCCTTACATCAAAGTCACATCAACAGTCCCTTACATCAGAGTCCCATCAGCAGCCCCTTACATCAAAGTCCCATCATCAGCCCCCTTACATTAGAGTCCCATCACAAGCTCCTTACATCAGAGTCCCATCAGCAGCCCCTTACATCAGAGTCCATTCAGCAGCCCCTTACATCAGCGTCCCATTAACAGCCCCCTACATCAGAGTCCCATCATCAGCCCCCTTACATCAGAGTCCCATCAGCAGCCCCTTACAGAGTTCCATCAGCAGCCCCTTACATCAGAGTCCCATCAGCTGCCCCTTACACAGAGTCCAATCAGCAACCCCTTACATCAGCGTCCCATCACATGCTCCTTATACATCAGAGAGTCCCATCATCAGCCCCCTTACATCAGAGTCCCATCACATGCTCCTTACATGAGAGTCCCATCAGCAGCCCCTTATATCAGAGTCCAATCAACAGCAACTTACATCAGCGTCCCATCACATGCTCCTTACATCAGAGTCCCATCAGCAGCCCCTTACTTTAGAGTCCCACCACCAGCCCCTTACATCAAAGTCACATTACCAGCCCCCTTACATCAGAGTCCCACATCACATGCTCCTTACATCAGAGTCCAATCAGCAGCCCCTTTCATCAGCGTACCATCACATGCTCCCTACATCAGAGTCCCATCAACAGTCCCTTACATCAGAGTATCATCAGCAGCCCCTTACATTAGAGTCCCATCACCAGCCCCTTACAAAGTCTCATCACCTGTCCCCTTACATCAGAGTCCCATCACCAGCCCCCTTACATCAGAGTCCCATCAACAGTCCCTTACATTAGAGTATCATCAGCAGCCCCTTACATTAGAGTCCCATCACCAGCCCCTTACAAAGTCTCATCACCCTTCCCCTTACATCAGAGTCCCATCACCAGCCCCCTTACATCAGAGTCCCATCAACAGTCCCTTACATCAGAGTCCCACCAACAGCCCCTTACATCAGAGTCCCATCACCAGCCCCTTACATCAGAGTGCTATCAGAAACCCTTTACATCAGAGTCCAATCAGCAGTCCCTTACATCAGAGTCCCATCAGCAGCCCCTTACATCAGAGTCCCATCCCATGCTCCTTACATCAGAGTTCAGTCAGCAGCCTCTTACATCAGAGTCCCATCACCAGCCCCTTACAAAGTCTCATCACCTGTCCCCTTACATCAGAGTCCAATCAGCAGCCTCTTACATTAGAGTCCAACCAGCAGCCCCTTAAATCAGAGTCCCATCACCAGCCCCTTACATCAGAGTCCGATCAGCAGCCCCTTACTATAGAGATCAACCACCAGCCGCTTACATCAAAATCCCATCATCAGCCCCCTTACATCAGAGTCCCATCACATGCCCCTTACATCAGATGGTCCCATTAGCAGCCCCTTACTTCAGAGTCCCACCACCAGCCCCTTACATCAGAGTCCCATCAGCAGCCCCTTACATCAGAGGCCAATCAGCAGCCTCTTACATCAGAGTCCCATCACCAGCCCCTTACAAAGTCTCATCACCTGTCCCCTTACATCAGAGTCCAATCAGTAGCCTCTTACATAAGAGTCCCACCAGCAGCCCCTTACATTAGGGTCCCATCACCAGCCCCTTACATCAGAGTCCCATCAGAGTCCTATAATCAGCCCCCATACATCAGGGTACCATTAACAGCCCCGTACATCAAAGTCTCATTACCAGCCCCCTTACATCAGAGTCCCATCATCAGCCCCCTTACATCAGAGTCCCATCACATGCTCCTTACATCAGAGTCACATTAGCAGCCCCTTACATCAAAGTCCCATCAGCAGATCCTTACTTCAGAGTCCAATCAGCAGCCCCTTACATCAGCATCCCATCACATGCTCCTCACATCAGAGTCCCATCAGCAGCCCCTTACATCAAAGTCTCATTACAAGCTCCCTTACATCAGAGTCCCATCTACAGTCCCTTACATCAGAGTCCCATCAACAGCCCCCTTGAATCAGAGTCCCATCAATAGTCCTTAACATCAAAGTCCCATCACAGGCCCCTTACATCAGATTCCCATCAGAGCCCCTTACATCAAAGTCCTATCAGAATCCCTTTACATCAGAGTCCCATCAGCAGCCCCTTACAGAGTCTCATCACCAGCCCCCTTACATCAGAGTACAATCAGCAGCCTCTAACAATAAAATCCCACCACCAGCCCCTTACATCAAAGTCACATCAACAGTCCCTTACATCAGAGTCCCATCAGCAGCCCCTTACATCAAAGTCCCATCATCAGCCCCCTTACATTAGAGTCCCATCACAAGCTCATTACATCAGAGTCCCATCAGCAGCCCCTTACATCAGAGTCCATTCAGCAGCCCCTTACATCAGAGTCCAATCAGCAGCCCCTTACATCAGCGTCCCATTATCAGCCCCCTACATCAGAGTCCCATCATCAGCCCCCTTACATCAGAGTCCCATCAGCAGCCCCTTACAGAGTCTCATCACCAGCCCCCTTACATCAGAGTCCCATCACCAGCCCCTCACATTAGAGTGCAATAACCAGCCCCTTACATCAGAGTCCCATCACAGGCCTCTTACATCAGAGTCCCATCACAGGCCTCTTACATCAGAGTCCCATCAGAGCCCCTTGCATCAGAATCATATCAGAATCCCCTTACATCAGAGTCTCATCAGCAGACCCTTACAAAGTCTCATCACCAGCCCCCTTACATCAGAGTCCCATCACATGCTCCTTACATCAGAGTCCCATCAGCAGCCCCTTACATCAAAGTCCCATCAGCAGCCCCTTACATCACAGTCCAATCAGCAGCCTCTTACATCAGCGTCCCATCACATGCTCCTTATACATCAGAGAGTCCCATCAGCAGCCCCTTACAGAGTCCCATCAGCAGGCCCTTACATCAGAGTCCCATCAGCTGCCCCTTACACAGAGTCCAATCAGCAACCCCTTACATCAGCGTCCCATCACATGCTCCTTACATCAGCGTCCCCTCACATGCTCCTTACATCAGAGTCCCATCAGCAGCCCCTTACTTCAGAGTCCCACCACCAGCCCCTTACATCAAAGTCCCATTACCAGTCCCCTTACATCAGCGTCCCATCACATGCTCCTTATACATCAGAGAGTCCCATCATCAGCCCCCTTACATCAGAGTCCCATCACCAGCCCCCTTACATCAGAGTCCCATCAACAGTCCCTTACATCAGAGTCCCACCAACAGCCCCTTACATCAGAGTCCCATCACCAGCCCCTTACATCAGAGTCAAATCACAGGCCCCTTACATCAGAGTCCCATCAGAGCCCCTTACATCAGAGTCCTATCAGAATCCCTTTACATCAGAGTCCAATCAGCAGTCCCTTACATCAGAGTCCCATCAGCAGCCCCTTACATCAGAGTCCCATCCCATGCTCCTTACATCACAGTCCAGTCAGCAGCCTCTTACATCAGAGTCCCATTACCAGCCCCTTACAAAGTCTCATCACCTGTCCCCTTACATCAGAGTCCAATCAGCAGCCTCTTACATTAGAGTCCAACCAGCAGCCCCTTAAATCAGAGTCCCATCACCAGCCCCTTACATCAGAGTCCGATCAGCAGCCCCTTACTTCAGAGTCCCACCACCAGCCGCTTACATCAAAATCCCATCATCAGCCCCTTACATCAGAGTCCGATCAGCAGCCCCTTACATCAGAGTCCCATCACATGCCCCTTACATCAGAGGGTCTCATTAGCAGCCCCTTACTTCAGAGTCCCACCACCAGCCCCTTACATCAGAGTCCCATCAGCAGCCCCTTACATCAGAGTCCAATCAGCAGCCTCTTACATCAGAGTCCCATCACCAGCCCCTTACAAAGTCTCATCACCTGTCCCCTTACATCAGGGTCCAATCAGTAACCTCTTACATAAGAGTCCCACCAGCAGCCCCTTACATTAGGGTGCCATCACCAGCCCCTTACATCAGAGTCCCATCAGAGTCCTATTATCAGCCCCCATACATCAGGGTACCATTAACAGCTCCGTACATCAAAGTGTCATTACCAGCCCCCTTACATCAGAGTCCCATCATCAGCCCCCTTACATCAGAGTCCCATCACATGCTCCTTACATCAGAGTCACATTAGCAGCCCCTTACATCAGAGTCCCATCAGCAGATCCTTACTTCAGATTCCAATCAGCAGCCCCTTTACATCAGCATCCCATCACATGCTCCTCACATCAGAGTCCCATCAGCAGCCCCTTACTTCAGAGTCCCACCACCAGCCCCTTACATCAAAGTCTCATTACAAGCTCCCTTACATCAGAGTCCCATCTACAGTCCCTTACATCAGAGTCCCATCAACAGCCCCCTTGAATCAGAGTCCCATCAATAGTCCTTAACATCAGAGTCCCATCACAGGCCCCTTACATCAGAGTCCCATCAGAGCCCCTTACATCAGAGTCCTATCAGAATCCCTTTACATCAGAGTCCCATCAGCAGCCCCTTACAGAGTCTCATCACCAGCCCCCTTACATCAGAGTACAATCAGCAGCCTCTAACATTAAAATCCCACCACCAGCCCCTTACATCAAAGTCACATCAACAGTCCCTTACATCAGAGTCCCATCAGCAGCCCCTTACATCAAAGTCCCATCATCAGCCCCCTTACATTAGAGTCCCATCACAAGCTCCTTACATCAGAGTCCCATCAGCAGCCCCTTACATCAGAGTCCATTCAGCAGCCCCTTACATCAGAGTCCAATAAGCAGCCCCTTATATCAGCATCCCATTATCAGCCCCCTACATCAGAGTCCCATCATCAGCCCCCTTACATCAGAGTCCCATCAGCAGCCCCTTACAGAGTCTCATCACCAGCCCCCTTACATCAGAGTCCCATCACCAGCCCCTCACATCAGAGTGCCATAACCAGCCCCTTACATCAGAGTCCCATCAAAGGCCTCTTACATCAGAGTCCCATCAGAGCCCCTTGCATCAGAGTCATATCAGAATCCCCTTACATCAGAGTCTCATCAGCAGACCCTTACAGAGTCTCATCACCAGCCCCCTTACATCAGAGTCCCATCACATGCTCCTTACATCAGAGTCCCATCAGCAGCCCCTTACATCACAGTCCAATCAACAGCCTCTTACATCAGCGTCCCATCACATGCTCCTTATACATCAGAGAGTCCCATCAGCAGCCCCTTACATCAAAGTCCCATCATTAGCCCCCTTACATCAGAGTCCCATCACATGCTCCTTTCATCAGAGTCCCGTCAGCAGCCCCTTACAACAGAGTCCCATTAGCAGCCCCTCACATCAGAGTCCAATCAGCAGCAACTTACATCAGCATCCCATCACATGCTCCTTACATCAGAGTCCCATCAGCAGCCCCTTACTTCATAGTCCCACCACCAGCCCCTTACAGCAAAGTCCTATTACCAGCCCCCTTACATCAGAGTCCCATCACATGCCCCTTACATTAGAGTCCCATCAGCAGCCCCTTACATCAGAGTGCAATCAGCAGCCCCTTACATCAGAGTCCCATCGACAGCCCCCTTACATCAAAGTCCCATCAACAGCCACCTTACATCAGAGTCCCATCAACAGTCCTTAACATCAGAGTCCCATCACCAGCCGCTTATATCAGAATCCCATCAGCAGTCCAATACAAAGTGTCCCAACACCAGGACCTTACATCAGAGACCCATCAACAGCCCCGTACATCAGAGTCCCATCACCAGCCCCTTACAATAGAGTCCCATCACAGGCCCCTTACATCAGAATGCCATCAGAGCCCCTTACATCAGAGTCCTATCAGAATCCCTTTACATCAGAGTCCCATAAGCAGCCCCTTACATCAAAGTCCCATCAACAGTCCCTTACATCAGAGTCCCATCAACAGTCCCTTACATCAGAGTCCCATCAGCAGCGCCTTACATCAAAGTCCCATCATCAGCCCCCTTACATTAGAGTCCCATCACCAGCCCCTTACATCAGAGTCCGATCAGCAGCCCCTTACTTCAGAGTCCCACCACCAGCCGCTTACATCAAAATCCCATCATCAGCCCCTTACATCAGAGTCCCATCACATGCCCCTTACATCGAAGTCCGATCAGTAGCCCCTTACTTAAGAGTCCCACCACCAGCCCCTTACATCAAGGTCCCATTACCAGCCCATTACATCAGAGTCCCATCAACAGTCCCTTACATCAGAGGGTCCCATTAGCAGCCCCTTACATCAAAGTCCCATCACCAGCCCCTTACATCAGAGTCCCATCAGCAGCCCCTTACATCAGAGTCCAATCAGCAGCCTCTTACATCAGAGTCCCATCACCAGCCCTTTACAAAGTCTCATCACCTGTCCCCTTACATCAGAGTCCAATCAGTAGCCTCTTACATAAGAGTCCCACCAGCAGCCCCTTACATTATGGTCCCATCACCAGCCCCTTACATCACAGTCTCATCAGAGTCCTATTATCAGCCCCCATACATCAGGGTACCATTAACAGCCCCTTACATCAAAGTCTCATTACCAGACCCCTTACATCAGAGTCCCATCAGCAGCCCCTTACAAAGTCTCATCACCTGTCCCCTTACATCAGAGTCCAATCGGCAGGCTCTTTATTAGAGTCCCACCAGCAGCCCTTACATCAGAGTCCCCTCACCAGGCCATAACATCAGAGTCCCTTCAGCGGCCCCTTACTTCAGAGTCTCACCACCAGCCCCTTACATCAAAGTCCCATCATCAGCCCCCTTACATCAGAGTCCCATCACATGCTCCTTACATCAGAGTCACATTAGCAGCCCCTCACATCAGAGTCCCATCAGCAGCCCCTTACTTCAGAGTCCCACCACCAGCCCCTTACATCAAAGTCTCATTACAAGCTCCCTTACATCAGAGTCCCATCTACAGTCCCTTACATCAGAGTCCCATCAACAGCCCCCTTGAATCAGAGTGCCATCAATAGTCCTTAACGTCCGAGTCCCATCACAGGCCCCTTACATCAGAGTCCCATCAGAGCCCCTTACATCAGAGTCCTATCAGAATCCCTTTACATCAGAGTCCCATCAGCAGCCCCTTACAGAGTCTCATCACCAGCCCCCTTACATCAGAGTACAATCAGCAGCCTCTAACATTAAAATCCCACCACCAGCCCCTTACATCAAAGTCACATCAACAGTCCCTTACATCAGAGTCCCATCAGCAGCCCCTTACATCAAAGTCCCATCATCAGCCCCCTTACATTAGAGTCCCATCACAAGCTCCTTACATCAGAGTCACATCAGCAGCCCCTTACATCAGAGTCCATTCAGCAGCCCCTTACATCAGCGTCCCATTAACAGCCCCCTACATCAGAGTCCCATCATCAGCCCCCTTACATCAGAGTCCCATCAGCAGCCCCTTACAGAGTCCCATCAGCAGCCCCTTACATCAAAGTCCCATCAGCAGCCCCTTACATCACAGTCCAATCAGCAGCCTCTTACATCAGCGTCCCATCACATGCTCCTTAAACATCAGAGAGTCCCATCAGCAACCCCTTACATCAAAGTCCCATCATTAGCACCCTTACATCAGAGTCCCATCACATGCTCCTTACATCAGAGTCCCATCAGCAGCCCCTTACAACAGAGTCCCATTAGGAGCCCCTCACATCAGAGTCCAATCAGCAGCAACTTACATCAGAGTCCCATCAGCAGCCCCTTACTTCATAGTCCCACCACCAGCCCCTTACAGCAAAGTCCCATCAACAGTCCCTTACATCAGAGTCCCACCAACAGCCCCTTACATCAGAGTCCCATCACCAGCCCCTTACATCAGAGTCAAATCACAGGCCCCTTACATCAGAGTCCCACCAGCAGCCCCTTACATTAGGGTCCCATCACCAGCCCCTTACATCAGAGTCCCATCAGAGTCCTATTATCAGCCCCCATACATCAGGGTACCATTAACAGCCCCTTACATCAAAGTCTCATTACCAGCCCCCTTACATCAGAGTCCCATCAGCAGCCCCTTACAAAGTCTCATCACCTGTCCCCTTACATCAGAATCCAATCGGCAGGCTCTTTACTAGAGTCCCACCAGCAATGCTGGGACTTGTAGTGCCTATCCAGACCAACCTGTGGTGATAGATCCTGCAATGCTATGACTTGTAGTGCCTATGATAGATGCTGCAATGCTGGGACTTGTAGTGCCTATTCTGGGCAACCTGTGGTGATAGATTCTGCAATGCTGGGACTTGTAGTTCCTTTCCTGAGCAACCTGTGGTAATAGATCATGCAATACTGGGAATTGTATTGCCTATGATATATTATGCAATGC
This sequence comes from Aquarana catesbeiana, assembly GCF_042186555.1. NCBI lineage: Eukaryota > Metazoa > Chordata > Amphibia > Anura > Ranidae > Aquarana > Aquarana catesbeiana. The sequence goes on from NC_133332.1 coordinate 273,613,393, forward strand.
TGGGACTTGTAGTGCATTTGATAGATCTTGCAATGCTGGGACTTGTAGTGCCTTTCCAGAGCAACCTGTGGTGATAGATCTTAGCAACCTGTGATGATAGATCCTTCAATGCTGGCACTTGTAGTGCCTGTCCTGAGCAACCTGTGGTGATTAAATCCTGCAATGCTGGGACTTGTAGTGCCTATGATAGATCCTTCAATGCTGGGTCTTGAAGTACTTATCCTGAGCAACCTGTGGTGATAGATCATGCAATGCTGGGACTTGTAATGCCTATGATATATCATACAATGCTGGGACTTGTAGTGCCTATCCTGAGCAACCTATGTTGATATATCCTTCAATGCTATGACTTGTAGTGCCTATGATAGATCCGGCAATGCTGGGACTTGTAGTGCCTATGATAGGTCCTGCAATGCTGGGACTTGTAGTGCCTATCCAGAGCAGGCTGTGGTGATACATCCTGCAATGCTATGACTTGTAGTGCCTATGATAGATGCTACAATGCTCGGACTTGTAGTGCCTATCCTGAGCAACCTGTGTTGATGGATCTTGCAATGCTGGGACTTGTAGTGCCTATTCTGGGCAACTTGTGGAGATAGATCCTGAAATGCTGGGACTTGTGCCTTTCCAGAGAAACCTGTGGTGATAGATCCTGCAATGCTGCGAGTTGTAGGGCCTATCTAGAGCATCAAGTGGTGATAGATCCTGCAATGCTGGGACTTGTAGTGCCTTTCCAGAGCAACCTGTGGTGATAGATCCTGCAATGCTGGGACTTGTAGTTCCTTTCCTGGGCAACTTGTGATGATAGATCCTTCAATGCTGGAACTTGTAGTGCCTTTCCTGAGCAACCTGTGGAGATAGATCTTGCAATGCTGGGACTTGTAGTGCTTATGATAGATCCTGAAATGCTTGGACTTTTAGTGCCTATCCACAGCAACCTGCGGTGATAGAAACTGCAATGCTGGGACTTGCAGTGCCTATGATAGACCCTACAATGCTGGGACTTGTAGTGAATATCCTGAACAACCTGTGTTGATATATCCTGCAATGCTGGGACTTGTAGTGCCTATCCTGAGCAACCTGTGGTGATAGATCTTGCAATGCTGGGACTTGTAGTGCCTATGATAGATCCTGCAATGCTGGGACTTGTAGTGCCTATTCTGGGCAACTTGTGGTGAGAGATCCTGCAAAGGTGGGACTTGTAATGCCTATGATAGTTCCTGCAAAGCTGGGACTTGTAGGGTCTATACAGAGCAACAATTGGTGATAGACCCTTCAATGCTGGGACTTGTAGTGCCTTTCCTGAACAACCTGTGGAGATAGATCTTGCAATGCTGGGACTTGTAGTGCTTATGATAGATCCTGAAATGCTTGGACTTGTAGTGCCTATCCACAGCAACCTGCTGTGATAGAAACTGCAATGCTGGGACTTGCAGTGCCTATGATAGTCCCTACAATGCTGGGACTTGTAGAGAATATCCTGAACAAGCTGTGTTGATATATCCTGCAATGCTGGGACTTCTAGTGCCTATCCTGAGCAACCTGTGGTGATAGATCTTGCAATGCTGGGACTTGTAGTGCCTATGATAGATCCTGCAATGCTGGGATTTGTAGTGCCTATTCTGGGCAACTTGTGGTGAGAGATCCTGCAAAGGTGGGACTTGTAATGCCTATGAGAGTTCCTGCAAAGCTGGGACTTGTAGGGTCTATACAGAGCAACAATTGGTGATAGACCCTGCAATGCTGGGAATTGTAGTGCCTTTGATAGATCATGCAATGCTGGGACTTGTAGTGCCTTTCCAGAGCAACCTGTGGTGATAGATCCTGAAATGCTGGGATTGGTAGTGCCTATCCAGAGCAACAAGTGGTGAAAGAGCCTGCAATGCTGTAACTTGTAGTGCCTTTGACAGATCCTGCAATGCTGGGACTTGTAGTGCCTTTCCAGAGAAACCTGTGGTGATAGATCCTACAATGCTGGGACTTGTAATGCCTATGATAGACCATACAATGCTGGGAATTGAAGTGCCTATCCTTAGCAACCTGTGTTGATATATCCTTCAATGCTATGACTTGTAGTGCCTATGATAGATCTTGCAATGCCGGGCCTTTTGGTGCCTATTCTTGGCAACCTGTGGTCATAGATCCTGCAATGCTGGGACTTGTAGTTCCTTTCCATAGCAACCTGTGCTGATAGATCCTGCAATGCTGGGACTTGTAGTGCCAATCCTGAGCAACCTGTGGTGATTAAATCCTGCAATTCTGGGACTTGTAGTGTTTATCCTGAGCAACCTGTGGTGATAGATTATGCAATGCTGGGACTTGTAGTGCCTATGATAGATCCTGCAATGCTGGGACTTGTAGTGCCTATGATAGATCCTGTAATGCTAGGTCTTGTAGTACCTATCCTGAGCAACCTGCAATTCTGGGACTTGTAGTGCCTTTGATAGATCCTGTAATGCTGGGACTTGTTGTGCCTTTCCAGAGCAACTTGTGGTGATAGATTCTGCAATGCTGGGACTTGTAGTGCCTATGATAGATCCTGCAATGCTGGGAGTTGTAGGGCCTATCCAGAGCATCAAGTGGTGGTAGACCCTGCAATGCTGGGACTTAGAGTTCCTTTGATAGATCCTGCAATGCTGGGACTTGTAGAGCATTTCCAGAGCAACCTGTGGTGATAGATCTTGCAATGCTATGACTTGTAGTGCCTATCTAGAGCAACAAGTGATGATAGACCCTGCAATGCTGTAACTTGTAGTGCGTTTGATAGACCCTGCAATACTGGGACTTGTAGTGCCTTTCCAGAGCAATCTGTGGTGATAGATCCTGCAATGCTGGGACTTGTAGTTCCTTTCCTGAGCAACTTGTGGTGATAGATCCTTCAATGCTGGGACTTGTAGTTCCAATCCTGAGGAACCTGTGGTGATTAAATCCTGCAATTCTGGGACTTGTAGTGCCCATGATAGATCCTGCAATGCTGGGACTTGTAGTGCTATGATAGATCCTGTAATGCTGGGACTTGTAGTGCCGATCCAGAGCAACCTGTGGTGATAGATCCTGCAATGCTAGGACTTGTAGTGCCTATGATATATCCTGCAATGCTGGGTCTTGTAGTACCTATCCTGAGCAACCTGTGGTGATAGATCCTGCAATGCTGAGACTTGTAGTGCCTATCCTGAGCAACCTGTGTTGATAAATCCTTCAATGCTTTGACTTGTAGTGCCTATGATAGATCTGGCAATCCTGGGACTTGTATTGCCTATGATAGATCCTGCAATGCTGGGACTTGTAGTGCCTATCCAGAGCAAGCTGTGGTGATTCATCCTGCAATGCTATGACTTGTAGTGGCTATGATTATGCTGCAATGCTGGGACTTGTAGTGCCTATCCCGAGCAACCTGTGTTTATAGATCTTGCAATGCTGGGACTTGTAGTGCATATTCTGGGCAACCTGTGGTGTTAGACCCTGCAATGCTGGGACTTGTAGTGCCTTTGAGAGATTCGGCAATGCTGGGACTTGTAGTGCCTTTGAGAGATCCTGCAATTCTGGGACTTGTAGTGCCTTTCCAGAGCAACCTGTGGTGATAGATCCTGCAATGCTAGGACTTGTTGTGCCTATCAAGAGCAACAAGTGGTGATAGACCCTGCAATGCTATGACTTGTAGTGCCTATAATAAATCCGGCAATGCTGGGACTTGTAGTGCCTATGATAGATCCTGCAATGCTGGGACTTGTAGGGCCTATCCAGAGCAACAAGCGGTGATAGACCCTGCAATCTTGGGACTTGTAGTGCCTTTGATAGATCCTGCAATGCTCGGACTTGTATTGCCTATCCAGAGCAAACTGAGGTGATATATCCTGCAATGCTGGGACTTGTAGTGCCTATGATAGATCCTTCAATGCTTGGACTTGTAGTGCCTATGATAGATCCTGCAATGCTGGGACTTGTAGTGTCTGCCCTGAGCAACCTGTGGTGATAGATACTGCAATTCTGGTACTTGTACTACCTATGATAGATCCTGCAATGCTTGGACTTGTAGTTCCTATCCTGAGCAACCTGTGGTGATAGAAACTGCCATGCTGAGACTTGCAGTGCCTATAATAGATCCTACAATGCTGGGATTTGTAGTGAATATCCTGTGCAACCTGTGTTGATATATCCTGCAATGCTGCTACTTGTAGTGCCTATCCTGAGCAACCTGTGGTGATAAATCCTGCAATGCTGGGACTTGCAGTGCCTATCCGGAGCAACGTGTGGTGATAGATCCTGCAATGCTGGGACGTGTTGTGCCTATGATAGATCCTGCAATGCTGGGACTTTTAGGGCCTTATCCAGCAACCTGTGGTCATAGATCCTGCAATGCTGGGACTTGTAGTGCCTATGATAGATCCTTTAATGCTGGGACTTGCAGTGCCTATGATAGATCCTACAATGCTAGGATATGTAGTGCCTATCCAGAGCATTTATCAATCAGAATGCATGTACCTCCACTGTGGGGACACTCATATTTTAGTATTAGGATCACAGATATCAGGGTGCTGTGACAAGGCTCTGTGGCTTACGCATGCATTTGCAAATACATGCGGACTAAACCCCTGTTTTTAAAGCATACTGTTAGACAGGTTACTTTGGTTGTCTGCGAGCTGGTGGTAAGTAGGCTTGGAATTTTTTCCTGGGTATTCCCCAAGCCTTGTTATATCTGTTTGTAACCCTCCAATGCCGCTTACTGCAATAGCCTGCCATAAATGACTGTGGTGGCAAGTTTTTTGAGATCACCTTGGTGTGTGTATTGGTGCAGAAATGCACCAGCACCTTTGCAGCCATTGTGCTATTTGCTGGGTGTCTGGTGTGCTCCTGTACCTTTAAGAAGGGGTGGGCTGCCCTTCAGTCCACCTGCTCTCATTTATCCATCAGAATGCATGTGTCTCCACTGTGGGGACACTCATATTTTAGTGTTAGGACCACAGATATCAGGGTGCCGTGACGAGGCACTGTGGCTTACGCATGCATTTGCAAATGCGTGCGTTCTAAACCCCTGATTTTAACGCATACTGTTAGAAAGGTTAATTTGGTTGTCTGTGAGCTGGTGGTAATAAGATTTGGAATTTTTTCCAGGGTATTCCCCAGGCCTTGTTTATACCTGTCCAGAGCAACCTGTCATGATAGATCTTGCAGTGCCTATGATAGATCCTACAATGCTGGGACTTGTAGTGAATATCCTGAACAACCTGTGTTGATATATCCTGCAATGCTGGGACTTGCAGTGCCTATCCTGAGCAACCTGTGTTGATATATCCTTCAATGCTATGACTTGTAGTGCCTATGATAGATCCTGCAATGCTGGGACTTGTAGTGCCTATGATAAATGCTGTAAAGCTGGGACTTGTAGTGCCCATCCTGAGCAACCTGAGTTGATAGATCTTGCAATGCTGGGACTTGTAGTGCCTATCCTCGGCAATCTGTGGTGATAGATCCTGCAATACTGGGACTTGTAGTGCCTATGATAGATCCTGCAATGCTGGGACTTGTATTGCCTATCCAGAGCAACAAGTGGTGATAGACCCTGCAATGCTGGGACTTGTAGTGTCTTTGATAGATCCTGAAATGCAGGGTCTTGTAGTGCCTATGAAATATAATGCAATGCTAAGACTTCTAGTGCCTATCCTGAGCAACCTGTGGTGATAGATCATGCAATGCTGGGACTTTTAGTGCCTTTGATAGATCCTGCAATGCTGGGACTTGCAGTGCCTATCCAGAGCAACCTGTGGTGAAAGATCCTGCAATGCTGGGACTTGTAGTGCCTATCCTGAGCAACCTGTGGTAAGTGATCCTGCAATGCTGCAACTTGTAGTGCCTATTATAGATCCTGCAATGCTAGGACTTGTAGTACCTATGATATATCCTGCAATGCTGGGACTTGTAGTGCCTATCCTGAGCAACCTGTGGTGATAGACCATGCAATTTTGGTACTTGTACTGCCTATGATAGATCCTGCAACGCTGGGACTTGTAATGCATGTGATAGATCATTCATTGCTGGGTTTTGTAGTGCCCACCCTGAGCAACCTGTGTTGATATATTCTTCAATGCTATGACTTGTAGTGCCTATGATAGATCCAGCAATGCTGGGACTTGTAGTGCCTATGGTAGATCCGGCAATGCTGGGACTTGTAGTGCCTATGATAGATCCGGCAATGCTGGGACTTGTATTGCCTATAATAGATCCGGCAATGCTGGGACTTGTATGGCCTTGTCCAGATACCTGTGGTGATATATCCTGCAATGCTGGGTCTTGTAGTGCCTATGATAAATCCTGCAATGCTGAGACTTGTAATGCATGTGATAGATCATTCAATGCTGGGACTTGTAGTGCCTATCCAGAGCAACCTGTGTTGATAGATCGTGCAATGCTGGGACTATTAGTGCCTATGATAGATCCTGCAATTCTGGGACTTGTATGCCCTTATCCAGATACCTGTGGTGATATATCCTGCAATTCTGGTACTTGTACTGCCTATGATAGATCCTGCAATGCTGGGATTTGTAGTGCCTTTCCTGAGCAACCTGTGGTGATAGATCCTGCAATGCTGGGACTTATAGTGCCTATCCAGAGCTCAAGTGATGATAGACCCTGCAATGCTGGGACTTGTAGTGCCTTTGATAGATCCTGCAATGCTCGGACTTGTAGTGCCAATCCTGAGCAACCTTTTGTGATAGATCCTGCAATGCTGGGGCGTGTAGTGGCTATGATAGTTCCTGCAATTCTGGGACTTGTAGTGCCTATGATAGATCCTATAATGCTGGGACTTGTTGTGCCTATCCAGAGCAACAAGTGGTGATAGACCCTGCAATGCTGGGACTTGTAGTGCCTTTGATAAATTCTGCAATGCTGGGACTTGTAGTGCCTTTCCAGAACAACCTGTGGTGATAGATCCTGCAATGCTAGGACTTGTAGTGCCTATGATATATCCTGCAATGCTGGGACTTTTAGTGCCTATACAAAGCATCCTGTGTTGATAGATCCTGCAATGCTCGGACATGTAGTGCATGACCTGGGAAAACTGTTTTGATTTAACCTGCAATGCTGGGACTTGTTGTACCTATGATAGATCTTGCAAAGCTGGGACTTGTATTGCCTATCCAGAGTAACCTGTGGTGATAAATCATGCAATACTGGGACTTATATTGCCTATGATATATCATGCAATGCTGGGATTTGTAGTGCCTCTCCTGAGCAACCTGTGGTGATAGATCTTGCAATGCTGGGACTTGTAGTGATTATGATAGATCCTGAAATGCTTGGAGTTTTAGGGACTATCCTGAGCAACCTCTGGTGATAGATCTTGCAATGCTGGGACTTGCAGTGCCTATGATAGATTCTACAATGCTGATAATTGTAGTGCCTATCCTGAACAACCTGTGTTGATAGATCTTGAAATGCTCTGACTTATAGTGCCTATTCTGGGCAACTTGGGGTGATAGATCCTGCAATGCTGGGACTTTTAATGCTTATGAAAGTTCCTGCAAAGCTGGGACTTGCAGGGTCTATCCAGAGCAAAAATTGGTGATAGACCCTGCAATGCTCCGACTTGTAGTGCCTATGATAAAACCTGCAATGCTGGGACTTGTAGTGCCTTTCCAGAGCAACCTGTGGTGATAGATCCTGCAATGCTGGGACTTGTATTGCCTATCCAGAACAACAGGTGGTGATAGACCCTGCAATGCTGAGACTTGTAGTGTCTTTGATAGATCATGCAATGCTGGGACTTGTAGTGTCTTTCCAGAGCAACCTGTGGTGATAGATCCTGCAATGCTGGGACTTGTAGTGCCTATCCAGAGCAACAAGCTGTGATAGACCCTGCAATGCTGAGACTTGTAGTGCCTTTGATAGATCCTGCAATGCTGGGACTTGTAGTGCCTTTCCAGAGCATCCTGTGGTGATAGATCTTGCAATGCAGGGACTTGTAGTGCCTATTCAGAGCAACAAGTTGTGATAGACCCTGCAATGCTTGGACTTGTAGTGCCTTTCATAGATCATGTAATGCTGGGACTTGTAGTTCCTTTCCTGGACAACCTGTAGTGATAGATCCTGCAATGCTGGGACTTGTAGTGCCTATACAGAGCAACCTGTGGTGATACATCCTGCAATGCTCAGACTTGTAGTGCCTATGATAGATGCTGCAATGCTGGGACTTGTACTGCCTTTGATAGTTCCAGCAATGCTGGGACTTGTGGTGCCTTTCCAGTGCAACCTGTGGTGATAGATCCTGCAATGCTGGGACTTATAATGCCTAACCAGAGCAACAAGTGGTGATAGACCCTGCAATGCTAGGCCTTGTAGTGCCTATGATATATCCTGCAATGCTGTGACTAGTAGTGCCTATACAGAGCAACCTGTGGTGATATATCCTGCAATGCTGGGACTTGTAGTGCCTGTCCAGAGCAACAAGTGGTGATAAAACCTGCAATGCTGGGACTTTTTAGTGTCTATACAGAGCAACCTGTGGTGATATAACCTGCAATGCTGGGACTTGTAATGCCTATGATAGATGCAGCAATGCTGGGACTTGTAGTGCCTTTGATAGATCCTGCAATGCTGGGACTTGTAGTGCCCTTTAAGAGCAACCTGTGGTGATAGATCCTGCAATGCTGGGACTTGTAGTGCCTATCCAGAGCAACAAGTGGTAATAGACCCTGCAGTGCTGGGACTTGTATTGCCTTTGATATATCCTGCAATGCTGGGAATTGTAGCGCCTTTCCAGAGCAACCTGTGGTGATAGATCCTGCAATGCTAGGATTTGTAGTGCCTATGATATATCTTGCAATGCTGGGACTTGTAGTGCCTATACAGAGCAACCTGTGGTGATACATCCTGCAATGCTCAGACTTGTAGTGCCTATGATAGATGCTGCAATGCTGGGACGTGTAGTGCCTTTGATAGATCCTGCAATGCTGGGACTTGTAGTGCCTATCCAGAGCAACAAGTGGTGATAGAACCTGCAATGCTGGGACTTGTAGTGCATTTGATAGATCCTGCATTGCTGGGTCTTGTAGTGCCTATGATATATCCTGCAATGCTGGGATTTGTAGTGCCTATACAGAGCAAACTGTGGTGATAGATCGTGCAATGCTCAGACTTGTATTGCCTATGATAGATGCTGCAATGCTGGGACTTGTAGTGCCTTTGATCGATCCTGCAATGCTGGGACTTGTAGTGCCTTTGCAGAGCAACCTGTGGTGATAGATCCTGCAATGCTGGGACTTGTAGTGCTTTTGATAGATCCTGCAATGCTGGGACTTGTAGTGCCTTTCCAGAGCAACCTGTGGTGATAAATCCTGCAATGCTGGGACTTGTATTGCCTATACAGAGCAACCTGTGGTGATATAACCTGCAATTCTGGGACTTGTAGTGCCTATGATAGTTCCTGCAATGCTGGGACTTGTAGTGCCTATCCAGAGAAACCTGTGGTGATAGATCATGCATTACTGGGACTTGTAGTGCCTATGATATATCATGCAATTCTGGGAGTTGTAGTGCCTATCCTGAGCAACCTGTGTTGATATATCCTTCAATGCTATTACTTGTAGTGCCTATGATAGATCCGGCAATGCTTAGACTTGTAGTGCCTACAAAAGTTTCTGCAATGCTGGGACTTGTAGTGCCTATCCAGAGCAACCTGAGGTGATACATCCTTCAATGCTATGACTTGTAGTGCCTATGATAGATCCTGCAATGCTGGGACTTGTAGTTCCTATCCTGAGCAACCTGTGTTTATAGATCTTGCAATGCTGGGACTTGTAGTGCCTATTCTGGGCAACCTGTGGTAATAGTTCCTGCAATGCTGGGACTTGTAGTTCCTTTCCATAGCAACTTGTGGTGATAGATCCTGCAATGCTGAGACTTGTAGTGGCTATCCTGAGCAACCTGTGGTGATTAAATCCTGCAATGCTGGGACTTGTGGTGCCTAACCTGAGCAACCTGTGGTGAAAGATCCTGCAATGCTGGGACATGTAGTGCCTACGATAGATCCTGCAATGCTGGGACTTGTAGTGCCTATGATAGATCCTATAATGCTGGGACTTGTTGTGCCTATCCTGAGCAACCTGTGTTGATAGATCTTGCAATGCTGGGACTTGTAGTGCCTATGATAGATCCTGCAATGCGGGGACTTGTAGAGTCTCTCCAGAGCAACAAGTGATGATAGACCCTGCAATACTGGGACTTGTAGTGCCTTTGATAGATCCTTCAATGCTGGGACTTGTAGTTCCTATCCTGTGCAACCTGTGGTGATAGAAACTGCAATGCTGGGACTTGCAGTGCCTATGATAGATCCTACAATGCTGGAATTTGTAGTGCCTTTCCTGAGCAACCTGTGGTGATAGATCCTGCAATGCAGGATCTTGTAGTGCCTATACTGAGCAACCCGTGTTGATATATCCTTCAATGCTATGACTTGTAGTGCCTATGATAGATTCGGCAATGCTGAGACTTGTAGTGCCCTTCCAAAGCAACCTTTGGTGATAGATCCTGCAATGCTGAGACTTGTAGTGCCTATCCAGAGCAACCTGTGGTGATAGATCCTGCAATGCTATGACTTCTAGCGCCTGTGATAGATGCTGCAGTGCTGGGACTTATAGTGCCTATCCAGAGCAACCTGTGTTGATAGATCTTGCAATGCTGGGACTTGTAGTGCCTATCCTGAGCAATCTTTGGTGATTAAATCCTGCAATGCTGAGACTTGTAGTGCCTATGATAGATCCTGCAATGCTGGGACTTGTATTACCTATGATATATCATACAATGCTGGGACTTGTAGTGCCTATCCTGAGCAACCTGTGTTGATATATCCTTCAATGCTATGACTTGTAGTGCCTATGATAGATCCGGCAATGCTGGGACTTGTAGTGCCTATCCAGAGCAACAAGTGGTGATAGACCCTGCAATGCTGGGACTTGTATTGCGTATGATATATCAGACAATGCTGGAACTAGTAGTGCCTATCCTGAGCAACCTGTGTTGATATATCCTTCAATGCTATGACTTGTAGTACCTATGATAGATCCGGCAATGCTGGGATTTGTAGTGCCTATGATAAATCCTGGACTTGTAGTTCCTTTCCTGAGCAACCTGTGGTGATATATCCTTCAATGCTGGGAATTGTAGTGCATATGATACATTCTGCAATGCTGGGATTTGCAGTGAATATCCTGAGAAACCTGTGTTGATATATCCTGCAATGCTTGGACTTGTAGTGCCTAATCTGAGCAACCTGTGGTGATAGAAACTGCAATGCTGGGACTTGCAGTGCCTATAATAGATCTTGCATTGCTGGGACTTGTAGTGTCTATGATACATCCTGCAATTCTAGGACTTTTAGTGCCTATGATAGATCCTGCAATTCTGGGACTTGTAGGGCCTTATCCAGATACCTGTGGTGATATATCCTGCAATGCTGGGACTTGTGCATCTGATACATCCTGCAATGCTGGGATTTGTAGGGCCTATCCAGAGCAACAAGTGGTGATAGACCATGCAATGCTGAGACCTGTAGTGCCTTTGATAGATCCTGGAATGCTGGGACTTGTAGTGCATTTCCAGAGCAACCTGTGGTGTTAAATCCTACAATGGTGTGACTTGTAGTGCCTATACAGAGCAACTTGTGGTGATATAACCTGCAATGCTGGGACTTGTAGTGCCTATGATAGTTGCTGCAATGCTGGGACTTGTAGTGCCTTTGATAGATCCTGCAATGCTGGGACTTGTAGTGCCTTTCTAGAGCAACCTGTGGTTATAGATCCTACAATGCTGGGACTTGTAGTGCCTATCCAGAGCAACAAGTGGTGATAGACCCTGCAATGCTGGGACTTGTAGTGCCTTTGATAGATCCTGCAATGCTGGGACTTGTTGTGCCTTTCCAGAGCAACCTGTTGTGATAGATAGTGCAATGCTAGGACTTGTAGTTCCTTTCCATAGCAACCTGTGGTGATTAAATCCTGCAATGCTCGGACTTGTAGTGCCAATCCTGAGCAACCTGTGGTGATAGATCCTGCAATGCTGGGGCATGTAGTGGCTATGATAGTTCCTGCAATGCTGGGACTTCTAGCGCCTGTGATAGATCCTATAATGCTGGGACTTGTTGTGCCTATCCAGAGCAACAAGTGGTGATAGACCCTGCAATGCTGGGACTTGTAGTGCCTTTGATAGATTCTGCAATGCTGGGACTTGTAGTGCCTTTCCAGAACAACCTGTGGTGATAGATCCTGCAATGCTAGGACTTGTAGTGCCTATGATATATCATGCAATGCTGGGACTTGTAGTGCCTATACAAAGCATCCTGTGTTGATAGATCCTGCAATGCTCGGACATGTAGTGCATGTCCTGGGAAAACTGTTTTGATTTAACCTGCAATGCTGGGACTTGTTGTGCCTATGATAGATCCTGCAGTGCTGGGACTTGTATTGCCTATCCAGAGTAACCTGTGGTGATAAATCATGCAATACTGGGACTTATATTGCCTATGATATATCATGCAATGCTGGGATTTCTAGTGCCTCTCCTGAGCAACCTGTGGTGATAGATCTTGCAATGCTGGGACTTGTAGTGATTATGATAGATCCTGAAATGCTTGGAGTTTTAGGGACTATCCTGAGCAACCTGTGGTGATAGATCTTGCAGTGCTGGGACTTGCAGTGCCTATGATAGATCCTACAATGCTGATACTTGTAGTGCCTATCATGAACAACCTGTGTTGATAGATCTTGAAATGCTGGGACTTGTAGTGCCTATTCAGGGCAACTTGGGGTGATAGATCCTGCAATGCTGGGACTTGTAATGCATATGAAAGTTCCTGCAAAGCTGGGACTTGCAGGGTCTATCCAGAGCAAAAATTGGTGATAGACCCTGCAATGCTCCGACTTGTAGTGCCTATGATAGAACCTGCAATGCTGGGACTTGTAGTGCCTTTCCAGAGCAACCTGTGGTGATAGATCCTGCAATGCTGGGACTTGTAGTGCCTATCCAGAACAACAGGTGGTGATAGACCCTGCAATGCTGAGACTTGTAGTGTCTTTGATAGATCATGCAATGCTGGGACTTGTAGTGTCTTTCCAGAGCAACCTGTGGTGATAGATCCTGCAATGCTGGGACTTGTAGTGCCTATTCAGAGCAACGAGTTGTGATAGACCCTGCAATGCTTGGACTTGTAGTGCCTTTCATAGATCATGTAATGCTGGGACTTGTAGTTCCTTTCCTGAACAACCTTTAGTTTTAGATCCTGCAATGCTGGGACTTGTAGTGCCTATCCTGAGCCACCTGTGTTGATAGATCTTGCAATGCTGGCACTTGTAGTGCCTATCCTGAGCAACCTGTGGTGATAGATCCTGCAATGCTGGGACTTGTAGTGCCTATACAGAGCAACTTGTGGTGATACATCCTGCAATGCTCAGACTTGTACTGCCTATGATAGATGCTGCAATGCTGGGACTTGTAGTGCCTTTGATAGTTCCAGCAATGCTGGGACTTGTAGTGCCTTTCCAGTTCAACCTGTGGTGATAGATCCTGCAATGCTGGGACTTGTAGTGCCTATGCAGAGCAACAAGTGGTGATAAACCCTGCAATGCTTGGACTTGTAGTGCCTTTGATATATCCTGCAATCCTGGGAATTGTAGCGCCTTTCCAGAGCAACCTGTGGTGATAGATCCTGCAATGCTAGGATTTGTAGTGCCTATGATATATCTTGCAATGCTGGGACTTGTAGTGCCTATACAGAGCAACCTGTGGTGATACATCCTGCAATGCTCAGACTTGTAGTGCCTATGATAGATGCTGCAATGCTGGGACGTGTAGTGCCTTTGATAGATCCTGCAATGCTGGGACTTGTAGTGCCTATCCAGAGCAACAAGTGGTGATAGAACCTGCAATGCTGGGACTTGTAGTGCATTTGATAGATCCTGCATTGCGGGGTCTTGTAGTGCCTATGATATATCCTGCAATGCTGGGATTTGTAGTGCCTATACAGAGCAAACTGTGGTGTTAGATCCTGCAATGCTCAGGCTTGTATTGCCTATGATAGATGCTGCAATGCTGGGACTTGTAGTGCTTTTGATCGATCCTGCAATGCTGGGACTTGTAGTGCCTTTGCAGAGCAACCTGTGGTGATAGATCCTGCAATGCTGGGACTTGTAGTGCTTTTGATAGATCCTGCAATGGTGGGACTTGTAGTGCCTTTCCAGAGCAATCTGTGGTGATAAATCCTGCAATGCTGGGACTTGTATTGCCTATACAGAGCAACCTGTGGTGATATAACCTGCAATGCTTGGACTTGTAGTGCCTATGATAGTTCCTGCAATGCTGGGACTTGTAGTTCCTTTCCTGAACAACCTGTAGTGATAGATCCTGCAATGCTGGGACTTGTAGTGCCTATCCTGAGCAACCTGTGATGATAGATCCTGCAATGCTGGGACTTGTAGTGCCTATACAGAGCAACATGTGGTGATAGATCCTGCAATACTGGGACTTGTAGTGCCTATCCTGAACAACCTGTGTTGATAGATCTTGCTATGCTGGTACTTGTAGTGCCTATTCTGCGCAACTTGTGATAGATCCTACAATGCTGGGACTTGTAATGCATATGATAGTTCCTGCAAAGCTGGGACTTGTAGGATCTATAAAGAGCAACAATTGGTGATAGACCCGGCAATGCTCTGACTTGTAGTGCCTTTGATAGATTCTGCAATGCTGGGACTTGTAGTGCCCTTTCAGAGCAACCTGTGGTGATAGATCCTGCAATGCTGGGACTTGTAGTGCCTATGCAGAGCAACAAGTGGTGATAGACCCTGCAATGCTTGGACTTGTAGTGCCTTTGATATATCCTGCAATCCTGGGAATTGTAGCGCCTTTCCAGAGCAACCTGTGGTGATAGATCCTGCAATGCTAGGATTTGTAGTGCCTATGATATATCTTGCAATGCTGGGACTTGTAGTGCCTATACAGAGCAACCTGTGGTGATACATCCTGCAATGCTCAGACTTGTAGTGCCTATGATAGATGCTGCAATGCTGGGACGTGTAGTGCCTTTGATAGATCCTGCAATGCTGGGACTTGTAGTGCCTATCCAGAGCAACAAGTGGTGATAGAACCTGCAATGCTGGGACTTGTAGTGCATTTGATAGATCCTGCATTGCGGGGTCTTGTAGTGCCTATGATATATCCTGCAATGCTGGGATTTGTAGTGCCTATACAGAGCAAACTGTGGTGTTAGATCCTGCAATGCTCAGACTTGTAGTGCCTATGATAGATGCTGCAATGCTGGGACGTGTAGTGCCTTTGATAGATCCTGCAATGCTGGGACTTGTAGTGCCTATCCAGAGCAACAAGTGGTGATAGAACCTGCAATGCTGGGACTTGTAGTGCATTTGATAGATCCTGCATTGCGGGGTCTTGTAGTGCCTATGATATATCCTGCAATGCTGGGATTTGTAGTGCCTATACAGAGCAAACTGTGGTGTTAGATCCTGCAATGCTCAGGCTTGTATAGCCTATGATAGATGCTGCAATGCTGGGACTTGTAGTGCTTTTGATCGATCCTGCAATGCTGGGACTTGTAGTGCCTTTCCAGAGCAATCTGTGGTGATAAATCCTGCAATGCTGGGACTTGTATTGCCTATACAGAGAAACCTGTGGTGATATAACCTGCAATGCTTGGACTTGTAGTGCCTATGATAGTTCCTGCAATGCTGGGACTTGTAGTTCCTTTCCTGAACAACCTGAAGTGATAGATCCTGCAATGCTGGGACTTGTAGTGCCTATCCTGAGCAACCTGTGATGATAGATCCTGCAATGCTGGGACTTGTAGTGCCTTTACAGAGCAACCTGTGGTGATAGATCCTGCAATGCTGGGACTTGTAGTGCCTATCCTGAACAACCTGTGTTGATAGATCTTGCTATGCTGGTACTTGTAGTGCCTATTCTGCGCAACTTGTGGTGATAGATCCTACAATGCTGGAACTTGTAATGCATATGATAGTTCCTGCAAAGCTGGGACTTGTAGGATCTATAAAGAGCAACAATTGGTGATAGACCCGGCAATGCTCTGACTTGTAGTGCCTTTGATAGATTCTGCAATGCTGGGACTTGTAGTGCCTTTCCAGAGCAACCTGTGGTGATAGATTCTGCAATGCTGGGATTTGTAGTGCCTTTGATAGTTCCTGCAATGCTGGGACTTGTTGTGTCTTTCCAGAGCAACCTATGGTGATAGATCCTGCAATGCTGGGACTTGTAGATCCTATGATAGATCCTGCAATGCTGGGACTTGAAGGGCCTATCCAGAGCAACAAGTGGTGATAGACCCTGCAATGCTGGGACTTGTAGTGCCTTTCCAGAGCAACCTGTGGCGATAGATCCTGCAATGCTGGGACTTGTAATGCCTATGCTATACCATACAATGCTGGGACTTGCAGTGCCTATCCTGAGCAACCTGTGTTGATATATCCTTTAATGGTATGACTTGTAGTGCCAATGATAGATCCTGCAATGCTGGGACTTGTAGTGCCTATGATAGATCCTGTAATGCTATAACTTGTAGTGCCTATGATAGATGCTGCAATGCTGGGACTTGTAGTGCCTATCCCGAGCAACCTGTGTTGATAGATGTTGCAATGCTGGGACTTGTAGTGCCTATCCTGAGCAACCTGTGGTGATAGATCCTGCAATGCTGGGACTTGTAGTGCCTATGATACATATTGCAATGCTGGGACTTGTAGTGCCTATGATAGATCCTGTAATGCTTGTACTTGTAGTGCCGATCCCGAGCAACCTGTGGTGATAGATCCTGCAATGCTGGGACTTGCAATGCCTATGATATACCATACAATGCTGGGACTTTTAGTGCCTATCCAGACCAACCTGTGGTGATAGATCCTGCAATGCTAGGATTTGTAGTGCCTATGATAGATGCTGCAATGCTGGGACTTGTAGTGCCTATCCAGAGCAACAAGTGGTGATAGACCCTGCAATGCTGGGACTTGTAGTGCCTTTGATAGATCCTGCAATGCTGGGACTTGTAGTGCCTTTCCAGAGCTACCTGTGGTGATAGATTCTGCAATGCTGGGACTTGTAGTGCCTATCAAGAGCAACAAGTGGTGATAGACCCTGCAATGCTGGGATTTGTAGTGCCTTTGATAGATCCTGCAATGCTGGGACTTGTGTCTTTCCAGAGCAACGTGTGGTGATAGACCCTGCAATGCTATGACTTGTAGTGCCTATGATAGATCCTGCAATGCTGGGACTTGAAGGGCCTATCCAGAGCAACAAGTGGTGATAGACCCTGCAATGCTGGGACTTGTAGTGCCTTTGATAAATCCTGTAGTGCTGGGACTTGTTGTGTCTTTCCAGAGCTACATTTGGTGATAGATCCTACAATGCTGGGACTTGTAGTGCCTTTCCAGAGCAACCTGTGATGATAGATCTTGCAATGCTGGGACTTGTAGTGCCTCTCCTTAGCAACCTGTGGTGATAGATCTTGCAATGCTGGGACTTGTAATGATTATGATAGATCCTGAAATGCTTAGACATTTAGTAACTATCCTGAGCAACTTGTGGTGGTAGATCTTGCAATGCTGGGACTTGTAGTGCTTATTCTGGGCAACTTGTGGTGATAGATCCTGCAGTGCTGGGACTTGTAATGCATATGATAGTTCCTGCAAAGCTGGGTCTTGTAGGGTCTAAGCAGAGCAACAATTGGTG
Source organism: Aquarana catesbeiana (assembly GCF_042186555.1). Taxonomy (NCBI): domain Eukaryota; kingdom Metazoa; phylum Chordata; class Amphibia; order Anura; family Ranidae; genus Aquarana; species Aquarana catesbeiana. Next base: position 273,631,132 of record NC_133332.1, read on the forward strand.
ATAGACCCTGCAATGCTCCGACTTGTAGTGCCTTTGATAGATCCTGCAATGCTGGGACTTGTAGTGCCTATCCTGAGCAACCTGTGTTGATCGATCTTGCAATGCTGGGACTTGTAGTGATTATTCTGGGCAACTTGTGGTGATAGACCCTGAAATGCTGGGACCTGTAGTGCCTTTGATAGATCCTGTAATGCTGGGACTTGTTGTGCCTTTCCAGAGCAACCTGTGGTGATTTATCCTGCAATGCTGGGAGTTATAGGGCCTATCCAGAGCATCAAGTGGTGATAGATCCTGCAATGCTGGGACTTGTAGTGCCTTGCCAGAGCAACAAGTGGTGATAGACCCTGCAATGCTGGGACTTGCAGTGCCTTTGATAGACCCTGCAATGCTGGGACTTGTAGTGCCTTTCTAGAGCAACCTGTGGTGATAGATCCTGCAATGATGGGACTTTTAGTTCCTTTCCAGAGCAACTTGTGGTGATAGATCCTTCAATACTGGGACTTGTAGTTCCTATCCTGAGCAACCTGTGGTGATAGATTCTGCAATGCTGGGACTTGTAGTGCCTATGATAGATCCTGCAATGCTGGGACTTGTAGTGCCTTTCCAGAGCATCCTGTGGTGATAGATCCTGCAATGCTATGACTTGTAGTGCCTATCTAGAGCAACAAGTGGTGATAGACTCTTTAATGCTGGGACTTGTAGTGCCTTTGATAGATCCCACAATGCTGGGACGTGTAGTTCCTTTCCAGAGCAACCTGTGGTGATAGATCCTGCAATGCTGGGACTTGTAGTTCCTTTCCTGAACAACCTGTGGTGATAGATCCTGCAATGTAAGGAATTGTAGTGCCTATCCTGAGCAACCTGTGGTGATTAAATCCTGCAATTCTGGGACTTGTAGTGTTTATCCTGAGCAACCTGTGGTGACAGATTCTGCAATGCTGGGACTTGTAGTGCCTGTGATAGAACCTGCAATGCTGGGACTTGTAGTACCTATGATAGATCCTGTAATGATGGGACTTGTAGTGCCTATCGAGAGCAACCTGTGGTGATAGATCCTGCAATGCTACAACTTGTAGTGCCTATGATATATCCTGCAATGCTGGGACTTATAGTGCCTATCCTGAGAAACCTGTGTTGATATATTCTTCAATGGTATGACTTGTAGTGCCTATGATAGATCATGCAATGCTGGGACTTGTAGTGCCTATCCAGACCAACTTGTGGTGATAGATCCTGCAATGCTATGACTTGTAGTGCCTATGATAGATGCTGCAATGCTGGGACTTGTAGTGCCTATTCTAGGCAACCTGTGATGATAGATCCTGCAATGCTGGGACTTGTAATTTCTTTCCTGAGCAACATGTGGTAATAGATCATGCAATACTGGGATTTGTATTGCCTATGATATATCATACAATGCTGGGACTTGTAGTGCCTCTCTTAAGCATCCTGTGGTGATAGATCTTGCAATGCTGGGCTTGCAGTGACTATGATAGATCCTACGATGCTGATACTTGTAGTGCCTATCCTGAACAACTTGTGTTGATAGATCTTGCTATGCTGGTACTTGTAGTGCTTATTCTGTGCAACTTGTGGTGATAGATCCTGCAATGCTAGGACTTGTTTTGTCTTTCCAGAGCAACCTGTGGTGATAGATTATGCAATGCTGGGACCTGTAATGATTATGATAGATCCTGAAATGCTTGGACATTTAGTGACTATCCTGAGCAACTTGTATTGATAGATACTGCAATGCTGGGACTTGTAATACATATGATAGTTGCTGCAATACTATGACTTGTAGTGCCTATGATAGATGCTGCAATGCTGGGACTTGTAGTGCCTATTCTGGGCAACCTGTGGTAATAGATCATGCAATACTGGGACTTGTATTACCTATGATATATCATGCAATGCTGGGACTTCCCAGTCCCATTACCAGCCCCTCACATCAGAGTGCCATAGCCAGCCCCTTACATCAGAGTCCCATCACAGGCCTCTTACATCAGAGTCCCATCAGAGCCCCTTGCATCAGAGTCATATCAGAATCCCCTTACATCAGAGTCTCATCAGCAGACCCTTACAGAGTCTCATCAACAGCCCCCTTACATCAGAGTCCCATCACATGCTCCTTACATCAGAGTCCCATCAGCAGCCCCTTACATCAAATTCCCATCAGCAGCCCCTTACATCACAGTCCAATCAGCAGCCTCTTACATCAGCGTCCCATCACATGCTCCTTATACATCAGAGAGTCCTATCAGCAGCCCCTTACATCAAAGTCCCATCATTAGCCCCCTTACATCAGAGTCCCATCACATGCTCCTTACATCAGAGTCCCATCAGCAGCCCCTTACAACAGAGTCCCATCAACAGCCCCCTTGAATCAGAGTCCCATCAATAGTCCTTAACATCAGAGTCCCATCAGCAGTCCAATACAAAGTGTCCCATCAACAGCCCCCTTACATCAAAGACCCATCAACAGCCCCTTACATCAGAGTCCCATCACCAGCCCCTCACATCAGAGTCCCATCACCAGCCCCTTACAATAGAGTCCCATCACAGGCCCCTTACATCAGAATGCCATCAGAGCCCCTTACATCAGAGTCCTATCAGAATCCCTTTACATCAGAGTCCCATAAGCAGCCCCTTACATCAGAGTCCCACCACCAGCCCCTTACATCAGAGTCAAATCAACAGTCCCTTACATCAGAGTCCCATCAACAGTCCCTTACATCAGAGTCCCATCAGCAGCCCCTTACATCAGATTCCATTCAGCAGCCCCTTATATCAGAGTCCAATCAGCAGCCCCTTATATCAGCGTCCCATCATCAGCCCCCTTACATCAGAGTCCCATCAGCAGCCCCTTACAGAGTCTCACCACCAGCCCCCTTACATCAGAGTCCCATCAATGGCCTCTTACATCAGAGTCCCATCAGAGCCCCTTGCATCAGAGTCATATCAGAATCCCCTTACATCAGAGTCTCATCAGCAGACCCTTACAGAGTCTCATCAGCAGACCCCTTACATCAGAGTCCCATCACATGCTCCTTACATCAGAGTCCCATCAGCAGCCCCTTACATCAAAGTCCCATCAGCAGCCCCTTACATCACAGTCCAATCAGCAGCCTCTTACATCAGCGTCCCATCATATGCTCCTTATACATCAGAGAGTCCCATCAGCAGCCCCTTACATCAAATTCCCATCATTAGCCCCCTTACATCAGAGTCCCATCACATGCTCCTTTCATCAGAGTCCCATCAGCAGCCCCTTACAACAGAGTCCCATTAGCAGCCCCTCACATCAGAGTCCAATCAGCAGCAACTTACATCAGCATCCCATCACATGCTCCTTACATCAGAGTCCCATCAGCAGCCCCTTACTTCATAGTCCCACCACCAGCCCCTTACAGCAAAGTCCTATTACCAGCCCCCTTACATCAGAGTCCCATTACATGCCCCTTACATTAGAGTCCCATTACATGCCCCTTACATTAGAGTCCCATCAGCAGCCCCTTACATCAGAGTGCAATCAGCAGCCCCTTACATCAGAGTCCCATCACCAGCCCCTTATATCAGAATCCCATCAGCAGTCCAATACAAAGTTTCCCAACACCAGGACCTTACATCAGAGACCCATCAACAGCCCCTTACATCAGAGTCCCATCACCAGCCCCTCACTTCAGAGTCCCATTACAAGCCCCTTACAATAGAGTCCCATCACAGGCCCCTTACATCAGAATGCCTTCAGAGCCCCTTACATCAGAGTCCTATCAGAATCCCTTTACATCAGAGTCCCATAAGCAGCCCCTTACATCAGAGTCCCACCACCAGCCCCTTACATCAAAATCCCATCATCAGCCCCCTTACATCAGAGTCCCATCACATGCCCCTTACATCAGAGTCCGATCAGCAGCCCCTTACTTCAGAGTCCCACCACCAGCCCCTTACATCAGAGTCCCATCACATGCCCCTTACATCAGAGGGTCCCATTAGCAGCCCCTTACATCAAAGTCCCATCACCAGCCCCTTACATCAGAGTCCCATCAGCAGCTCCTTAGATAAGAGCCCAATCAGCAGCCTCTTACATCAGAGTCCCATCAACAGCCCCTTACAAAGTCTCATCACCAGCCCCCTTACATCAAAGTCCCATCAGCAGCCCCTTACATCACAGTCCAATCAGCAGCCTCTTACATCAGCGTCCCATCACATGCTTCTTATACATCAGAGAGTCCCATCAGCAGCCCCTTACATCAAAGTCCCATCATTAGCCCCCTTACATCAGAGTCCCATCACATGCTCCTTTCATCAGAGTCCCATCAGCAGCCCCTTACAACAGAGTCCCATTAGCAGCCCCTCACATCAGAGTCCAATCAGCAGCAACTTACATCAGCATCCCATCACATGCTCCTTACATCAGAGTCCCATCAGCAGCCCCTTACTTCATAGTCCCACCACCAGCCCCTTACAGCAAAGTCCTATTACCAGCCCCCTTACATCAGAGTCCCATTACATGCCCCTTACATTAGAGTCCCATCAGCAGCCCCTTACATCAGAGTGCAATCAGAAGCCCCTTACATCAGAGTCCCATCAACAGTCCTTAACATCAGAGTCCCATCACCAGCCCCTTATATCAGAATCCCATCAGCAGTCCAATACAAAGTGTCCCAACACCAGGACCTTACATCAGAGACCCATCAACAGCCCCTTACATCAGAGTCCCATCACCAGCCCCTCACATCAGAGTCCCATCACCAGCCCCTTACAATAGAGTCCCATCACAGGCCCCTTACATCAAAGACCCATCAACAGCCCCTTACATCAGAGTCCCATCACCAGCCCCTCACATCAGAGTCCCATCACCAGCCCCTTACAATAGAGTCCCATCACAGGCCCCTTACATCAGAATGCCATCAGAGCCCCTTACATCAGAGTCCTATCAGAATCCCTTTACATCAGAGTCCCATAAGCAGCCCCTTACATCAGAGTCCCACCACCAGCCCCTTACATCAAAGTCCCATCAACAGTCCCTTACATCAGAGTCCATTCAGCAGCCCCTTACATCAGAGTCCAATCAGCAGCCCCCTTACATTAGAGTCCCATCACCAGCCCCTTTCATCAGAGTCCCATCAGAGTCCTATTATCAGCCCCCATACATCAGGGTACCATTAACAGCCCCTTACATCAAAGTCTCATTACCAGCCCCCTTACATCAGAGTCCCATCAGCAGCCCCTTACAAAGTCTCATCACCTCTCCCCTTACATCAGAGTCCAATCGGCAGGCTCTTTATTAGAGTCCCACCAGCAGCCCTTACATCAGAGTCCCCTCACCAGGCCATAACATCAGAGTCCCTTCAGCACCCCTTACTTCAGAGTCTCACCACCAGCCCCCTTATATCAGAGTCCCATCACATGCTCCTTACATCAGAGTCACATTAGCAGCCCACTTACATCAGAGGGTCCCATTAGCAGCCCCTTACATCAGAGTCCCATCACCAGCCCCTTACATCAGAGTCCCATCAGCAGCCCCTTACATCAGAGTCCAATCAGCAGCCTCTTACATCAGAGTCCCATCACCAGCCCCTTACAAAGTCTCATCACCTGTCCCCTTACATCAGAGTCCAATCAGTAGCCTCTTACATAAGAGTCCCACCAGCAGCCCCTTACATCAGAGTCCCATCAACAGTCCCTTACATCAGAGTCCCATCAACAGTCCCTTACATCAGAGTCCCATCAACAGTCCCTTACATCAGAGTCCCATCAACAGTCCCTTACATCAGAGTCCCATCAACAGTCCCTTACATCAGAGTCCCATCAACAGTCCCTTACATCAGAGTCCCATCAGCAGCCCCTTACATCAAAGTCCCATCATCAGCCCCCTTAGATTAGAGTCCCATCACCAGCCCCTTACATCAGAGTCCCATCAGCAGCCCCTTACTTCAGAGTCCCACCACCAGCCCCTTACATCAAGGTCCCATTACCAGCCCATTACATCAGAGTCCCATCAACAGTCCCTTACATCAGAGGGTCCCATTAGCAGCCCCTTACATCAAAGTCCCATCACCAGCCCCTTACATCAGAGTCCCATCAGCAGCCCCTTACATCAGATTCCAATCAGCAGCCTCTTACATCAGAGTCCCATCACCAGCCCTTTACAAAGTCTCATCACCTGTCCCTTACATCAGAGTCCAATCAGTAGCCTCTTACATTAGGGTCCCATCACCAGCCCCTTACATCAGAGTCCCATCAGAGTCCTATTATCAGCCCCCATACATCAGGGTACCATTAACAGCCCCTTACATCAAAGTCTCATTACCAGCCCCCTGACATCAGAGTCCCATCAGCAGCCCCTTACATCAGAGTCCCACCAACAGCCCCTTACATCAGAATCCCATCACCAGCCCCTTACATCAGAGTCAAATCACAGGCCCCTTACATCAGAGTGCCATCAGAGCCCCTTACATCAGAGTCCTATCAGAATCCCTTTACATCAGAGACCAATCAGCAGTCCCTTACGTCAGAGTCCCATCAGCAGCCCCTTACATCAGAGTACCATCCCATGCTCCTTACATCAGAGTCCCACCAACAGTCCCTTACATCAGAGTCCCACCAACAGCCCCTTACATCAGAGTCCCATCAGCAGCCCCTTACATCAGAGTCCCATCCCATGCTCCTTACATCAGAGTCCAGTCAGCAGCCTCTTACATCAGAGTCCCATCACCAGCCCCTTACAAAGTCTCAACACCTGTCCCTTTACATCAAATTCAAAGTCAAATCACCAGCCCCTTACATCAGAGTCCGATCAGCAGCCCCTTACTATAGAGATCAACCACCAGCCGCTTACATCAAAATCCCATCATCATCCCCCTTACATCAGAGTCCCATCACATGCCCCTTACATCAGAGGGTCCCATTAGCAGCCCCTAACATCAGAGTCCCATCAGCAGCCTCTTACATCAGAGTCCCATCACCAGCCCCTTACAAAGTCTCATCACCTGTCCCCTTACATCAGAGTCCAATCAGTATCCTCTTACATAAGAGTCCCACCAGCAGCCCCTTACATTAGGGTCCCATCACCAGCCCCTTACATCAGAGTCCCATCAGAGTCCTATTATCAGCCCCCATCCTTCAGGGTACATCAAAGTCTCATTACCAGCCCCCTTACATCAGAGTCCCATCATCAGCCCCCTTACATCAGAGTCCCATCACATGCTCCTTACATCAGTCACATTAGCAGCCCCTTACATCAGAGTCCCATCAGCAGATCCTTACATCAGCATCCCATCCCATGCTCCTTACATCAGAGTCCAGTCAGCAGCCTCTTACATCAGAGTCCCATTACCAGCCCCTTACAAAGTCTCATCACCTGTCCCCTTACATCAGAGTCCAACCAGCAGCCCCTTAAATCAGAGTCCCATCACCAGCCCCTTACATCAGAGTCCGATCAGCAGCCCCTTACATCAGAGTCCCATCACATGCCCCTTACATCAGAGGGTCCCATTAGCAGCCCCTTACTTCAGAGTCCCACCACCAGCCCCTTACATCAGAGTCCCATCAGCAGCCCCTTACATCAGAGTCCCATCAGCAGCCCCTTACATCAGAGTCCCATCAGCAGCCCCTTACTTCAGAGTCCCACCACCAGCCCCTTACATCAAAGTCTCATTACAAGCTCCCTTACATCAGAGTCCCATCAACAGCCCCCTTGAATCAGAGTCCCATCACTAGTCCTTACCATCAAAGTCCCATCACAGGCCCCTTACATCAGATTCCATTCAGCAGCCCCTTACATCAGAGTCCAATCAGCAGCCCCTTACATCAGCGTCCCATTATCAGCCCCCTACATCAGAGTCCCATCATCAGCCCCCTTACATCAGAGTCCCATCAGCAGCCCCTTACAGAGTCTCATCACCAGCCCCCTTACATCAGAGTCCCATCACCAGCCCCTCACATCAGAGTGCAATAACCAGCCCCTTACATCACAGTCCCATCACATGCTCCTTACATCAGAGTCCCATCAGAGCCCCTTACATCAGAGTCCTATCAGAATCCCTTTACATCAGAGTCTCATCACCAGTCCCCTTACATCAGAGTACAATCAGCAGCCTCTAACATTAAAATCCCACCACCAGCCCCTTACATCAAAGTCACATCAACAGACCCTTACATCAGAGTCACATCAGCAGCCCCTTACATCAGAGTCCATTCAGCAGCCCCTTACATCAGCGTCCCATTAACAGCCCCCTACATCAGAGTCCCATCATCAGCCCCCTTACATCAGAGTCCCATCAGCAGCCCCTTACATCAAAGTCCCATCAGCAGCCCCTTACATCACAGTCCAATCAGCAGCCTCTTACATCAGCGTCCCATCACATGCTCCTTACATCAGCGTCCCATCACATGCTCCTTATACATCAGAGAGTCCCATCAGCAACCCCTTACATCAAAGTCCCATCATTAGCACCCTTACATTAAAGTCCCATCACATGCTCCTTACATCAGAGTCCCATCAGCAGCTCCTTACCTCAGAGTCCAATCAGCAGCCCCTTACATCAGAGTCCAATCAGCAGCAACTTACATCAGCGTCCCATCACATGCTCCTTACATCAGAGTCCCATCAGCAGCCCCTTACTTTAGAGTCCCACCACCAGCCCCTTACATTAAAGTCCCATTACCAGCCCCCTTACATCAGAGTCCCACATCACATGCTCCTTACATCAGAGTCCCATCAGCAGCTCCTTACATCAGAGTCCAATCAGCAGACCCTTTCATCAGCGTACCATCACATGCTCCCTACATCAGAGTCCAATCAACAGTCCCTTACATCAGAGTATCATCAGCAGCCCCTTACAAAGTCTCATCACCTGTCCCCTTACATCAGAGTCCAATCACCAGCCCCCTTACATCAGAGTCCCATCAACAGTCCCTTACATCAGAGTCCCATCAACAGTCCCTTACATCAGAGTCCCATCACCAGCCCCTTACATCAGAGTCCCATCACCAGCCCCTTACATCAGAGTCCCATCACGAGCCCCTTACATCAGAGTCCCATCACCAGCCCCTTACATCAGAGTCCCATCACCAGCCCCTTACATCAGAGTCCCATCACCAGCCCCTTACATCAGAGTCCCATCACCAGCCCCTTACATCAGAGTCCCATCACCAGCCCCTTACATCAGAGTCCCATCACCAGCCCCTTACATCAGAGTCCCATCACCAGCCCCTTACATCAGAGTCCCATCACCAGCCCCTTACATCAGAGTCCCATCACCAGCCCCTTACATCAGAGTCCCATCACCAGCCCCTTACATCAGAGTCAAATCACAGGCCCCTTACATCAGAGTCCCATCAGAGCCCCTTACATCAGAGTCCTATCAGAATCCCTTTACATCAGAGTCCAATCAGCAGTCCCTTACATCAGAGTCCCATCAGCAGCCCCTTACATCAGAGTCCCATCCAATGCTCCTTACATCAGAGTCCAGTCAGCAGCCTCTTACATCAGAGTCCCATTACCAGCCCCTTACAAAGTCTCATCACCTGTCCCCTTACATCAGAGTCCAACCAGCAGCCCCTTAAATCAGAGTCCCATCACCAGCCCCTTACATCAGAGTCCGATCAGCAGCCCCTTACATCAGAGTCCCATCACATGCCCCTTACATCAGAGGGTCCCATTAGCAGCCCCTTACTTCAGAGTCCCACCACCAGCCCCTTACATCAGAGTCCCATCAGCAGCCCCTTACATCAGAGTCCCATCAGCAGCCCCTTACAAAGTCTCATCACCTGTCCCCTTACATCAGGGTGCCATCACCAGCCCCTTACATCAGAGTCCCATCAGAGTCCTATTATCAGCCCCCTTACATCAGAGTCCCATCATCAGCCCCCTTACATCAGAGTCCCATCACATGCTCCTTACATCAGAGTCACATTAGCAGCCCCTTACATCAGAGTCCCATCAGCAGATCCTTACTTCAGAGTCCAATCAGCAGCCCCTTTACATCAGCATCCCATCACATGCTCCTCACATCAGAGTCCCATCAGCAGCCCCTTACTTCAGAGTCCCACCACCAGCCCCTTACATCAAAATCTCATTACAAGCTCCCTTACATCAGAGTCCCATCTACAGTCCCTTACATCAGAGTCCCATCACAGGCCCCTTACATCAGAGTCCCATCAGAGCCCCTTACATCAGAATCCTATCAGAATCCCTTTACATCAGATTCCCATCAGCAGCCCCTTACAGAGTCTCATCACCAGCCCCCTTACATCAGAGTACAATCAGCAGCCTCTAACATTAAAACCCCACCACCAGCCCCTTACATCAAAGTCCCATCAGCAGCCCCCTTACATTAGAGTCCCATCACAAGCTCCTTACATCAGAGTCCCATCACAAGCTCCTTACATCAGAGTCCCATCAGCAGCCCCTTACATCAGAGTCCAATCAGCAGCCCCTTACATCAGAGTCCAATCAGCAGCCCCTTACATCAGAGTCCAATCAGCAGCCCCTTATATCAGCATCCCATCATCAGCCCCCTTACATCAGAGTCCCATCATCAGCCCCTTACATCAGAGTCCCATCAGCAGCCCCTTACATCAGAGTCTCATCACCAGCCCCCTTACATCAGAGTCCCATCACCAGCCCCTCACATCAGAGTGCCATAACCAGCCCCTTACATCAGAGTCCCATCAGAGCCCCTTGCATCAGAGTCATATCAGAATCCCCTTACATCAGAGTCCCATCACATGCTCCTTACATCAGAGTCCCATCAGCAGCCCCTTACATCACAGTCCAATCAGCAGCCTCTTACATCAGCGTCCCATCACATGCTCCTTATACATCAGAGAGTCCCATCAGCAGCCCCTTACATCAAAGTCCCATCATTAACCCCCTTACATCAGAGTCCCATCACATGCTCCTTTCATCAGAGTCCCATCACATGCTCCTTTCATCAGAGTCCCATCACATGCTCCTTTCATCAGAGTCCCATCACATGCTCCTTTCATCAGAGTCCCATCACATGCTCCTTTCATCAGAGTCCCATCACATGCTCCTTTCATCAGAGTCCCATCAGCAGCCCCTCACATCAGAGTCCAATCAGCAGCAACTTACATCAGCATCCCATCACATGCTCCTTACATCAGAGTCCCATCAGCAGCCCCTTACTTCATAGTCCCACCACCAGCCCCTTACAGCAAAGTACTATTACCAGCCCCCTTACATCAGAGTCCCATCAGCAGCCCCTTACATCAGAGTCCCATCAGCAGTCCAATACAAAGTGTCCCAACACCAGGACCTTACATCAGAGACCCATCAACAGCCCCGTACATCAGAGTCCCATCACCAGCCCCTTACAATAGAGTCCCATCACAGGCCCCTTACATCAGAATGCCATCAGAGCCCCTTACATCAGAGTCCTATCAGAATCCCTTTACATCAGAGTCCCATAAGCAGCCCCTTACATCAAAGTCCCATCAACAGTCCCTTACATCAGAGTCCCATCAACAGTCCCTTACATCAGAGTCCCATCAGCAGCACCTTACATCAAAGTCCCATCAGCAGCCCCTTACTTCAAAGTCCCATCACCAGCCCCCTCACATGAGAGTCCCATCACATGCCCCTTACATTAGGGTCCCATCAGCAGCCCCTTACATCAGAGTCCAATCAACAGCCCCTTACATCAGAGTCCCATCAACAGTCCTTAACATCGTAGAGTCCCATCAGCAGCCTCTTACTTCAGAATCCCATCAGCAGTCAAATACAGAGTCTGCCAACATCAGGACCGTACATCAGAGACCCATCAGCAGCCCCTTACATCAGAGTCCATTCAGCAGCCCCTTACATCAGCGTCCCATCACCAGCCCCTTACATCAAAGTCCCATCAACAGTCCCCTTACACCCGAGTCCCATCACAAGCTCCTTACATCAGAGTCCCATCAGCAGCCCCTTTACATCAAAGTCCCATCAACAGCCCCCTTACACCCGAGTCCCATCACAAGCTCCTTACATCAGAGTCCAATCAGCAGCCCCTCACATCAGAGTCCCATCACCAGCCCCTCACATCAGAGTCCCATCACCAGCCCCTTACATTAGAGTCCCATCACAGGCCCCTTACATCAGAGTCCCATCAGAGCCCCTTACATCAGAGTCCTATCAGAATCCTATCAGTCCCATCACCAGACCCTTACATCAGAATCCCATCAGCAGCTTAATACAGAGTGTCCCAACACCAGGACCTTACATCAGAGACCCATCAGCAGCCTCTTACTTCAGAATCCCATCAGCAGTCCAATACAGAGTCTGCCAACATCAGGACCGTACATCAGAGACCCATCAGCAGCCCCTTACATCATAGTCCATTCAGCAGCCCCTTACATCAGCGTCCCATTAACAGCCCCCTACATCAGAGTCCCATCACCAGCCCCTTTCATCAGAGTCCAATCAGCAACCCCTTACATCAGAAAGTCCCATCAGCAGCCCCCTCACATGAGAGTCCCATCACATGCCCCTTACATTAGGGTCCCATCAGCAGCCCCTTACATCAGAGTCCAATCAGCAGCCCCTTACATCAGAGTCCAATCAGCAGCCCCTTACATCAGAGTCCCATCACCAGCCCCTCACATCATAGTCCCATCATCAGCCCCTTACATTAGAGTCCCATCACAGTCCCCTTACATCAGAGTCCCATCACAGTCCCCTTACATCAGAGTCCCATCACAGTCCCCTTACATCAGAGTCCCATCAGAGCCCCTTACATCAGAGTCCTATCAGAATCCCTTTACATCAGAGTCCTATCAGCAGCCCCTTACATCAGAGTCCCACCACAAGCCCCTTACATCAGAGTCCCACCACAAGCCCCTTACATCAAAGTCCCATCAGCCCCCTTACATCAGTGTCCCATTATCAGCCCCCTACATCAGAGTCCCATCAGCAGCCCCTTACATCAGAGTCCAATCAGCAACCCCTTACATGAGAGTCCCATCAACAGTCCCTTACATCAGTGTCCCATCACCAGCCCCCTTACATGAGACTCCCATCAACAGCCCCTTACATCAGAGTCCTATCAGAATCCCTTTACATCAGAGTCTCATCATCAGCCCCCTTATATCAGGCTCCCAACAACAGCCCCTTACATCAGAGTCTCATCAACCGCCTCTTATATCAGAGTCCCATTGGAGGCCACTAACATCAGAGTCCTATCAGCAGCCCCTTACATCAAAGTTCCATCACCAGTCCCCATACATCGGAGTCCCATCAGCAGCCCCTTACATCAGAGTCCATTCAGCAACCCCTTACATATGAGTCCCATCACCAGCCCCTTACAAAGTATCATCACCTGTTCCCTTACATCAGAGTCCCATCACCAGCCTCTTACAGAGTCTCATCACCAGCCCCCTTACATCAGGCTCCCATCAACAGCCTCTTACAGAGTCTCATCACCAGCCCCCTTACATCAGGCGCCCATCAACAGCCTCTTACATCAGAGTCCCATCAGAAACCCATCAGCAGCTTCTTACATCAGAGTCCCATCACCAGCCCCCTTACATCAGAGTCCCATTAGCAGCCCCTTACATCAGAGTCCATTCAGCAGCCGCTTACATCAGAGTCCAATCAGCGGCCCCTTACTTAGGATTCCCATCACCAGCCCCCTTACATCAGAGTCCCCTAAGCAGCCTTTTACATCAGGGTCCCATCACAGGCCCCTTACATCAGAGTTCCATCAGGAGCCCCTTACATCAGAGTCCCATAAGAATCGCTTTACATCAGAGTCCCATCAGCAGCCCCTTACAGAGTCTCATCACCAGCCCCCTTACATCAGGCTCCCATCAACAGCCCCTAACATCAGAGTCCAATCAGCACCCCCTTACCTCAGAGTCCCATCAGCAGCCTCTTACATCAGAGTCCCTATAGACGCCAGTAACATCAGAGTACTATCAGCAGCCCCATACATCAAAGTTCCATTATCAGTCCCCATACATTGGAGTCCCATCAGCAGCCCCATACATCAGAGTCACATCAGAAACCCCTTACATCAGAATCACATCAGCACCCCCTTATATCCAGAGTCCATTCAGCAACCCCTTACATCAGAGTCCCATCACCAGCCCCCTTACATCAAGAGTCCCATCACCAGCCCCTTACATCAAACTCCCATCACCAGTTCCCTTACATCAGAGTTACGTCAGCGTCCCATCAACAGCCCCCTAACACCCATAGCCCCGTTGCATCAGAGTCCAATCTGCAGCCCCTTATATCAGAGTGTCCCATCACCAACCCTTTACATCAGAGTGTCCCATCAGCAGTCCCTTACATCAGAGTCCCATCAGCAGCCCCCTTACATCAGAGTCCAATGAACAGCCCCTTAGATGAGAAAGTCTAAGCCTATGACAGAATCTGCAATACTGGGACTTATAGTGCCTATGAAATATCATGCAATGCTGGGTCTTGTAGTGCCTATCCTGAGCAACCTGTGGTGATAGATCCTGCAATTTTCATACTTGTACTGCCTATGATAGATCCTGAAATGCATGGACTTTTAGTGCCTATCCAGAGCAACCTGTGGTGATAGATACTGCAATGCTGGGACTGTACTGCCTATGATAGATCCTGCAATGCTGGGACTTTTAGTGTCTATGATAGATCTTGCAATGCTGGGACTTGTAGTGCCTATCCTTAGCAACCTGTGTTGATATATCCTTCAATGCTATGACTTGTAGTGCCTATGATAGATCTTGCAATGCCGTGCCTTTTGGTGCCTATTCTTGGCAACCTGTGGTGATAGATCCTGCAATGCTGGGACTTGTAGTGAGTATCCTGAGCAACCTGTGGTGATTAAATCCTGCAATGCTGGGACTTGTAGTGCCAATCCTGAGCAACCTGTGGTGATTAAATCCTGCAATTCTGGGACTTGTAGTGTTTATCCTGAGCAACCTGTGGTGATAGATTCTGCAATGCTAGGACTTGTAGTGCCTATGATAGATCCTGCAATGCTGGGACTTGTAGTGCCTATGATAGATCCTGTAATACTGGGACTTGTAGTGCTGATCCAGAGCAACCTGTGGTGATATATCCTGCAATGCTAGGTCTTGTAGTACCTATCCTGAGCAACCTGCAATGCTGGGACTTGTAGTGCCTTTGATAGATCCTGTAATGCTGGGACTTGTGCCTTTCCAGAGCAACCTGTGGTGATAGATTCTGCAATGCTGGGACTTGTAGTGCCTATGATAGATCGTGCAATGTTGGGAGATGTAGGGCCTATCCAGAGCATCAAGTGGTGATAGACCCTGCAATGCTGGCACTTATACTTCCTTTGATAGATCCTGCAATGCTGGGACTTGTAGTGCCTCTCCTGAGCAACCTGAGTTGATATATCCTTCAATGCTATGACTTGTAGTGCCTATGATAGATCCGGCAATGCTGGGACTTGTAGTGCCACCTATGATAGATCCTGCAATGCTGGGACTTGTAGTGCCTATCCAGAGCAACCTGTGCTTATAGATTCTGCAATGCTATGACTTGTAGTGCCTAAGATAGATGCTGCAATGCTGGGACTTGCAGTGCCTATTCTGAGCAACCTGTGTTGATAGATCTTGCAATGCTTGGACTTTCAGTGCCTATTCTGGTAACCTATGGTGATAGATCCTGCATTGCCGGAACTTGTAGTGCCTATGATAGATCCTGCGATGCTGGGACTTGTAGGGCCTATCAAGAGCAACAAGTGGTGATAGACCCTGCAATCCCGGGACTTGTAGTGCCTTTGATAGATCCTGCAATGGTGGGACTTGTAGTGCCTATGCAGAGCAACCTGTGGTGATAGATCCTGCAATGCTGGGACTTGTAGTGCCTATGATAGATCCTGCAATTCTGGGACTTGTAGGACCTTATCCAGATATCTGTGCTGATATATCTAGCAATTCTTGGACTTGTAGTGCTTATGATAGATCTTGCAATGCTTGGACGTGTAGTGCCTATGATAGATCCTGCAATGCTGGGACTTGTAGTACCTACACTGAGCAACCTGTGGTGATAGATATTGCAATTCTGGTACTTGTACTGCCTATGATAGATCCTGCAATGCTGGGACTTGTAGTGGCTATTCTGAGCAACCTGTGGTGATAGAAACTGCAATGCTAGGACTTGTAGTATCTATGATATATCCTGCAATGCTGGGACTTGTAGTGCCTGTCCTGAGCAACATGTGGTGATAGAAACTGCAATGCTGGGACTTGTAGTGCCTATGATAGATCCTACAATGCTGGGACTTGTAATGCCTATCCTGAGATACCTGTGGTGATAGATACTGCAATGCTGGGACTGTAATGCCTATGATAGATCCTGCTATACTGGGACATGTAGTGTCTATGATAGATCCTGCAATGCTGGGACTTGTAGTGCCTATCCAGAGCAACCTGTGGTGATAGAACCTGCAATTCTAAGACTTGTAGTGCCTATGATATATCCTGCAATGCTGGGACTTGTAGTGCCTATCCTGAGCAAACTTTGGTGATAGAAACTGCAAAGCTGGGACTTGCAGTGCCTAAGATAGATCGTACAATGCTGGGACTTGTAGTGAATATCCTAAGCAACCTGTGTTGATATATCTTGCAATGCTGGGACTTGTAGTGCCTATCCCGAGCAACAAGTGGTGATACCTCCTGCAATGCTGGGACTTGTAGTGCCTTTGATAGATCTTGCAATTCTGGGAATTGTAGTGCCTTTCCAGAGCAACCTGTGATGTTAGATCCTGCAATTCTGGTGCTTGTATTGCCTATGATAGATCCTGCAATGCTGAGACTTGTAGTGCCTGTCCAGAGTAACAAGTGGTGATAGATCCTGCAATGCTGGGACTTGTAGTGCCTTTGATAGATCCTGCAATGCTGGGACTTGTAGTGCCTATCCTGAGCAACCTGTGGTGAGTGATCCTGCATGCTGGGACTTGTAGTGCCTATGATAGATCCTGCAATGCTGGGAATTGTAGTGCCTATCCTGAGGCACCTGTGGTGATAGATCCTGCAATGCTAGGACTTGTAGTACCTATGATATATCCTGCAATGCTGGGCCTTGTAGTGCCTATCCTGAACAACCTGTGGTGATAGAAACTGTAACGCTAGGACTTGCAGTGTCTATGATAGGATCCTACAATGCTGGGATTTGTAGTGAATATCCTGAGCAAACTGTGTTGAGAGATCCTGCAATTCTGGTACTTGTACTGCCTATGATAGATCCTGCAAAGCTGGGACTTGTAGTACCTTTGATAGATCTTGCAATGCTGGGACTTGTAGTGCCTTTCAAGAGCAACCTGTGGTGATAGATTCTACAATGCTGGGAATTGTAGTTCCTTTTCTGAGCAACCTGTGGTGTTAGATCCTGCAATGCTAGGACTTGTAGTGCCTATGATATATCCTCCAATGCTGGGACTTGTAGTGCCTATCCTGAGCAACCTGTGGTGATAGATTCTGCAATGCTGGGACTTGTAGTGCCTGTCCTGAGCAACATGTGGTGCTAGAAACTGCAATGCTGGGACTTGCAGTGCCTATGATAGATCCTACAATGCTGGGACTTGTAATGCCTATCCTGAGAAACCTGTGGTGATAGATACTGCAATGGACTGTAATGCCTATGATAGATCATGCTATGCTGGGGCATGTAGTGTCTATGATAGATCCTGCAATGCTGGGACTTGTAGTGCCTATCCAGAGCAACCTGTGGTGATAGATCCTGCAATTCTAAGACTTGTAGTGCCTATGATATATCCTGCAATGCTGGGACTTGTAGTACCTATCCTGAGCAACCTTTGTTGATAGAAACTGCAAAGCTGGGACTTGCAGTGCCTAAGATAGATCGTACAATTCTGTGACTTGTAGTGAATATCCTAAGCAACCTGTGTTGATATATCCTGCAATGCTGGGACTTGTAATGCCTATCCCGAGCAACAAGTTGTGATAGCTCCTGCAATGCTGGGACTTGTAGTGCCTTTGATAGATCTGGCAATGCTGGGAATTGTAGTGCCTTTCCAGAGCAACCAGAGCAACCTGTGGTGTTAGATCCTGCAATTCTGGTACTTGTATTGCCTATGATAGATCCTGCAATGCTGGGACTTGTAGTGCCTTTGATAGATCCTGCAATGCTGGGACTTGTAGTGCATATCCTGAGCAACCTAAGTTGATATATCCTTCAATGCTATGATTGTAGTGCCTATGATAGATCCGGCAATGCTGGGACTTGTAGTGCCTATGATAGATCATGCAATGCTGGGACTTGTAGTGCCTATCCGGAGCAGGCTGTGGTGATACATCCTGCAATGCTATGACTTGTAGTGCCTATGATAGATGCTACAATGCTCGGACTTGTAGTGCCTATCCTGACCTGTGTTGATGAATCTTGCAATGCCGGGACTTGTAGTGCCTATTCTGGGCAACTTGTGGTGATAGACCCTGAAATTCTGGGACCTGTAGTGCCTTTGATAGATCCTGAAATGCTGGGACTTGTTGGGCCTTTCCAGAGCAACCTGTGATGATAGATCCTGCAATGCTGGGAGTTGTAGGGCCTATCCAGAGCATCAAGTGGTGATAGATCCTGCAATGCTGGGACTTGTAGCGCCTTTCCAGAGCAACCTGTGGTGATAGATCCTGCAATGCTGGGACTTGTAGTTCCTTTCCTGAGCAACTTGTGGTGATAGATCCTTCAATGCTGGGACTTGTAGTGCCTATCATGAGAAACCTGTGGAGATAGATCTTGCAATGCTGGGACTTGTAGTGCTTATGATAGATCCTGAAATGCTTGGACTTTTAGTGCCTATCCAAAGCAACCTGCGGTGATAGAAACTGCAATGCTGGGACTTGCAGTGCCTATGATAGACCCTACAATGCTGGGACTTGTAGTGAATATCCTGAACAACCTGTGTTGATATATCCTGCAATGCTGGGACTTGTAGTGCCTATCCTGAGCAACCTGTGGTGATAGATCTTGCAATGCTGGGACTTGTAGTGCCTCTGATAGATCCTGCAATGCTGGGACTTGTAGTGCCTATGATAGATCCTGCAATCCTGTGACTTGTAGTGCCTATTCTGGGCAACTTGTGGTGACAGATCCTGCAATGCTGGGACTTGTAATGCCTATGATAGTTCCTGCAAAGCTGGGACTTGTAGGGTCTATACAGAGTAACAATTGGTAACAGACCCTGCAATGCTGGGACTTGTAGTGCCTTTGATAGATCATGCAATGCTGGGACTTGTAGTGCCTTTCCAGAGCAACCTGTGGTGATAGATCCTGCAATGCTGGGATTTGTAGTGCCTATCCAGAGCAACAAGTGGTGAAATAGCCTGCAATGCTGGGACTTGAAGTTCCTTTCACAGATCCTGCAATGCTGGGACTTGTAGTGCCTATGATATATCCTGCAATGCTGGGTCTTGTAGTACCTATCCTGAGCAACCTGTGGTGATAGATCCTGCAATGCTTGGACTAGTAATGCCTATGATGTAGCATACAATGCTGGGACTTGTAGTGCCTATCCAGACCAACCTGTGGTGATAGATCCTGCAATGCTATGACTTGTAGTGCCTATGATAGATGCTGCAATGCTGGGACTTGTAGTGCCTATCCTGAGCAACCTGTGTTGATAGATCTTGCAATGCTGGGACTTGTAGTGCCTATTCTGGGCAACCTGTGGTGATAGATTCTGCAATGCTGGGACTTGTAGTTCCTTTCCTGAGCAACCTGTGGTAATAGATCATGCAATACTGGGAATTGTATTGCCTATGATATATTATGCAATGCTGGGACTTGTAGTGCATTTGATAGATCTTGCAATGCTGGGACTTGTAGTGCCTTTCCAGAGCAACCTGTGGTGATAGATCCTGCAATGCTGGGACTTGTAGTTCCTTTACTTAGCAACCTGTGATGATAGATCCTTCAATGCTGGCACTTGTAGTGCCTGTCCTGAGCAACCTGTGGTGATTAAATCCTGCAATGCTGGGACTTCAATGCTGGGTCTTGAAGTACTTATCCTGAGCAACCTGTGGTGATAGATCATGCAATGCTGGGACTTGTAATGCCTATGATATATCATACAATGCTGGGACTTGTAGTGCCTATCCTGAGCAACCTATGTTGATATATCCTTCAATGCTATGACTTGTAGTGCCTATGATAGATCCGGCAATGCTGGGACTTGTAGTGCCTATGATAGGTCCTGCAATGCTGGGACTTGTAGTGCCTATCCAGAGCAGGCTGTGGTGATACATCCTGCAATGCTATGACTTGTAGTGCCTATGATAGATGCTACAATGCTCGGACTTGTAGTGCCTATCCTGAGCAACCTGTGTTGATGGATCTTGCAATGCTGGGACTTGTAGTGCCTATTCTGGGCAACTTGTGGTGATAGATCCTGAAATGCTGGGACTTGTGCCTTTCCAGAGAAACCTGTGGTGATAGATCCTGCAATGCTGCGAGTTGTAGGGCCTATCTAGAGCATCAAGTGGTGATAGATCCTGCAATGCTGGGACTTGTAGTGCCTTTCCAGAGCAACCTGTGGTGATAGATCCTGCAATGCTGGGACTTGTAAGTTCCTTTCCTGGGCAACTTGTGGTGATAGATCCTTCAATGCTGGAACTTGTAGTGCCTTTCCTGAGCAACCTGTGGAGATGGATCTTGCAATGCTGGGACTTGTAGTGCTTATGATAGATCCTGAAATGCTTGGACTTTTAGTGCCTATCCACAGCAACCTGCGGTGATAGAAATTGCAATGCTGGGACTTGCAGTGCCTATGATAGACCCTACAATGCTGGGACTTGTAGTGAATATCCTGAACAACCTGTGTTGATATATCCTGCAATGCTGGGACTTGTAGTGCCTATCCTGAGCAACCTGTGGTGATAGATCTTGCAATGCTGGGACTTGTAGTGCCTATGATAGATCCTGCAATGCTGGGACTTGTAGTGCCTATTCTGGGCAACTTGTGGTGAGAGATCCTGCAAAGGTGGGACTTGTAATGCCTATGATAGTTCCTGCAAAGCTGGGACTTGTAGGGTCTATACAGAGCAACAATTGGTGATAGACCCTTCAATGCTGGGACTTGTAGTGCCTTTCCTGAACAACCTGTGGAGATAGATCTTGCAATGCTGGGACTTGTAGTGCTTATGATAGATCCTGTAATGCTGGGACTTGTAGTCCCTATTTTGGGCAACTTGTGGTGAGAGATCCTGCAAAGGTGGGACTTGTAATGCCTATGATAGTTCCTGCAAAGCTGGGACTTGTAGTGCCTTTCCAGAGCAACCTGTGGTGATAGATCCTGCAATGCTGGGATTTGTATTGCCTATCCAGAGCAACAAGTGCTGAAAGAGCCTGCAATGCTTTAACTTGTAGTGCCTTTGACAGATCCTGCAATGCTGGGACTTGTAGTGCCTTTCCAGAGCTACCTGTGGTGATAGATCCTGCAATGCTGGGACTTGTAGTGCCTATCCAGAGCAACCTGTGGTGATAGACCCTGCAATACTGGGACTTGTAGTGCCTTTGATAGATGCTGAAATGCAGAGTCTTATCCAGATACTTGTGGTAATATATCCTGCAATGCTGCGACTTGTAGTGCCTATGAAACATCCTGCAATGCTGGGACTTGTAGTGCTTATGATAGATCCTGCAATGCTGGGAATTGTAGTTCCTTTCCTGAGTAACCTGTCGTGATAGATCCTGCAATGCCCGAACTTGCAGTGCCTATCCTGAGCAATGATCTATCTGATATAGGTGATCGATCTGATAGAGATGATAGAGCTGGAGATATCCCTATCATCTCTAGCTCTATCATCTCTGTATAGATAATGAGGGATAAAAATAGAGAGCTGGAAGGTTAGAATAAAAAGCGAGATAGAGATATATAAATAGCAGAAGACACAAGGAGCTAGAGATATAAAGAGTTAGAGATACAGATAGAGGTAAAAAGAATGGAGATAGCTTTTAATATCTTACTCTCTATGTGTCTATAGCGATATCTCTCTAGCGATATCTCTCTATATTTCTCTATCTCTCTAACTTAATCTATATCTCTCTATCTCCATATCTTTATGGCTTTAGCAATATGTATACCTCCTGATCTAACACTATCGCTATATCTCTCTCACTCTCTTATCTCTCTCCAAGTCATATAGTCAGATATCTCTATAGAGCAATATCGACATAGAAAAATGGAGATAGAGAGATAAATTTAGCTAAGCAGGATATATATATATCGAGAGAGAGAGCTATAGACTTTCTATTATCTCTTTAGTCTCTAGCGCTATCCTCCATAGCTATGTCATCCATAGTTCTATCAGCTCTAGCTAGATATACACATAGAGCTGGGAGAAAGGGAAATACAAAGATAGCTCCACATTTCTTACTCTCTATTTGTCTAGCTATATCTCTTATCTTTCGCTCTAACTTAATCTCTTTCTTCTCTTTATCGATATCTATATTTCTAGATCTATCACTATCGCTGTTCCTAGCGCTGGATAAGATTTTATATAGACATCGACATAGAGCTGGATTGAGATAGACAGATAGATAGAAAATTAGAGAAAATCTCTATCCAGCTCTATGTTGAATTAGCTCTGAGATATCAGAGCTAATTCGACATAGCGAATTAGAGACAGTCTCTATCCAGCTCTATGTCGAATAAGCTCTGAGATATCAGAGCTAATTCAACATAGACAGATAGAGCTGGATAGTGTTTCTCTAATTTTCGTTCTCTTTTCCTTATCTCTTGTAGATAGAGAGATAGATTTAGATATAAGAGCTAGAGAGATTAAAACGGATAGAGATAGCTCTCTCTTTCCGTAGCTCTAATCTATCTCTATCCAACAATATCATCTCTATTGTTTTTGTGCTATCCTTTAATAGCTTCATCATCCACTATCATCCATAGTTCTGTCATCTCTAGCTCTATCTTCTCTAGCTTTTTTTGAACCTTTTTTTTTCCCCAAACACTTTTTATGATAATGACTTGCATATAACCCTTTAAAATTAGCACTTTTGATTTCTCCCATAGATTTTTTTCCGTGGAATTCGACTTTGCCGCCAACACACCAAACATGACTCGAACTCGCAGCTCATGCCTAGACAAAGCTAAAGCTGATAGAGCTAGAGATGACAAAGCTAGAAATGAAAGAGCTTGAGATGATAGAGTTTAGAGATGAAAGAGTTTAGAGATGATAGAGTTTAGAGATGATAGAGTTTAGAGATGATAGAGTTTAGAGATGATAGAGTTTAGAGATGATAGAGTTTAGAGATGATAGAGTTTAGAGATGATAGAGTTTAGAGATGATAGAGTTTAGAGATGATAGAGTTTAGAGATGATAGAGTTTAGAGATGATAGAGTTTAGAGATGATAGAGTTTAGAGATGATAGAGTTTAGAGATGATAGAGTTTAGAGATGATAGAGTTTAGAGATGATAGAGTTTAGAGATGATAGAGTTTAGAGATGATAGAGTTTAGAGATGATAGAGTTTAGAGATGATAGAGTTTAGGGATGATAGAGTTTAGAGAAGATAGATAGAGTTTAGAGAAGATAGATAGAGTTTAGAGAAGATAGATAGAGTTTAGAGAAGATAGATAGAGTTTAGAGAAGATAGATAGAGTTTAGAGAAGATAGATAGAGTTTAGAGAAGATAGATAGAGTTTAGAGAAGATAGATAGAGTTTAGAGAAGATAGATAGAGTTTAGAGAAGATAGATAGAGTTTAGAGAAGATAGATAGAGTTTAGAGAAGATAGATAGAGTTTAGAGAAGATAGATAGATAGATAGAGTTTAGAGAAGATAGATAGATAGATAGATAGATAGATAGATAGATAGATAGATAGATAGATAGATAGATAGATAGATAGATAGAGTTTAGAGAAGATAGATAGATAGATAGATAGATAGATAGAGTTTAGAGAAGATAGATAGATAGATAGATAGATAGAGTTTAGAGAAGATAGATAGATTTTAGAGAAGATAGATAGATAGATTTTAGAGAAGATAGATAGATAGATAGATAGATAGAGTTTAGAGAAGATAGATAGATAGATAGATAGATAGATAGATAGATAGATAGATAGATAGATAGATAGATAGATAGATAGATAGATAGATAGATAGATAGATAGATAGATAGATAGATAGATAGATAGATAGATAGATAGAGTTTAGAGAAGATAGATAGATAGATAGATAGATAGAGTTTAGAGAAGATAGATAGATAGATAGATAGATAGATAGAGTTTAGAGAAGATAGATAGATAGATAGATAGATAGAGTTTAGAGAAGATAGATAGATAGATAGATAGATAGATAGATAGATAGATAGATAGATAGATAGATAGATAGATAGATAGATAGATAGATAGATAGAGTTTAGAGATAGATAGATAGATAGAGTTTAGAGTTTAGAGTAGATAGATAGATAGATAGATAGATAGATAGATAGATAGATAGATAGATAGATAGAGTTTAGAGAAGATAGATAGATAGATAGATAGATAGATAGATAGATAGATAGATAGATAGATAGATAGATAGATAGAGTTTAGAGAAGATAGATAGATAGATAGATAGATAGATAGATAGATAGATAGATAGATAGATAGATAGATAGATAGATAGATAGATAGATAGATAGATAGATAGATAGATAGATAGATAGATAGAGTTTAGAGAAGATAGATAGATAGATAGATAGATAGATAGATAGATAGATAGATAGAGTTTAGAGAAGATAGACAGCTAGATAGAGTTTAGAGTAGATAGATAGATAGAGTTTAGAGAAGATAGATAGATAGAGTTTAGAGAAGATAGATAGATAGATAGATAGATAGATAGATAGATAGATAGATAGATAGATAGATAGATAGATAGATAGATAGATAGATAGATAGATAGATAGATAGAGTTTAGAGAAGATAGATAGATAGATAGATAGATAGATAGATAGATAGATAGAGTTTAGAGAAGATAGATAGATAGATAGATAGATAGATAGATAGATAGATAGATAGATAGATAGATAGAGTTTAGAGAAGATAGATAGATAGATAGATAGATAGATAGATAGATAGATAGATAGATAGATAGAGTTTAGAGAAGATAGATAGATAGATAGATAGATAGATAGATAGATAGATAGATAGATAGATAGATAGATAGATAGATAGATAGATAGAGTTTAGAGAAGATAGACAGATAGATAGAGTTTAGAGTAGATAGATAGATAGAGTTTAGAGAAGATAGATAGATAGATAGAGTTTAGAGAAGAAAGATAGATAGATATATAGATAGAGTTTAGAGAAGATAGATAGAGTTTAGAGAAGATAGATAGATAGATAGGGTTTAGAGAAGATAGATAGATAGATAGAGTTTAGAGAAGATAGAGTTTAGAGAAGATAGAGTTTAGAGAAGATAGATAGATAGATAGATAGATAGATAGATAGATAGATAGATAGATAGATAGATAGATAGATAGATAGATAGAGTTTAGAGAAGATAGATAGAGTTTAGAGAAGATAGATAGATAGATATATAGAGTTTAGAGAAGATAGAGTTAGAGAAGATAGATAGATAGAGTTTAGAGAAGATAGATAGATAGATAGATAGATAGATAGATAGATAGATAGATAGATAGATAGATAGAGTTTAGAGAAGATAGAGTTTAGAGAAGATAGATAGATAGATAGATAGATAGATAGATAGATAGATAGAGTTTAGAGAAGATAGATAGAGTTTAGAGAAGATAGATAGATAGATAGATAGATAGATAGATAGATAGATAGATAGATAGATAGATAGATAGATAGATAGATAGATAGATAGATAGATAGATAGATAGAGTGAGTTTAGAGAAGATAGATAGATATAGATAGATAGATAGAGTTTAGAGTAGATAGATAGATAGATAGATAGAGTTTAGAGTAGATAGATAGATAGATAGATAGATAGATAGATAGATAGATAGATAGATAGATAGATAGATAGATAGATAGATAGAGTTTAGAGAAGATAGATAGATAGATAGAGTTTAGAGAAGATAGACAGATAGATAGAGTTTAGAGTAGATAGATAGATAGATAGAGTTTAGAGTAGATAGATAGATAGATAGAGTTTAGAGAAGATAGATAGATAGATAGATAGATAGAGTTTAGAGAAGATAGATAGATAGAGTTTAGAGAAGATAGATAGATAGATTTTAGAGAAGATAGATAGATAGATAGATAGATAGATAGATAGATAGATAGATAGATAGAGTGAGTTTAGAGTAGATAGAGTTTAGAGAAGATAGATAGATAGATAGATAGATAGATAGATAGATAGATAGATAGATAGATAGATAGATAGATAGATAGATAGATAGAGTTTAGAGAAGATAGATAGATAGATTTTAGAGAAGATAGATAGATAGATTTTAGAGAAGATAGATAGATAGATAGATAGATAGAGTTTAGAGAAGATAGATAGATAGATAGATAGATAGATAGATAGATAGATAGATAGATAGATAGATAGATAGAGTTTAGAGAAGATAGATAGATAGATAGATAGATAGATAGAGTTTAGAGAAGATAGATAGATAGATAGATAGAGTTTAGAGAAGATAGATAGATAGATAGAGTTTAGAGAAGATAGATAGAGTTTAGAGATGATAGAGTTTAGAGAAGATAGATAGATAGATAGATAGAGTTTAGAGAAGATAGATAGATAGATAGATAGATAGATAGATAGATAGATAGATAGATAGATAGATAGATAGATAGAGTTTAGAGAAGATAGACAGATAGATAGAGTTTAGAGTAGATAGATAGATAGAGTTTAGAGAAGATAGATAGATAGATAGATAGATAGATAGATAGATAGATAGATAGATAGATAGATAGATAGATAGAGTTTAGAGAAGATAGATAGATAGAGTTTAGAGAAGATAGATAGATAGATTTTAGAGAAGATAGATAGATAGATAGATAGATAGATAGATAGATAGATAGATAGATAGATAGATAGATAGATAGATAGATAGAGTGAGTTTAGAGTAGATAGAGTTTAGAGAAGATAGATAGATAGAGTTTAGAGAAGATAGATAGAGTTTAGAGATGATAGAGTTTAGAGAAGATAGATAGATAGATAGATAGATAGATAGATAGATAGATAGATAGATAGATAGATAGATAGATAGATAGAGTTTAGAGAAGATAGAGTTTAGAGAAGATAGATAGATAGATAGATAGAGTTTAGAGAAGATAGATAGATAGATAGATAGATAGAGTTTAGAGAAGATAGATAGATAGATAGAGTTTAGAGTAGATATATAGATAGATAGAGTTTAGAGTAGATAGATAGATAGATAGATAGATAGATAGATAGATAGATAGATAGATAGATAGATAGATAGATAGATAATGTTTAGAGAAGATAGATAGATAGTGTTTAGAGAAGATAGATAGATAGTGTTTAGAGAAGATAGATAGATAGATATATAGAGTTTAGAGAAGATGGATAGATAGATAGAGTTTAGAGAAGATAGAGTTAGAGAAGAAAGATAGATAGAGTTTAGAGAAGATAGATAGATAGATAGATAGATAGATAGATAGATAGATAGATAGATAGATAGATAGATAGATAGATAGATAGATAGATAGATAGATAGATAGATAGATAGAGAAGATAGAGTTTAGAGAAGATAGATAGAGTTTAGGGATGATAGAGTTTAGAGAAGATAGATAGAGTTTAGAGAAGATAGATAGAGTTTAGAGAAGATAGATAGAGTTTAGAGAAGATAGATAGAGTTTAGAGAAGATAGATAGAGTTTAGAGAAGATAGATAGAGTTTAGAGAAGATAGATAGAGTTTAGAGAAGATAGATAGAGTTTAGAGAAGATAGATAGAGTTTAGAGAAGATAGATAGAGTTTAGAGAAGATAGATAGAGTTTAGAGAAGATAGATAGAGTTTAGAGAAGATAGATAGATAGATAGAGTTTAGAGAAGATAGATAGATAGATAGATAGATAGATAGATAGATAGATAGATAGATAGATAGATAGAGTTTAGAGAAGATAGATAGATAGATAGATAGATAGATAGAGTTTAGAGAAGATAGATAGATAGATAGATAGATAGAGTTTAGAGAAGATAGATAGATTTTAGAGAAGATAGATAGATAGATTTTAGAGAAGATAGATAGATAGATAGATAGATAGAGTTTAGAGAAGATAGATAGATAGATAGATAGATAGATAGATAGATAGATAGATAGATAGATAGATAGATAGATAGATAGATAGATAGATAGAGTTTAGAGAAGATAGATAGATAGATAGATAGATAGAGTTTAGAGAAGATAGATAGATAGATAGATAGATAGAGTTTAGAGAAGATAGATAGATAGATAGATAGATAGATAGAGTTTAGAGAAGATAGATAGATAGATAGATAGATAGAGTTTAGAGAAGATAGATAGATAGATAGATAGATAGATAGATAGATAGATAGATAGATAGATAGATAGATAGATAGATAGATAGATAGATAGATAGATAGATAGATAGAGTTTAGAGATAGATAGATAGATAGAGTTTAGAGTTTAGAGTAGATAGATAGATAGATAGATAGATAGATAGATAGATAGATAGATAGATAGAGTTTAGAGAAGAAAGATAGATAGATAGATAGATAGATAGATAGATAGATAGATAGATAGATAGATAGATAGAGTTTAGAGAAGATAGATAGATAGATAGATAGATAGATAGATAGATAGATAGATAGATAGATAGATAGATAGATAGATAGATAGATAGATAGATAGATAGATAGATAGATAGATAGAGTTTAGAGAAGATAGATAGATAGATAGATAGATAGATAGATAGATAGATAGAGTTTAGAGAAGATAGACAGCTAGATAGAGTTTAGAGTAGATAGATAGATAGAGTTTAGAGAAGATAGATAGATAGAGTTTAGAGAAGATAGATAGATAGATAGATAGATAGATAGATAGATAGATAGATAGATAGATAGATAGATAGATAGATAGATAGATAGATAGATAGATAGATAGAGTTTAGAGAAGATAGATAGATAGATAGATAGATAGATAGATAGATAGATAGATAGATAGATAGATAGATAGATAGAGTTTAGAGAAGATAGATAGATAGATAGATAGATAGATAGATAGATAGATAGATAGATAGATAGATAGATAGAGTTTAGAGAAGATAGATAGATAGATAGATAGATAGATAGATAGATAGATAGATAGATAGAGTTTAGAGAAGATAGATAGATAGATAGATAGATAGATAGATAGATAGATAGATAGATAGATAGATAGATAGATAGATAGATAGATAGATAGATAGATAGAGTTTAGAGAAGATAGACAGATAGATAGAGTTTAGAGTAGATAGATAGATAGAGTTTAGAGAAGATAGATAGATAGATAGAGTTTAGAGAAGAAAGATAGATAGATATATAGATAGAGTTTAGAGAAGATAGATAGAGTTTAGAGAAGATAGATAGATAGATAGGGTTTAGAGAAGATAGATAGATAGATAGAGTTTAGAGAAGATAGAGTTTAGAGAAGATAGAGTTTAGAGAAGATAGATAGATAGATAGATAGATAGATAGATAGATAGATAGATAGATAGATAGATAGATAGATAGATAGATAGATAGAGTTTAGAGAAGATAGATAGAGTTTAGAGAAGATAGATAGATAGATATATAGAGTTTAGAGAAGATAGAGTTAGAGAAGATAGATAGATAGAGTTTAGAGAAGATAGATAGATAGATAGATAGATAGATAGATAGATAGATAGATAGATAGAGTTTAGAGAAGATAGAGTTTAGAGAAGATAGATAGATAGATAGATAGATAGATAGATAGATAGAGTTTAGAGAAGATAGATAGAGTTTAGAGAAGATAGATAGATAGATAGATAGATAGATAGATAGATAGATAGATAGATAGATAGATAGATAGATAGATAGATAGATAGATAGATAGATAGATAGAGTGAGTTTAGAGAAGATAGATAGATATAGATAGATAGATAGAGTTTAGAGTAGATAGATAGATAGATAGATAGAGTTTAGAGTAGATAGATAGATAGATAGATAGATAGATAGATAGATAGATAGATAGATAGATAGATAGATAGATAGATAGATAGATAGATAGATAGATAGAGTTTAGAGAAGATAGATAGATAGATAGAGTTTAGAGTAGATAGATAGATAGATAGAGTTTAGAGTAGATAGATAGATAGATAGAGTTTAGAGAAGATAGATAGATAGATAGATAGATAGAGTTTAGAGAAGATAGATAGATAGAGTTTAGAGAAGATAGATAGATAGATTTTAGAGAAGATAGATAGATAGATAGATAGATAGATAGATAGATAGATAGAGTGAGTTTAGAGTAGATAGAGTTTAGAGAAGATAGATAGATAGATAGATAGATAGATAGATAGATAGATAGATAGATAGATAGATAGATAGATAGATAGATAGATAGATAGATAGATAGATAGAGTTTAGAGAAGATAGATAGATAGATTTTAGAGAAGATAGATAGATAGATTTTAGAGAAGATAGATAGATAGATAGATAGATAGAGTTTAGAGAAGATAGATAGATAGATAGATAGATAGATAGATAGATAGATAGATAGATAGATAGATAGATAGAGTTTAGAGAAGATAGATAGATAGATAGATAGATAGATAGAGTTTAGAGAAGATAGATAGATAGATAGATAGAGTTTAGAGAAGATAGATAGATAGATAGAGTTTAGAGAAGATAGATAGAGTTTAGAGATGATAGAGTTTAGAGAAGATAGATAGATAGATAGATAGAGTTTAGAGAAGATAGATAGATAGATAGATAGATAGATAGATAGATAGATAGATAGATAGATAGATAGATAGATAGAGTTTAGAGAAGATAGACAGATAGATAGAGTTTAGAGAAGATAGATAGATAGATAGATAGATAGATAGAGTTTAGAGAAGATAGATAGATAGATAGATAGATAGAGTTTAGAGAAGATAGATAGATAGATAGATAGATAGATAGATAGATAGATAGATAGATAGATAGATAGATAGATAGATAGATAGATAGATAGATAGATAGATAGATAGATAGATAGATAGATAGATAGAGTTTAGAGATAGATAGATAGATAGAGTTTAGAGTTTAGAGTAGATAGATAGATAGATAGATAGATAGATAGATAGAGTTTAGAGAAGAAAGATAGATAGATAGATAGATAGATAGATAGATAGATAGATAGATAGATAGATAGAGTTTAGAGAAGATAGATAGATAGATAGATAGATAGATAGATAGATAGATAGATAGATAGATAGATAGATAGATAGATAGAGTTTAGAGAAGATAGATAGATAGATAGATAGATAGATAGATAGATAGATAGAGTTTAGAGAAGATAGACAGCTAGATAGAGTTTAGAGTAGATAGATAGATAGAGTTTAGAGAAGATAGATAGATAGAGTTTAGAGAAGATAGATAGATAGATAGATAGATAGATAGATAGATAGATAGATAGATAGATAGATAGATAGATAGATAGATAGAGTTTAGAGAAGATAGATAGATAGATAGATAGATAGATAGATAGATAGATAGATAGAGTTTAGAGAAGATAGATAGATAGATAGATAGATAGATAGATAGATAGATAGATAGATAGATAGATAGATAGATAGAGTTTAGAGAAGATAGATAGATAGATAGATAGATAGATAGATAGATAGATAGATAGATAGAGTTTAGAGAAGATAGATAGATAGATAGATAGATAGATAGATAGATAGATAGATAGATAGATAGATAGATAGATAGATAGATAGATAGATAGATAGAGTTTAGAGAAGATAGACAGATAGATAGAGTTTAGAGTAGATAGATAGATAGAGTTTAGAGAAGATAGATAGATAGATAGAGTTTAGAGAAGAAAGATAGATAGATATATAGATAGAGTTTAGAGAAGATAGATAGAGTTTAGAGAAGATAGATAGATAGATAGGGTTTAGAGAAGATAGATAGAT
Organism: Aquarana catesbeiana; assembly: GCF_042186555.1. Lineage (NCBI taxonomy): Eukaryota > Metazoa > Chordata > Amphibia > Anura > Ranidae > Aquarana > Aquarana catesbeiana. The sequence goes on from NC_133332.1 coordinate 273,663,195, forward strand.
AGATAGAGTTTAGAGAAGATAGAGTTTAGAGAAGATAGAGTTTAGAGAAGATAGATAGATAGATAGATAGATAGATAGATAGATAGATAGATAGATAGATAGATAGATAGATAGAGTTTAGAGAAGATAGATAGAGTTTAGAGAAGATAGATAGATAGATATATAGAGTTTAGAGAAGATAGAGTTAGAGAAGATAGATAGATAGAGTTTAGAGAAGATAGATAGATAGATAGATAGATAGATAGATAGATAGATAGATAGATAGATAGAGTTTAGAGAAGATAGAGTTTAGAGAAGATAGATAGATAGATAGATAGATAGATAGATAGATAGATAGAGTTTAGAGAAGATAGATAGAGTTTAGAGAAGATAGATAGATAGATAGATAGATAGATAGATAGATAGATAGATAGATAGATAGATAGATAGATAGATAGATAGATAGATAGAGTGAGTTTAGAGAAGATAGATAGATATAGATAGATAGATAGAGTTTAGAGTAGATAGATAGATAGATAGATAGAGTTTAGAGTAGATAGATAGATAGATAGATAGATAGATAGATAGATAGATAGATAGATAGATAGATAGATAGATAGATAGATAGATAGATAGATAGATAGATAGATAGAGTTTAGAGAAGATAGATAGATAGATAGAGTTTAGAGTAGATAGATAGATAGATAGAGTTTAGAGTAGATAGATAGATAGATAGAGTTTAGAGAAGATAGATAGATAGATAGATAGATAGAGTTTAGAGAAGATAGATAGATAGAGTTTAGAGAAGATAGATAGATAGATTTTAGAGAAGATAGATAGATAGATAGATAGATAGATAGATAGATAGATAGATAGATAGATAGAGTGAGTTTAGAGTAGATAGAGTTTAGAGAAGATAGATAGATAGATAGATAGATAGATAGATAGATAGATAGATAGATAGATAGATAGATAGATAGATAGATAGATAGATAGATAGATAGATAGATAGATAGAGTTTAGAGAAGATAGATAGATAGATTTTAGAGAAGATAGATAGATAGATTTTAGAGAAGATAGATAGATAGATAGATAGATAGAGTTTAGAGAAGATAGATAGATAGATAGATAGATAGATAGATAGATAGATAGATAGATAGATAGATAGATAGAGTTTAGAGAAGATAGATAGATAGATAGATAGATAGATAGAGTTTAGAGAAGATAGATAGATAGATAGATAGAGTTTAGAGAAGATAGATAGATAGATAGAGTTTAGAGAAGATAGATAGAGTTTAGAGATGATAGAGTTTAGAGAAGATAGATAGATAGATAGATAGAGTTTAGAGAAGATAGATAGATAGATAGATAGATAGATAGATAGATAGATAGATAGATAGATAGATAGATAGATAGATAGAGTTTAGAGAAGATAGACAGATAGATAGAGTTTAGAGAAGATAGATAGATAGATAGATAGATAGATAGAGTTTAGAGAAGATAGATAGATAGATAGATAGATAGAGTTTAGAGAAGATAGATAGATAGATAGATAGATAGATAGATAGATAGATAGATAGATAGATAGATAGATAGATAGATAGATAGATAGATAGATAGATAGATAGATAGATAGATAGATAGATAGATAGAGTTTAGAGATAGATAGATAGATAGAGTTTAGAGTTTAGAGTAGATAGATAGATAGATAGATAGATAGATAGATAGATAGATAGATAGATAGAGTTTAGAGAAGAAAGATAGATAGATAGATAGATAGATAGATAGATAGATAGATAGATAGATAGATAGAGTTTAGAGAAGATAGATAGATAGATAGATAGATAGATAGATAGATAGATAGATAGATAGATAGATAGATAGATAGATAGATAGATAGATAGAGTTTAGAGAAGATAGATAGATAGATAGATAGATAGATAGATAGATAGATAGAGTTTAGAGAAGATAGACAGCTAGATAGAGTTTAGAGTAGATAGATAGATAGAGTTTAGAGAAGATAGATAGATAGAGTTTAGAGAAGATAGATAGATAGATAGATAGATAGATAGATAGATAGATAGATAGATAGATAGATAGATAGATAGATAGATAGATAGAGTTTAGAGAAGATAGATAGATAGATAGATAGATAGATAGATAGATAGATAGATAGATAGAGTTTAGAGAAGATAGATAGATAGATAGATAGATAGATAGATAGATAGATAGATAGATAGATAGATAGATAGAGTTTAGAGAAGATAGATAGATAGATAGATAGATAGATAGATAGATAGATAGATAGATAGATAGAGTTTAGAGAAGATAGATAGATAGATAGATAGATAGATAGATAGATAGATAGATAGATAGATAGATAGATAGATAGATAGATAGAGTTTAGAGAAGATAGACAGATAGATAGAGTTTAGAGTAGATAGATAGATAGAGTTTAGAGAAGATAGATAGATAGATAGAGTTTAGAGAAGAAAGATAGATAGATATATAGATAGAGTTTAGAGAAGATAGATAGAGTTTAGAGAAGATAGATAGATAGATAGGGTTTAGAGAAGATAGATAGATAGATAGAGTTTAGAGAAGATAGAGTTTAGAGAAGATAGAGTTTAGAGAAGATAGATAGATAGATAGATAGATAGATAGATAGATAGATAGATAGATAGATAGATAGATAGATAGAGTTTAGAGAAGATAGATAGAGTTTAGAGAAGATAGATAGATAGATATATAGAGTTTAGAGAAGATAGAGTTAGAGAAGATAGATAGATAGAGTTTAGAGAAGATAGATAGATAGATAGATAGATAGATAGATAGATAGATAGATAGATAGAGTTTAGAGAAGATAGAGTTTAGAGAAGATAGATAGATAGATAGATAGATAGATAGATAGATAGATAGAGTTTAGAGAAGATAGATAGAGTTTAGAGAAGATAGATAGATAGATAGATAGATAGATAGATAGATAGATAGATAGATAGATAGATAGATAGATAGATAGATAGATAGATAGATAGAGTGAGTTTAGAGAAGATAGATAGATATAGATAGATAGATAGAGTTTAGAGTAGATAGATAGATAGATAGATAGAGTTTAGAGTAGATAGATAGATAGATAGATAGATAGATAGATAGATAGATAGATAGATAGATAGATAGATAGATAGATAGATAGATAGATAGATAGAGTTTAGAGAAGATAGATAGATAGATAGAGTTTAGAGTAGATAGATAGATAGATAGAGTTTAGAGTAGATAGATAGATAGATAGAGTTTAGAGAAGATAGATAGATAGATAGATAGATAGAGTTTAGAGAAGATAGATAGATAGAGTTTAGAGAAGATAGATAGATAGATTTTAGAGAAGATAGATAGATAGATAGATAGATAGATAGATAGATAGATAGAGTGAGTTTAGAGTAGATAGAGTTTAGAGAAGATAGATAGATAGATAGATAGATAGATAGATAGATAGATAGATAGATAGATAGATAGATAGATAGATAGATAGATAGATAGATAGATAGAGTTTAGAGAAGATAGATAGATAGATTTTAGAGAAGATAGATAGATAGATTTTAGAGAAGATAGATAGATAGATAGATAGATAGAGTTTAGAGAAGATAGATAGATAGATAGATAGATAGATAGATAGATAGATAGATAGATAGATAGAGTTTAGAGAAGATAGATAGATAGATAGATAGATAGATAGAGTTTAGAGAAGATAGATAGATAGATAGATAGAGTTTAGAGAAGATAGATAGATAGATAGAGTTTAGAGAAGATAGATAGAGTTTAGAGATGATAGAGTTTAGAGAAGATAGATAGATAGATAGATAGAGTTTAGAGAAGATAGATAGATAGATAGATAGATAGATAGATAGATAGATAGATAGATAGATAGATAGAGTTTAGAGAAGATAGACAGATAGATAGAGTTTAGAGTAGATAGATAGATAGAGTTTAGAGAAGATAGATAGATAGATAGATAGATAGATAGATAGATAGATAGATAGATAGATAGATAGATAGATAGATAGATAGAGTTTAGAGAAGATAGATAGATAGAGTTTAGAGAAGATAGATAGATAGATTTTAGAGAAGATAGATAGATAGATAGATAGATAGATAGATAGATAGATAGATAGATAGATAGATAGATAGAGTGAGTTTAGAGTAGATAGAGTTTAGAGAAGATAGATAGATAGAGTTTAGAGAAGATAGATAGAGTTTAGAGATGATAGAGTTTAGAGAAGATAGATAGATAGATAGATAGATAGATAGATAGATAGATAGATAGATAGATAGATAGATAGATAGATAGATAGATAGATAGATAGATAGATAGATAGATAGATAGATAGATAGAGTTTAGAGAAGATAGAGTTTAGAGAAGATAGATAGATAGATAGATAGAGTTTAGAGAAGATAGATAGATAGATAGATAGATAGAGTTTAGAGAAGATAGATAGATAGATAGAGTTTAGAGAAGATAGATAGAGTTTAGAGATGATAGAGTTTAGAGAAGATAGATAGATAGATAGATAGAGTTTAGAGAAGATAGATAGATAGATAGATAGATAGATAGATAGATAGATAGATAGATAGATAGATAGATAGATAGATAGATAGAGTTTAGAGAAGATAGACAGATAGATAGAGTTTAGAGTAGATAGATAGATAGAGTTTAGAGAAGATAGATAGATAGATAGATAGATAGATAGATAGATAGATAGATAGATAGATAGATAGATAGATAGATAGATAGATAGATAGAGTTTAGAGAAGATAGATAGATAGAGTTTAGAGAAGATAGATAGATAGATTTTAGAGAAGATAGATAGATAGATAGATAGATAGATAGATAGATAGATAGATAGATAGATAGATAGATAGAGTGAGTTTAGAGTAGATAGAGTTTAGAGAAGATAGATAGATAGAGTTTAGAGAAGATAGATAGAGTTTAGAGATGATAGAGTTTAGAGAAGATAGATAGATAGATAGATAGATAGATAGATAGATAGATAGATAGATAGATAGATAGATAGATAGATAGATAGATAGATAGATAGATAGATAGATAGAGTTTAGAGAAGATAGAGTTTAGAGAAGATAGATAGATAGATAGATAGAGTTTAGAGAAGATAGATAGATAGATAGATAGATAGAGTTTAGAGAAGATAGATAGATAGATAGAGTTTAGAGTAGATAGATAGATAGATAGAGTTTAGAGTAGATAGATAGATAGATAGATAGATAGATAGATAGATAGATAGATAGATAGATAGATAGATAGATAGATAGATAGATAGATAGATAGATAGATAGATAGATAGATAGATAGATAGATAGATAGATAGATAGATAGATAATGTTTAGAGAAGATAGATAGATAGTGTTTAGAGAAGATAGATAGATAGTGTTTAGAGAAGATAGATAGATAGATATATAGAGTTTAGAGAAGATGGATAGATAGATAGAGTTTAGAGAAGATAGAGTTAGAGAAGAAAGATAGATAGAGTTTAGAGAAGATAGATAGATAGATAGATAGATAGATAGATAGATAGATAGATAGATAGATAGATAGATAGATAGATAGATAGATAGATAGATAGATAGATAGATAGATAGATAGAGAAGATAGAGTTTAGAGAAGATAGATAGAGTTTAGAGAAGATAGAGTTTAGAGAAGATAGATAGATAGAGTTTAGAGTAGATAGATAGATAGATAGATAGATAGATAGATAGATAGATAGATAGAGTTTAGAGAAGATAGACAGATAGATAGAGTTTAGAGAAGATAGACAGATAGATAGAGTTTAGAGTAGATAGATAGATAGAGTTTAGAGAAGATAGATAGATAGATATATAGATAGAGTTTAGAGAAGATAGATAGAGTTTAGAGAAGATAGATAGATAGATAGGGTTTAGAGAAGATAGATAGATAGATAGAGTTTAGAGAAGATAGAGTTTAGAGAAGATAGATAGATAGATAGATAGATAGATAGATAGATAGATAGATAGATAGATAGATAGATAGATAGATAGATAGATAGATAGATAGATAGATAGATAGATAGATAGATAGATAGATAGATAGAGTTTAGAGTAGATAGATAGATAGAGTTTAGAGTAGATAGATAGATAGAGTTTAGAGTAGATAGATAGATAGAGTTTAGAGTAGATAGATAGATAGATAGATAGAGTTTAGAGTAGATAGATAGATAGATAGAGTTTAGAGAAGATAGATAGATAGATAGAGTTTAGAGAAGATAGATAGATAGATAGATAGATAGAGTTTAGAGAAGATAGATAGATAGAGAAGATAGAGAAGATAGAGAAGATAGAGAAGATAGATAGATAGAGAAGATAGATAGATAGAGAAGATAGATAGATAGATAGATAGTGTTTAGAGAAGATAGATAGATAGTGTTTAGAGAAGATAGATAGATAGAGTTTAGAGAAGATAGATAGATAGAGTTTAGAGAAGATAGATAGATAGAGTTTAGAGAAGATAGAGTTTAGAGAAGATAGATAGATAGATAGAGAGACATAAGGAGATAGGGAAAAGAGATAGATATATAGAGCTGGATAGATATAGAGCTAATTCGACATTAGAAATAGGGAGATAGATTTAGATATATGAGCTAGAGATTTAGAGAGATAGCTCTCTTTCTGCAGCTCTATTTATCTCTATCCATCCTTAGCTCCATAATCACTTTTGTCTCTAGTTCTATCCTCTATAGCTTCATCAGCCATAGTTCTATCATCTCTAGCTCTGTCATCTGAAGCTCTATCATCACCTAAATCATCTCTCACTCTATCATCATCTCTAGCTCTATCATTTATAGCTAGAGCTAGAAATAATATTGCTAATAGAACTGATAGAGATGATATAGAGATAGCGCTAGAGATGATTAGAGCGAGAGATGAAAAAGCTAGAGATGAAAAAGCCTGAGATGAAAGAGTTAGAGATGATAGAGTTTAGAGATAAAAGACCTACAGATTATATATAGAGCTAGAAAAAGAGCTAAAGATGATAGCGATAGAGAGTTAGAAATGATCATGGCTAGCTTTAGCATGTCTAGCTTTATCATTTCTACCTCTTAATTGTATCATCTTTAACTCTAAACATGGGAAACATGCGCCCATTTACAGCCATACTATAGACACCAACTTATTTCTATTAGCTGTAGTTCTATCATCTCTAGCGCTATCATCCCAGTCTCTATCATCTCTAGCTCTATCATCTCTAACTCTACCAGCTCTTTCAGCTCTATGACTAGCTCTATCATTTCTAGTTCTAACATCTTTAATTCTATCATCTCTAGTTCTACCATCTCTAACTCTATCATGTCTAGCTCTATATTCTCTAGCTCTATCATCTCTTTCGCTAACAGGTCTATCAGCTCTATCATCTCTAGCTCTATCATCCCTAACTCTATCATTTATCGCTCTATCATCTTTAGCTCTATCATCTCTAGTTCGATCATCTCTAGTTCTATTATCGCTAGCTCGATCATCTCTATCAACTCTATCTGTATCTCACCTCCAGCTTTATCATTTCTGGCTCTTTCATCGCTATCTCCTATCATCGCTCTATCATCTTTAGCTCTATCATCTCTACTTCGATAATCTCTAATTCAGCCCTTTACATCAAAGACCCAACAGCAGCCCCATTACTTTACACTCCCATCTCCAGCCCCCTTTACATCAGAGTCCGATCACCAGCCCCTTACAAAGTCTCATCACCTGTCCCCTTTTGTCAGCAGCCTCTTACATAAGTGTACCACCAGCAACCCCTTACATCAGGGTACCATTAACAGCCCCTTACATCAGAGTCCCATCACCAGCCCCTTACATCAGAGTCCAATCATCAACCTGCCCCATACCATCCCGCTCACCAGCTCCATACAAAGTCTCATCACCTGTCCCCTTACAGTCCAATCAGCAGCCTTCTTACATTAGATTCCCACCAGCAGCCCTTTACATCAGAGTCCCTTCACATGCTCCTTAAATCAGAGTCCCATCAGCAGCCCCTTACCTCAGAGTCCAATCAGCAGCAACTTACGTTAAAGTCCCATCACCGTCCCCCTTACATCAGTCCCATCACATGCTCCTTATACAACAGAGAGTCCCATCAGCAGCCCCTTACAGAGTCTCATCACCAGCCCCCTTACATCAGAGTCCCATCAGCAGTCCAATACAAAGTTTCCCAACACCAGGACCTTACATCAGAGACCCATCAACAGCCCCTTACATCAGAGTCCCATCACCAGCCCCTCACTTCAGAGTCCCATTACAAGCCCCTTACAATAGAGTCCCATCACAGGCCCCTTACATCAGAATGCCTTCAGAGCCCCTTACATCAGAGTCCTATCAGAATCCCTTTACATCAGAGTCCCATAAGCAGCCCCTTACATCAGAGTCCCACCACCAGCCCCTTACATCAAAATCCCATCATCAGCCCCCTTACATCAGCGTCCCATCACATGCTCCTTACATCAGAGTCCCATCAGCAGCCCCTTACTTCAGAGTCCCACCACCAGCCCCTTACATCAAAGTCCCATTACCAGTCCCCTTACATCAGCGTCCCATCACATGCTCCTTATACATGAGAGAGTCCCATCATCAGCCCCCTTACATCAGAGTCCCATCACATGCTCCTTACATGAGAGTCCCATCAGCAGCCCCTTACATCAGAGTCCAATCAGCAGCAACTTACATCAGCGTCCCATCACATGCTCCTCACATCAGAGTCCCATCAGCAGCCCATTACTTTAGAGTCCCACCACCAGCCCCTTACATCAAAGTCCCATTACCAGCCCCCTTACATCAGAGTCCCACATCACATGCTCCTTACATCAGAGTCCCATCACATACCCCTTACATCAGAGGGTCCCATTAGCAGCCCCTTTCATCAGCGTACCATCACATGCTCCCTACATCAGAGTCCCATCAGCAGCTCCTTACATCAGAGTCCCATCACCAGCCCCCTTACATCAGAGTCCCATCAACAGTCCCTTACATCAGAGTATCATCAGCAGCCCCTTACATCAGAGTCCCATCACCAGCCCCTTACATCAGAGTCAAATCACAGGCCCCTTACATCAGAGTCCCATCAGAGCCCCTTACATCAGAGTCCTATCAGAATCCCTTTACATCAGAGTCCAATCAGCAGTCCCTTACATCAGAGTCCCATCAGCAGCCCCTTACATCAGAGTCCCATCCCATGCTCCTTACATCAGAGTCCAGTCAGCAGCCTCTTACATCAGAGTCCCATTACCAGCCCCTTACAAAGTCTCATCACCTGTCCCCTTACATCAGGGTCCAATCAGTAGCCTCTTACATAAGAGTCCCACCAGCAGCCCCTTACATTAGGGTCCCATCACCAGCCCCTTACATCAGAGTCCCATCAGAGTCCTATTATCAGCCCCCATACATCAAGGGTACCATTAACAGCCCCGTACATCAAAGTGTCATTACCAGCCCCCTTACATCAGAGTCCCATCATCAGCCCCCTTACATCAGAGTCCCATCACATGCTCCTTACATCAGAGTAACATTAGCAGCCCCTTACATCAGAGTCCCATCAGCAGATCCTTACTTCAGAGTCCATTCAGCAGCCCCTTACATCAGCATCCCATCACATGCTCCTCACATCAGAGTCTCATCAGCAGCCCCTTACTTCAGAGTCCCACCACCAGCCCCTTACATCAAAGTCTCATTACAAGCTCCCTTACATCAGAGTCCCATCTACAGTCCCTTACATCAGAGTCCCATCAACAGCCCCCTTGAATCAGAGTCCCATCAATAGTCCTTAACATCAGAGTCCCATCACTGGCCCCTTACATCAGAGTTCCATCAGAGCCCCTTACATCAGAGTCCTATCAGAATCCCTTTACAACAGAGTCCCATCAGCAGCCCCTTACAGAGTCTCATCACCAGCCCCCTTACATCAGAGTACAATCAGCAGCCTCTAACATTAAAATCCCACCACCAGCCCCTTACATCAAAGTCACATCAACAGTCCCTTACATCAGATTCCCATCAGCAGCCCCTTACATCAAAGTCCCATCATCAGCCCCCTTACATTAGAGTCCCATCATAAGCTCCTTACATCAGAGTCCCATCAGCAGCCCCTTACATCAGAGTCCATTCAGCAGCCCCTTACATCAGAGTCCAATCAGCAGCCCCTTATATCAGCGTCCCATTAACAGACCCCTACATCAGAGTCCCATCATCAGCCCCCTTACATCAGAGTCCCATCAGCAGCCCCTTACAGAGTCTCATCACCAGCCCCCTTACATCAGAGTCCCATCACCAGCCCCTCACATCAGAGTGCCATAACCAGCCCCTTACATCAGAGTCCCATCACAGGCCTCTTACATCAGAGTCCCATCAGAGCCCCTTGCATCAGAGTCATATCAGAATCCCCTTACATCAGTGTCTCATCAGCAGACCCTTACAGAGTCTCATCACCAGCCCCCTTACATCAGAGTCCCATCACATGCTCCTTACATCAGAGTCCCATCAGCAGCCCCTTACATCAAAGTCCCATCAGCAGCCCCTTACATCACAGTGAAATCAGCAGCCTCTTACATCAACGTCCCATCACATGCTCCTTATACATCAGAGAGTCCCATCAGCAGCCCCTTACATCAAAGTCCCATCATTAGCCCCCTTACATCAGAGTCCCATCACATGCTCCTTTCATCAGAGTCCCATCAGCAGCCCCTTACAACAGAGTCCCATTAGCAGCCCCTCACATCAGAGTCCAATGTGCAGCCCCTTACATCAGAGTCCCATCGACAGCCCCTTTACATCAGAGTCCCATCAACAGCCCCCTTACATCAGAGTCCCATCAACAGTCCTTAACATCAGAGTCCCATCACCAGCCCCTTATATCAGAATCCCATCAGCAGTCCAATACAAAGTGTCCCAACACCAGGACCTTACATCAGAGACCCATCAACAGCCCCTTACATCAGAGTCCCATCACCAGCCCCTCACATCAGAGTCCTATCACCAGCCTCTTACAATAGAGTCCCATCACAGGCCCCTTACATCAGAATGCCATCAGAGCCCCTTACATCAGAGTCCTATCAGAATCCCTTTACATCAGAGTCCCATAAGCAGCCCCTTACATCAGAGTCCCACCACCAGCCCCTTACATCAAAGTCCCATCAACAGTCCCTTACATCAGAGTCCCATCACATGCCCCTTACATCAGAGGGTCCCATTAGCAGCCCCTTACTTCAGAGTCCCACCACCAGCCCCTTACATCAGAGTCCCATCAGCAGCCCCTTACATCAGAGTCCAATCAGTAGCCTCTTACATCAGAGTCCCATCACCAGCCCCTTACAAAGTCTCATCACCTGTCCCCTTACATCAGAGTCCAATCAGTAGCCTCTTACATAAGAGTCCCACCAGCAGCCCCTTACATTAGGGTCCCATCACCAGCCCCTTACATCAGAGTCCCATCAGAGTCCTATTATCAGCCCCCATACATCAGGGTACCATTAACAGCCCGGTACATCAAAGTGTCATTACCAGCCCCCTTACATCAGAGTCCCATCATCAGTCCCCTTACATCAGAGTCCCATCACATGCTCCTTACATCAGAGTAACATTAGCAGCCCCTTACATCAGAGTCCCATCAGAAGATCCTTACTTCAGAGTCCAATCAGCAGCCCCTTACATCAGCATCCCATCACATGCTCCTCACATCAGAGTCCCATCAGCAGCCCCTTACTTCAGAGTCCCACCACCAGCCCCTTACATCAAAGTCTCATTACAAGCTCCCTTTCATCAGAGTTCCATCTACAGTCCCTTACATCAGAGTCCCATCAACAGCCCCATTGAATCAGAGTCCCATCAATAGTCCTTAACATCAGAGTCCCATCACAGGCCCCTTACATCAGAGTCCCATCAGAGCCCCTTACATCAGAGTCCTATCAGAATCCCTTTACATCAGAGTCCCATCAGCAGCCCCTTAAAGAGTCTCATCACCAGCCCCCTTACATCAGAGTAGAATCAGCAGCCTCTAACATTAAAATCCCACCACCAGCCCCTTACATCAAAGTCACATCAACAGTCCCTTACATCAGAGTCCCATCAGCAGCCCCTTAAATCAAAGTCCCATCATCAGCCCCCTTATATTAGAGTCCCATCACAAGCTCCTTACATCAGAGTCCCATCAGCAGCCCCTTACATCAGAGTCCATTCAGCAGCCCCTTATATCAGAGTCCAATCAGCAGCCCCTTATTTCAGCGTCCCATTATCAGCCCCCTACATCAGAGTCCCATCATCAGCCCCCTTACATCAGAGTCCCATCAGCAGCCCCTTACAGAGTCTCACCACCAGCCCCCTTACATCAGAGTCCCATCACCAGCCCCTCACATCAGAGTGCCATAACCAGCCCCTTACATCAGAGTCCCATCAACGGCCTCTTACATCAGAGTCCCATCAGAGCCCCTTGCATCAGAGTCATATCAGAATCCCCTTACATCAGAGTCTCATCAGCAGACCCTTACAGAGTCTCATCACCAGCCCCCTTACATCAGAGTCCCATCACATGCTCCTTACATCAGAGTCCCATCAGCAGCCCCTTACATCAAAGTCCCATCAGCAGCCCCTTACATCACAGTCCAATCAGCAGCCTCTTACATCAGCGTCCCATCACATGCTCCTTATACATCAGAGAGTCCCATCAGCAGCCCCTTACATCAAATTCCCATCATTAGCCCCCTTACATCAGAGTCCCATCACATGCTCCTTTCATCAGAGTCCCATCAGCAGCCCCTTACAACAGAGTCCCATTAGCATCCCCTCACATCAGAGTCCAATCAGCAGCAACTTACATCAGCATCCCATCACATGCTCCTTACATCAGAGTCCCATCAGCAGCCCCTTACTTCATAGTCCCACCACCAGCCCCTTACAGCAAAGTCCTATTACCAGCCCCCTTACATCAGAGTCCCATTACATGCCCCTTACATTAGAGTCCCATCAGCAGCCCCTTACATCAGAGTGCAATCAGCAGCCCCTTACATCAGAGTCCCATCACCAGCCCCTTATATCAGAATCCCATCAGCAGTCCAATACAAAGTTTCCCAACACCAGGACCTTACATCAGAGACCCATCAACAGCCCCTTACATCAGAGTCCCATCACCAGCCCCTCACTTCAGAGTCCCATTACAAGCCCCTTACAATAGAGTCCCATCACAGGCCCCTTACATCACAATGCCTTCAGAGCCCCTTACATCAGAGTCCTATCAGAATCCCTTTACATCAGAGTCCCATAAGCAGCCCCTTACATCAGAGTCCCACCACCAGCCCCTTACATCAAAATCCGATCATCAGCCCCCTTACATCAGAGTCCCATCACATGCCCCTTACATCAGAGTCCGATCAGCAGCCCCTTACTTCAGAGTCCCACCACCAGCCCCTTACATCAAGGTCCCATTACCAGCCCATTACATCAGAGTTCCATCAACAGTCCCTTACATCAGAGGGTCCCATTAGCAGCCCCTTACATCAAAGTCCCATCACCAGCCCCTTACATCAGAGTCCCATCAGCAGCCCCTTAGATCAGAGCCCAATCAGCAGCCTCTTACATCAGAGTCCCATCACCAGCCCCTTACAAAGTCTCATCACCTGTCCCCTTACATCAGAGTCCAATCAGTAGCCTCTTACAGAGTCTCAACACCAGCCCCCTTACATCAGAGTCCCATCACCAGCCCCTCACATCAGAGTGCCATAACCAGCCCCTTACATCAAAGTCCCATCAGCAGCCCCTTACATCACAGTCCAATCAGCAGCCTCTTACATCAGCGTCCCATCACATGCTTCTTATACATCAGAGAGTCCCATCAGCAGCCCCTTACATCAAAGTCCCATCATCAGCCCCCTTACATCAGAGTCCCATCACTGGCCCCTTACATCAGAGTCCCATCAGAGCCCCTTACATCAGAGTCCTATCAGAATCCCTTTACAACAGAGTCCCATCAGCAGCCCCTTACAGAGTCTCATCACCAGCCCCCTTACATCAGAGTACAATCAGCAGCCTCTAACATTAAAATCCCACCACCAGCCCCTTACATCAAAGTCACATCAACAGTCCCTTAAATCAGATTCCCATCAGCAGCCCCTTACATCAAAGTCCCATCATCAGCCCCCTTACATTAGAGTCCCATCATAAGCTCCTTACATCAGAGTCCCATCAGCAGCCCCTTACATCAGAGTCCATTCAGCAGCCCCTTATATCAGCGTCCCATTAACAGCCCCCTACATCAGAGTCCCATCATCAGCCCCCTTACATCAGAGTCCCATCAGCAGCCCCTTACAGAGTCTCATCACCAGCCCCCTTACATCAGAGTCCCATCACCAGCCCCTCACATCAGAGTGCCATAACCAGCCCCTTACATCAGAGTCCCATCACAGGCCTCTTACATCAGAGTCCCATCAGAGCCCCTTGCATCAGAGTCATATCAGAATCCCCTTACATCAGAGTCTCATCAGCAGACCCTTACAGAGTCTCATCACCAGCCCCCTTACATCAGAGTCCCATCACATGCTCCTTACATCAGAGTCCCATCAGCAGCCCCTTACATCAAAGTCCCATCAGCAGCCCCTTACATCACAGTGAAATCAGCAGCCTCTTACATCAGCGTCCCATCACATGCTCCTTATACATCAGAGAGTCCCATCAGCAGCCCCTTACATCAAAGTCCCATCATTAGCCCCCTTACATCAGAGTCCCATCACATGCTCCTTTCATCAGAGTCCCATCAGCAGCCCCTTACAACAGAGTCCCATTAGCAGCCCCTCACATCAGAGTCCAATGTGCAGCCCCTTACATCAGAGTCCCATCGACAGCCCCCTTACATCAGAGTCCCATCAACAGCCCCCTTACATCAGAGTCCCATCACCAGCCCCTTATATCAGAATCCCATCAGCAGTCCAATACAAAGTGTCCCAACACCAGGACCTTACATCAGAGACCCATCAACAGCCCCTTACATCAGAGTCCCATCACCAGCCCCTCACATCAGAGTCCCATCACCAGCCTCTTACAATAGAGTCCCATCACAGGCCCCTTACATCAGAATGCCATCAGAGTCCTATCAGAATCCCTTTACATCAGAGTCCCATAAGCAGCCCCTTACATCAGAGTCCCACCACCAGCCCCTTACATCAAAGTCCCATCAACAGTCCCTTACATCAGAGTCCCATCACATGCCCCTTACATCAGAGGGTCCCATTAGCAGCCCCTTACTTCAGAGTCCCACCACCAGCCCCTTACATCAGAGTCCCATCAGCAGCCCCTTACATCAGAGTCCAATCAGCAGCCTCTTACATCAGAGTCCCATCACCAGCCCCTTACAAAGTCTCATCACCTGTCCCCTTACATCAGAGTCCAATCAGTAGCCTCTTACATAAGAGTCCCACCAGCAGCCCCTTACATTAGGGTCCCATCACCAGCCCCTTACATCAGAGTCCCATCAGAGTCCTATTATCAGCCCCCATACATCAGGGTACCATTAACAGCCCCGTACATCAAAGTGTCATTACCAGCCCCCTTACATCAGAGTCCCATCATCAGCCCCCTTACATCAGAGTCCCATCACATGCTCCTTACATCAGAGTAACATTAGCAGCCCCTTACATCAGAGTCCCATCAGAAGATCCTTACTTCAGAGTCCAATCAGCAGCCCCTTACATCAGCATCCCATCACATGCTCCTCACATCAGAGTCCCATCAGCAGCCCCTTACTTCAGAGTCCCACCACCAGCCCCTTACATCAAAGTCTCATTACAAGCTCCCTTTCATCAGAGTCCCATCAATAGTCCTTAACATCAGAGTCCCATCACAGGCCCCTTACATCAGAGTCCCATCAGAGCCCCTTACATCAGAGTCCTATCAGAATCCCTTTACATCAGAGTCCCATCAGCAGCCCCTTAAAGAGTCTCATCACCAGCCCCCTTACATCAGAGTAGAATCAGCAGCCTCTAACATTAAAATCCCACCACCAGCCCCTTACATCAAAGTCACATCAACAGTCCCTTACATCAGAGTCCCATCAGCAGCCCCTTACATCAAAGTCCCATCATCAGCCCCCTTACATTAGAGTCCCATCACAAGCTCCTTACATCAGAGTCCCATCAGCAGCCCCTTACATCAGAGTCCATTCAGCAGCCCCTTATATCAGAGTCCAATCAGCAGCCCCTTATATCAGCGTCCCATTATCAGCCCCCTACATCAGAGTCCCATCATCAGCCCCCTTACATCAGAGTCCCATCAGCAGCCCCTTACAGAGTCTCACCACCAGCCCCCTTACATCAGAGTCCCATCACCAGCCCCTCACATCAGAGTGCCATAACCAGCCCCTTACATCAGAGTCCCATCAACGGCCTCTTACATCAGAGTCCCATCAGAGCCCCTTGCATCAGAGTCATATCAGAATCCCCTTACATCAGAGTCTCATCAGCAGACCCTTACAGAGTCTCATCACCAGCCCCCTTACATCAGAGTCCCATCACATGCTCCTTACATCAGAGTCCCATCAGCAGCCCCTTACATCAAAGTCCCATCAGCAGCCCCTTACATCACAGTCCAATCAGCAGCCTCTTACATCAGCGTCCCATCACATGCTCCTTATACATCAGAGAGTCCCATCAGCAGCCCCTTACATCAAATTCCCATCATTAGCCCCCTTACATCAGAGTCCCATCACATGCTCCTTTCATCAGAGTCCCATCAGCAGCCCCTTACAACAGAGTCCCATTAGCATCCCCTCACATCAGAGTCCAATCAGCAGCAACTTACATCAGCATCCCATCACATGCTCCTTACATCAGAGTCCCATCAGCAGCCCCTTACTTCATAGTCCCACCACCAGCCCCTTACAGCAAAGTCCTATTACCAGCCCCCTTACATCAGAGTCCCATTACATGCCCCTTACATTAGAGTCCCATCAGCTGCTGATGGGACTCTGATGAAAGGAGCATGTGATGGGACTCTGATGTAAGGGGGCTAATGATGGGACTTTGATGTAAGGGGCTGCTGATGGGACTCTCTGATGTATAAGAAGCATGTGATGGGACGCTGATGTAAGAGGCTGCTGATTGGACTGTGATGTAAGGGGCTGCTGATGGGACTTTGATGTAAGGGGCTGGTTATGGCACTCTGATGTGAGGGGCTGGTGATGGGACTCTGATGTAAGGGGGCTGGTGATGAGACTCTGTAAGAGGCTACTGATTGGACTCTGATGTAAGGGGACAGGTGATGAGACTTTGTAAGGGGCTGGTGATGGGACTCTGATGTAAGAGGCTGCTGATTGGGCTCTGATCTAAGGGGCTGCTGATGGGACTCTGATGTAAGGGGCTGGTGATGGGACTTTGATGTAAGGGGCTGATAATGGGACCCTCTGATGTAAGGGACTGTTGATGGAATTCTGATGTAATGGGCTGGTAATGGGACCTTGATGTAAGGGGCTGCTAATGTTACTCTGATGTAAGGAGCATGTGATGGGACTCTGATGTAAGGGGGCTGGTGGTGAGACTCTGTAAGGGGCTGCTGATGGGACTCTGATGTAAGGGGGCTGATGATGGGACTCTGATGTAGGGGGCTGATAATGGGACGCTGATATAAGGGGCTGCTGATTGGACTCTGATATAAGGGGCTGCTGAATGGACTCTGATGTAAGGGGCTGCTGATGGGACTCTGATGTAAGGAGCTTGTGATGGGACTCTAATGTAAGGGGGCTGATGATGGGACTTTGATGTAAGGGGCTGCTGATGGGACTCTGATGTAAGGGACTGTTGATGTGACTTTGATGTAAGGGGCTGGTGGTGGGATTTTAATGTTAGAGGCTGCTGATTCTACTCTGATGTAAGGGGGCTGGTGATGAGACTCTTTAAGGGGCTGCTGATGGGACTCTGATGTAAGGGGCATGTGATGGGACTCTGATGTAAGGGTCCTGATGATGGGATTTTGATGTAAGGGGCTGGTGGTGGGACTCTGATGTAAGGGGCTGCTTATGGGACTCTGATGTAAAGGGATTCTGATAGGACTCTGATGTAAGGGGCTCTGAAGGCATTCTGATGTAAGGGGCCTGTGATGGGACTCTATTGTAAGGGGCTTGTAATGGGACTCTGAAGTGAGGGGCTGGTGATGGGACTCTGATGTAAGGGGCTGTTGATGGGTCTCTGATGTAAGGTCCTGGTGTTGGGAAACTTTGTATTGGACTGCTGATGGGATTCTGATATAAGGGGCTGGTGATGGGACTCTGATGTAAGGGGCTGCTGATTGCACTCTGATGTAAGGGGCTTTACATCAGAGTGCAATCAGCAGCCCCTTACATCAGAGTCCCATCACCAGCCCCTTATATCAGAATCCCATCAGCAGTCCAATACAAAGTTTCCCAACACCAGGACCTTACATCAGAGACCCATCAACAGCCCCTTACATCAGAGTCCCATCACCAGCCCCTCACTTCAGAGTCCCATTACAAGCCTCTTACAATAGAGTCCCATCACAGGCCCCTTACATCAGAATGCCTTCAGAGCCCCTTACATCAGAGTCCTATAAGAATCCCTTTACATCAGAGTCCCATCAGCAGCCCCTTACTTCATAGTCCCACCACCAGCCCCTTACAGCAAAGTCTTATTACCAGCCCCCTTACATCAGAGTCCCATTACATGCCCCTTACATTAGAGTCCCATCAGCAGCCCCTTACATCAGAGTGCAATCAGAAGACCCTTACATCAGAGTCCCATCGACAGCCCCCTTATATCAGAGTCCCATCAACAGTCCTTAACATCAGAGTCCCAACACCAGCCCCTTATATCAGAATCCCATCAGCAGTCCAATACAAAGTGTCCCAACACCAGGACCTTACATCAGAGTCCTATCAGAATCCCTTTACATCAGAGTCCCATAAGCAGCCCCTTACATCAGAGTCCCACCACCAGCCCCTTACATCAAAGTCCCATCAACAGTCCCTTACATCAGAGTCCCATCAACAGTCCCTTACATCAGAGTCCCATCAGCAGCCCCTTACATCAAAGTCCCATCATCAGCCCCCTTACATCAGAGTCCCATCACATGCCCCTTACATCAGAGTCCGATCAGCAGCCCCTTACTTCAGAGTCCCACCACCAGCCCCTTACATCAAGGTCCCATTACCAGCCCATTACATCAGAGTCCCATCATCAGTCCCTTACATCAGAGGGTCCCATTAGCAGCCTCTTACATCAAAGTCCCATCACCAGCCCCTTACATCAGAGTCCCATCAGCAGCCCCTTACATCAGAGTCCAATCAGCAGCCTCTTACATCAGAGTCCCATCACCAGCCCCTTACATCAGATTCCCATCAGAGTCCTATTATCAGCCCCCATACATCAGGGTACCATTAACAGCCCCTTACATCAAAGTCTCATTACCAGCCCCCTTACATCAGAGTCCCATCAGCAGCCCCTTACAAAGTCTCATCACCTGTCCCCTTACATCAGAGTCCAATCGGCAGGCTCTTTATTAGAGTCCCACCAGCAGCCCTTACATCAGAGTCCCCTCACCAGGCCATAACATCAGAGTCCCTTCAGCGGCCCCTTACTTCAGAGTCACACCACCAGCCCCTTACATCAAAGTCCCATCATCAGCCCCCTTACATCAGAGTCCCATCACATGCTCCTTACATCAGAGTCACATTAGCAGCCCCTTACATCAGAGTCCCATCAGCAGATCCTTACTTCAGAGTCCAATCAGCAGCCCCTTACATCAGCATCCCATCACATGCTCCTCACAACAGAGTCCCATCAGCAGCCCCTTACTTCAGAGTCCCACCACCAGCCCCTTACATCAAAGTCTCATTACAAGCTCCCTTACATCAGGGTCCCATCAACAGCCCCCTTGAATCAGAGTCCCATCAATAGTCCTTAACATCAGAGTCCCATCACAGGCCCCTTACATCAGAGTCCCATCAGAGCCCCTTACATCAGAGTTCTATCAGAATCCCTTTACATCAGAGTCCCATCAGCAGCCCCTTACAGAGTCTAATCACCAGCCCCCTTACATCAGAGTACAATCAGCAGCCTCTAACATTAAAATCCCACCACCAGCCCCTTACATCAAAGTCACATCAACAGTCCCTTACATCAGAGTCCCATCAGCAGCCCCTTACATCAAAGTCCCATCATCAGCCCCCTTACATTAGAGTCCCATCACAAGCTCCTTACATCAGAGTCCCATCAGCAGCCCCTTACATCAGAGTCCATTCAGCAGCCCCTTACATCAGCGTCCCATTAACAGCCCCCTACATCAGAGTCCCATCATCAGCCCCCTTACATCAGAGTCCCATCAGCAGCCCCTTACAGAGTTCCATCAGCAGCCCCTTACATCAGAGTCCCATCAGCTGCCCCTTACACAGAGTCCAATCAGCAACCCCTTACATCAGCGTCCCATCACATGCTCCTTATACATCAGAGAGTCCCATCATCAGCCCCCTTACATCAGAGTCCCATCACATGCTCCTTACATGAGAGTCCCATCAGCAGCCCCTTATATCAGAGTCCAATCAACAGCAACTTACATCAGCGTCCCATCACATGCTCCTTACATCAGAGTCCCATCAGCAGCCCCTTACTTTAGAGTCCCACCACCAGCCCCTTACATCAAAGTCACATTACCAGCCCCCTTACATCAGAGTCCCACATCACATGCTCCTTACATCAGAGTCCAATCAGCAGCCCCTTTCATCAGCGTACCATCACATGCTCCCTACATCAGAGTCCCATCAACAGTCCCTTACATCAGAGTATCATCAGCAGCCCCTTACATTAGAGTCCCATCACCAGCCCCTTACAAAGTCTCATCACCTGTCCCCTTACATCAGAGTCCCATCACCAGCCCCCTTACATCAGAGTCCCATCAACAGTCCCTTACATTAGAGTATCATCAGCAGCCCCTTACATTAGAGTCCCATCACCAGCCCCTTACAAAGTCTCATCACCCTTCCCCTTACATCAGAGTCCCATCACCAGCCCCCTTACATCAGAGTCCCATCAACAGTCCCTTACATCAGAGTCCCACCAACAGCCCCTTACATCAGAGTCCCATCACCAGCCCCTTACATCAGAGTGCTATCAGAAACCCTTTACATCAGAGTCCAATCAGCAGTCCCTTACATCAGAGTCCCATCAGCAGCCCCTTACATCAGAGTCCCATCCCATGCTCCTTACATCAGAGTTCAGTCAGCAGCCTCTTACATCAGAGTCCCATCACCAGCCCCTTACAAAGTCTCATCACCTGTCCCCTTACATCAGAGTCCAATCAGCAGCCTCTTACATTAGAGTCCAACCAGCAGCCCCTTAAATCAGAGTCCCATCACCAGCCCCTTACATCAGAGTCCGATCAGCAGCCCCTTACTATAGAGATCAACCACCAGCCGCTTACATCAAAATCCCATCATCAGCCCCCTTACATCAGAGTCCCATCACATGCCCCTTACATCAGATGGTCCCATTAGCAGCCCCTTACTTCAGAGTCCCACCACCAGCCCCTTACATCAGAGTCCCATCAGCAGCCCCTTACATCAGAGGCCAATCAGCAGCCTCTTACATCAGAGTCCCATCACCAGCCCCTTACAAAGTCTCATCACCTGTCCCCTTACATCAGAGTCCAATCAGTAGCCTCTTACATAAGAGTCCCACCAGCAGCCCCTTACATTAGGGTCCCATCACCAGCCCCTTACATCAGAGTCCCATCAGAGTCCTATAATCAGCCCCCATACATCAGGGTACCATTAACAGCCCCGTACATCAAAGTCTCATTACCAGCCCCCTTACATCAGAGTCCCATCATCAGCCCCCTTACATCAGAGTCCCATCACATGCTCCTTACATCAGAGTCACATTAGCAGCCCCTTACATCAAAGTCCCATCAGCAGATCCTTACTTCAGAGTCCAATCAGCAGCCCCTTACATCAGCATCCCATCACATGCTCCTCACATCAGAGTCCCATCAGCAGCCCCTTACATCAAAGTCTCATTACAAGCTCCCTTACATCAGAGTCCCATCTACAGTCCCTTACATCAGAGTCCCATCAACAGCCCCCTTGAATCAGAGTCCCATCAATAGTCCTTAACATCAAAGTCCCATCACAGGCCCCTTACATCAGATTCCCATCAGAGCCCCTTACATCAAAGTCCTATCAGAATCCCTTTACATCAGAGTCCCATCAGCAGCCCCTTACAGAGTCTCATCACCAGCCCCCTTACATCAGAGTACAATCAGCAGCCTCTAACAATAAAATCCCACCACCAGCCCCTTACATCAAAGTCACATCAACAGTCCCTTACATCAGAGTCCCATCAGCAGCCCCTTACATCAAAGTCCCATCATCAGCCCCCTTACATTAGAGTCCCATCACAAGCTCATTACATCAGAGTCCCATCAGCAGCCCCTTACATCAGAGTCCATTCAGCAGCCCCTTACATCAGAGTCCAATCAGCAGCCCCTTACATCAGCGTCCCATTATCAGCCCCCTACATCAGAGTCCCATCATCAGCCCCCTTACATCAGAGTCCCATCAGCAGCCCCTTACAGAGTCTCATCACCAGCCCCCTTACATCAGAGTCCCATCAGAATTTGATGTAAGGGGCTGCTGATGGGACTCTCTGATGTATAAGGAGCATGTGATGGGACGCTGATGTAAGAGGCTGCTGATTGGACTGTGATGTAAGGGGCTGCTGATGGGACTTTGATGTAAGGGGCTGCTGATGGGACTCTGATGTAAGGAGCATGTGATGGGACTCTGATGTAAGGGGGCTGGTGATGAGACTCTGTAAGGGTCTGCTGATGAGACTCTGATGTAAGGGGATTCTGATATGACTCTGATGCAAGGGGCTCTGATGGGACTCTGATGTAAGAGGCCGTTGATGGGACTCTGATGTAAGGGGCTGCTAATGTTACTCTGATGTAAGGAGCATGTGATGGGACTCTGATGTAAGGGGGCTGGTGGTGAGACTCTGTAAGGGGCTGCTGATGGGACTCTGATGTAAGGGGGCTGATGATGGGACTCTGATGTAGGGGGCTGATAATGGGACGCTGATATAAGGGGCTGCTGATTGGACTCTGATATAAGGGGCTGCTGAATGGACTCTGATGTAAGGGGCTGCTGATGGGACTCTGATGTAAGGAGCTTGTGATGGGACTCTAATGTAAGGGGGCTGATGATGGGACTTTGATGTAAGGGGCTGCTGATGGGACTCTGATGTAAGGGACTGTTGATGTGACTTTGATGTAAGGGGCTGGTGGTGGGATTTTAATGTTAGAGGCTGCTGATTCTACTCTGATGTAAGGGGGCTGGTGATGAGACTCTTTAAGGGGCTGCTGATGGGACTCTGATGTAAGGGGCATGTGATGGGACTCTGATGTAAGGGTCCTGATGATGGGATTTTGATGTAAGGGGCTGGTGGTGGGACTCTGATGTAAGGGGCTGCTTATGGGACTCTGATGTAAGGGGCTGCTGATTGCACTCTGATGTAAGGGGCTTTACATCAGAGTGCAATCAGCAGCCCCTTACATCAGAGTCCCATCACCAGCCCCTTATATCAGAATCCCATCAGCAGTCCAATACAAAGTTTCCCAACACCAGGACCTTACATCAGAGACCCATCAACAGCCCCTTACATCAGAGTCCCATCACCAGCCCCTCACTTCAGAGTCCCATTACAAGCCTCTTACAATAGAGTCCCATCACAGGCCCCTTACATCAGAATGCCTTCAGAGCCCCTTACATCAGAGTCCTATAAGAATCCCTTTACATCAGAGTCCCATCAGCAGCCCCTTACTTCATAGTCCCACCACCAGCCCCTTACAGCAAAGTCTTATTACCAGCCCCCTTACATCAGAGTCCCATTACATGCCCCTTACATTAGAGTCCCATCAGCAGCCCCTTACATCAGAGTGCAATCAGAAGACCCTTACATCAGAGTCCCATCGACAGCCCCCTTATATCAGAGTCCCATCAACAGTCCTTAACATCAGAGTCCCAACACCAGCCCCTTATATCAGAATCCCATCAGCAGTCCAATACAAAGTGTCCCAACACCAGGACCTTACATCAGAGACCCATCAACAGCCCCTTACATCAGAGTCCCATTACCAGCCCCTTACAATAGAGTCCCATCACAGGCCCCTTACATCAGAGTCCTATCAGAATCCCTTTACATCAGAGTCCCATAAGCAGCCCCTTACATCAGAGTCCCACCACCAGCCCCTTACATCAAAGTCCCATCAACAGTCCCTTACATCAGAGTCCCATCAACAGTCCCTTACATCAGAGTCCCATCAGCAGCCCCTTACATCAAAGTCCCATCATCAGCCCCCTTACATCAGAGTCCCATCACATGCCCCTTACATCAGAGTCCGATCAGCAGCCCCTTACTTCAGAGTCCCACCACCAGCCCCTTACATCAAGGTCCCATTACCAGCCCATTACATCAGAGTCCCATCATCAGTCCCTTACATCAGAGGGTCCCATTAGCAGCCTCTTACATCAAAGTCCCATCACCAGCCCCTTACATCAGAGTCCCATCAGCAGCCCCTTACATCAGAGTCCAATCAGCAGCCTCTTACATCAGAGTCCCATCACCAGCCCCTTACATCAGATTCCCATCAGAGTCCTATTATCAGCCCCCATACATCAGGGTACCATTAACAGCCCCTTACATCAAAGTCTCATTACCAGCCCCCTTACATCAGAGTCCCATCAGCAGCCCCTTACAAAGTCTCATCACCTGTCCCCTTACATCAGAGTCCAATCGGCAGGCTCTTTATTAGAGTCCCACCAGCAGCCCTTACATCAGAGTCCCCTCACCAGGCCATAACATCAGAGTCCCTTCAGCGGCCCCTTACTTCAGAGTCACACCACCAGCCCCTTACATCAAAGTCCCATCATCAGCCCCCTTACATCAGAGTCCCATCACATGCTCCTTACATCAGAGTCACATTAGCAGCCCCTTACATCAGAGTCCCATCAGCAGATCCTTACTTCAGAGTCCAATCAGCAGCCCCTTACATCAGCATCCCATCACATGCTCCTCACAACAGAGTCCCATCAGCAGCCCCTTACTTCAGAGTCCCACCACCAGCCCCTTACATCAAAGTCTCATTACAAGCTCCCTTACATCAGGGTCCCATCAACAGCCCCCTTGAATCAGAGTCCCATCAATAGTCCTTAACATCAGAGTCCCATCACAGGCCCCTTACATCAGAGTCCCATCAGAGCCCCTTACATCAGAGTTCTATCAGAATCCCTTTACATCAGAGTCCCATCAGCAGCCCCTTACAGAGTCTAATCACCAGCCCCCTTACATCAGAGTACAATCAGCAGCCTCTAACATTAAAATCCCACCACCAGCCCCTTACATCAAAGTCACATCAACAGTCCCTTACATCAGAGTCCCATCAGCAGCCCCTTACATCAAAGTCCCATCATCAGCCCCCTTACATTAGAGTCCCATCACAAGCTCCTTACATCAGAGTCCCATCAGCAGCCCCTTACATCAGAGTCCATTCAGCAGCCCCTTACATCAGCGTCCCATTAACAGCCCCCTACATCAGAGTCCCATCATCAGCCCCCTTACATCAGAGTCCCATCAGCAGCCCCTTACAGAGTTCCATCAGCAGCCCCTTACATCAGAGTCCCATCAGCTGCCCCTTACACAGAGTCCAATCAGCAACCCCTTACATCAGCGTCCCATCACATGCTCCTTATACATCAGAGAGTCCCATCATCAGCCCCCTTACATCAGAGTCCCATCACATGCTCCTTACATGAGAGTCCCATCAGCAGCCCCTTATATCAGAGTCCAATCAACAGCAACTTACATCAGCGTCCCATCACATGCTCCTTACATCAGAGTCCCATCAGCAGCCCCTTACTTTAGAGTCCCACCACCAGCCCCTTACATCAAAGTCACATTACCAGCCCCCTTACATCAGAGTCCCACATCACATGCTCCTTACATCAGAGTCCAATCAGCAGCCCCATTCATCAGCGTACCATCACATGCTCCCTACATCAGAGTCCCATCAACAGTCCCTTACATCAGAGTATCATCAGCAGCCCCTTACATTAGAGTCCCATCACCAGCCCCTTACAAAGTCTCATCACCTGTCCCCTTACATCAGAGTCCCATCACCAGCCCCCTTACATCAGAGTCCCATCAACAGTCCCTTACATTAGAGTATCATCAGCAGCCCCTTACATTAGAGTCCCATCACCAGCCCCTTACAAAGTCTCATCACCCTTCCCCTTACATCAGAGTCCCATCACCAGCCCCCTTACATCAGAGTCCCATCAACAGTCCCTTACATCAGAGTCCCACCAACAGCCCCTTACATCAGAGTCCCATCACCAGCCCCTTACATCAGAGTGCTATCAGAAACCCTTTACATCAGAGTCCAATCAGCAGTCCCTTACATCAGAGTCCCATCAGCAGCCCCTTACATCAGAGTCCCATCCCATGCTCCTTACATCAGAGTTCAGTCAGCAGCCTCTTACATCAGAGTCCCATCACCAGCCCCTTACAAAGTCTCATCACCTGTCCCCTTACATCAGAGTCCAATCAGCAGCCTCTTACATTAGAGTCCAACCAGCAGCCCCTTAAATCAGAGTCCCATCACCAGCCCCTTACATCAGAGTCCGATCAGCAGCCCCTTACTATAGAGATCAACCACCAGCCGCTTACATCAAAATCCCATCATCAGCCCCCTTACATCAGAGTCCCATCACATGCCCCTTACATCAGATGGTCCCATTAGCAGCCCCTTACTTCAGAGTCCCACCACCAGCCCCTTACATCAGAGTCCCATCAGCAGCCCCTTACATCAGAGGCCAATCAGCAGCCTCTTACATCAGAGTCCCATCACCAGCCCCTTACAAAGTCTCATCACCTGTCCCCTTACATCAGAGTCCAATCAGTAGCCTCTTACATAAGAGTCCCACCAGCAGCCCCTTACATTAGGGTCCCATCACCAGCCCCTTACATCAGAGTCCCATCAGAGTCCTATAATCAGCCCCCATACATCAGGGTACCATTAACAGCCCCGTACATCAAAGTCTCATTACCAGCCCCCTTACATCAGAGTCCCATCATCAGCCCCCTTACATCAGAGTCCCATCACATGCTCCTTACATCAGAGTCACATTAGCAGCCCCTTACATCAAAGTCCCATCAGCAGATCCTTACTTCAGAGTCCAATCAGCAGCCCCTTACATCAGCATCCCATCACATGCTCCTCACATCAGAGTCCCATCAGCAGCCCCTTACATCAAAGTCTCATTACAAGCTCCCTTACATCAGAGTCCCATCTACAGTCCCTTACATCAGAGTCCCATCAACAGCCCCCTTGAATCAGAGTCCCATCAATAGTCCTTAACATCAAAGTCCCATCACAGGCCCCTTACATCAGATTCCCATCAGAGCCCCTTACATCAAAGTCCTATCAGAATCCCTTTACATCAGAGTCCCATCAGCAGCCCCTTACAGAGTCTCATCACCAGCCCCCTTACATCAGAGTACAATCAGCAGCCTCTAACAATAAAATCCCACCACCAGCCCCTTACATCAAAGTCACATCAACAGTCCCTTACATCAGAGTCCCATCAGCAGCCCCTTACATCAAAGTCCCATCATCAGCCCCCTTACATTAGAGTCCCATCACAAGCTCATTACATCAGAGTCCCATCAGCAGCCCCTTACATCAGAGTCCATTCAGCAGCCCCTTACATCAGAGTCCAATCAGCAGCCCCTTACATCAGCGTCCCATTATCAGCCCCCTACATCAGAGTCCCATCATCAGCCCCCTTACATCAGAGTCCCATCAGCAGCCCCTTACAGAGTCTCATCACCAGCCCCCTTACATCAGAGTCCCATCACCAGCCCCTCACATTAGAGTGCAATAACCAGCCCCTTACATCAGAGTCCCATCACAGGCCTCTTACATCAGAGTCCCATCACAGGCCTCTTACATCAGAGTCCCATCAGAGCCCCTTGCATCAGAATCATATCAGAATCCCCTTACATCAGAGTCTCATCAGCAGACCCTTACAAAGTCTCATCACCAGCCCCCTTACATCAGAGTCCCATCACATGCTCCTTACATCAGAGTCCCATCAGCAGCCCCTTACATCAAAGTCCCATCAGCAGCCCCTTACATCACAGTCCAATCAGCAGCCTCTTACATCAGCGTCCCATCACATGCTCCTTATACATCAGAGAGTCCCATCAGCAGCCCCTTACAGAGTCCCATCAGCAGGCCCTTACATCAGAGTCCCATCAGCTGCCCCTTACACAGAGTCCAATCAGCAACCCCTTACATCAGCGTCCCATCACATGCTCCTTACATCAGCGTCCCCTCACATGCTCCTTACATCAGAGTCCCATCAGCAGCCCCTTACTTCAGAGTCCCACCACCAGCCCCTTACATCAAAGTCCCATTACCAGTCCCCTTACATCAGCGTCCCATCACATGCTCCTTATACATCAGAGAGTCCCATCATCAGCCCCCTTACATCAGAGTCCCATCACCAGCCCCCTTACATCAGAGTCCCATCAACAGTCCCTTACATCAGAGTCCCACCAACAGCCCCTTACATCAGAGTCCCATCACCAGCCCCTTACATCAGAGTCAAATCACAGGCCCCTTACATCAGAGTCCCATCAGAGCCCCTTACATCAGAGTCCTATCAGAATCCCTTTACATCAGAGTCCAATCAGCAGTCCCTTACATCAGAGTCCCATCAGCAGCCCCTTACATCAGAGTCCCATCCCATGCTCCTTACATCACAGTCCAGTCAGCAGCCTCTTACATCAGAGTCCCATTACCAGCCCCTTACAAAGTCTCATCACCTGTCCCCTTACATCAGAGTCCAATCAGCAGCCTCTTACATTAGAGTCCAACCAGCAGCCCCTTAAATCAGAGTCCCATCACCAGCCCCTTACATCAGAGTCCGATCAGCAGCCCCTTACTTCAGAGTCCCACCACCAGCCGCTTACATCAAAATCCCATCATCAGCCCCTTACATCAGAGTCCGATCAGCAGCCCCTTACATCAGAGTCCCATCACATGCCCCTTACATCAGAGGGTCTCATTAGCAGCCCCTTACTTCAGAGTCCCACCACCAGCCCCTTACATCAGAGTCCCATCAGCAGCCCCTTACATCAGAGTCCAATCAGCAGCCTCTTACATCAGAGTCCCATCACCAGCCCCTTACAAAGTCTCATCACCTGTCCCCTTACATCAGGGTCCAATCAGTAACCTCTTACATAAGAGTCCCACCAGCAGCCCCTTACATTAGGGTGCCATCACCAGCCCCTTACATCAGAGTCCCATCAGAGTCCTATTATCAGCCCCCATACATCAGGGTACCATTAACAGCTCCGTACATCAAAGTGTCATTACCAGCCCCCTTACATCAGAGTCCCATCATCAGCCCCCTTACATCAGAGTCCCATCACATGCTCCTTACATCAGAGTCACATTAGCAGCCCCTTACATCAGAGTCCCATCAGCAGATCCTTACTTCAGATTCCAATCAGCAGCCCCTTTACATCAGCATCCCATCACATGCTCCTCACATCAGAGTCCCATCAGCAGCCCCTTACTTCAGAGTCCCACCACCAGCCCCTTACATCAAAGTCTCATTACAAGCTCCCTTACATCAGAGTCCCATCTACAGTCCCTTACATCAGAGTCCCATCAACAGCCCCCTTGAATCAGAGTCCCATCAATAGTCCTTAACATCAGAGTCCCATCACAGGCCCCTTACATCAGAGTCCCATCAGAGCCCCTTACATCAGAGTCCTATCAGAATCCCTTTACATCAGAGTCCCATCAGCAGCCCCTTACAGAGTCTCATCACCAGCCCCCTTACATCAGAGTACAATCAGCAGCCTCTAACATTAAAATCCCACCACCAGCCCCTTACATCAAAGTCACATCAACAGTCCCTTACATCAGAGTCCCATCAGCAGCCCCTTACATCAAAGTCCCATCATCAGCCCCCTTACATTAGAGTCCCATCACAAGCTCCTTACATCAGAGTCCCATCAGCAGCCCCTTACATCAGAGTCCATTCAGCAGCCCCTTACATCAGAGTCCAATAAGCAGCCCCTTATATCAGCATCCCATTATCAGCCCCCTACATCAGAGTCCCATCATCAGCCCCCTTACATCAGAGTCCCATCAGCAGCCCCTTACAGAGTCTCATCACCAGCCCCCTTACATCAGAGTCCCATCACCAGCCCCTCACATCAGAGTGCCATAACCAGCCCCTTACATCAGAGTCCCATCAAAGGCCTCTTACATCAGAGTCCCATCAGAGCCCCTTGCATCAGAGTCATATCAGAATCCCCTTACATCAGAGTCTCATCAGCAGACCCTTACAGAGTCTCATCACCAGCCCCCTTACATCAGAGTCCCATCACATGCTCCTTACATCAGAGTCCCATCAGCAGCCCCTTACATCACAGTCCAATCAACAGCCTCTTACATCAGCGTCCCATCACATGCTCCTTATACATCAGAGAGTCCCATCAGCAGCCCCTTACATCAAAGTCCCATCATTAGCCCCCTTACATCAGAGTCCCATCACATGCTCCTTTCATCAGAGTCCCGTCAGCAGCCCCTTACAACAGAGTCCCATTAGCAGCCCCTCACATCAGAGTCCAATCAGCAGCAACTTACATCAGCATCCCATCACATGCTCCTTACATCAGAGTCCCATCAGCAGCCCCTTACTTCATAGTCCCACCACCAGCCCCTTACAGCAAAGTCCTATTACCAGCCCCCTTACATCAGAGTCCCATCACATGCCCCTTACATTAGAGTCCCATCAGCAGCCCCTTACATCAGAGTGCAATCAGCAGCCCCTTACATCAGAGTCCCATCGACAGCCCCCTTACATCAAAGTCCCATCAACAGCCACCTTACATCAGAGTCCCATCAACAGTCCTTAACATCAGAGTCCCATCACCAGCCGCTTATATCAGAATCCCATCAGCAGTCCAATACAAAGTGTCCCAACACCAGGACCTTACATCAGAGACCCATCAACAGCCCCGTACATCAGAGTCCCATCACCAGCCCCTTACAATAGAGTCCCATCACAGGCCCCTTACATCAGAATGCCATCAGAGCCCCTTACATCAGAGTCCTATCAGAATCCCTTTACATCAGAGTCCCATAAGCAGCCCCTTACATCAAAGTCCCATCAACAGTCCCTTACATCAGAGTCCCATCAACAGTCCCTTACATCAGAGTCCCATCAGCAGCGCCTTACATCAAAGTCCCATCATCAGCCCCCTTACATTAGAGTCCCATCACCAGCCCCTTACATCAGAGTCCGATCAGCAGCCCCTTACTTCAGAGTCCCACCACCAGCCGCTTACATCAAAATCCCATCATCAGCCCCTTACATCAGAGTCCCATCACATGCCCCTTACATCGAAGTCCGATCAGTAGCCCCTTACTTAAGAGTCCCACCACCAGCCCCTTACATCAAGGTCCCATTACCAGCCCATTACATCAGAGTCCCATCAACAGTCCCTTACATCAGAGGGTCCCATTAGCAGCCCCTTACATCAAAGTCCCATCACCAGCCCCTTACATCAGAGTCCCATCAGCAGCCCCTTACATCAGAGTCCAATCAGCAGCCTCTTACATCAGAGTCCCATCACCAGCCCTTTACAAAGTCTCATCACCTGTCCCCTTACATCAGAGTCCAATCAGTAGCCTCTTACATAAGAGTCCCACCAGCAGCCCCTTACATTATGGTCCCATCACCAGCCCCTTACATCACAGTCTCATCAGAGTCCTATTATCAGCCCCCATACATCAGGGTACCATTAACAGCCCCTTACATCAAAGTCTCATTACCAGACCCCTTACATCAGAGTCCCATCAGCAGCCCCTTACAAAGTCTCATCACCTGTCCCCTTACATCAGAGTCCAATCGGCAGGCTCTTTATTAGAGTCCCACCAGCAGCCCTTACATCAGAGTCCCCTCACCAGGCCATAACATCAGAGTCCCTTCAGCGGCCCCTTACTTCAGAGTCTCACCACCAGCCCCTTACATCAAAGTCCCATCATCAGCCCCCTTACATCAGAGTCCCATCACATGCTCCTTACATCAGAGTCACATTAGCAGCCCCTCACATCAGAGTCCCATCAGCAGCCCCTTACTTCAGAGTCCCACCACCAGCCCCTTACATCAAAGTCTCATTACAAGCTCCCTTACATCAGAGTCCCATCTACAGTCCCTTACATCAGAGTCCCATCAACAGCCCCCTTGAATCAGAGTGCCATCAATAGTCCTTAACGTCCGAGTCCCATCACAGGCCCCTTACATCAGAGTCCCATCAGAGCCCCTTACATCAGAGTCCTATCAGAATCCCTTTACATCAGAGTCCCATCAGCAGCCCCTTACAGAGTCTCATCACCAGCCCCCTTACATCAGAGTACAATCAGCAGCCTCTAACATTAAAATCCCACCACCAGCCCCTTACATCAAAGTCACATCAACAGTCCCTTACATCAGAGTCCCATCAGCAGCCCCTTACATCAAAGTCCCATCATCAGCCCCCTTACATTAGAGTCCCATCACAAGCTCCTTACATCAGAGTCACATCAGCAGCCCCTTACATCAGAGTCCATTCAGCAGCCCCTTACATCAGCGTCCCATTAACAGCCCCCTACATCAGAGTCCCATCATCAGCCCCCTTACATCAGAGTCCCATCAGCAGCCCCTTACAGAGTCCCATCAGCAGCCCCTTACATCAAAGTCCCATCAGCAGCCCCTTACATCACAGTCCAATCAGCAGCCTCTTACATCAGCGTCCCATCACATGCTCCTTAAACATCAGAGAGTCCCATCAGCAACCCCTTACATCAAAGTCCCATCATTAGCACCCTTACATCAGAGTCCCATCACATGCTCCTTACATCAGAGTCCCATCAGCAGCCCCTTACAACAGAGTCCCATTAGGAGCCCCTCACATCAGAGTCCAATCAGCAGCAACTTACATCAGAGTCCCATCAGCAGCCCCTTACTTCATAGTCCCACCACCAGCCCCTTACAGCAAAGTCCCATCAACAGTCCCTTACATCAGAGTCCCACCAACAGCCCCTTACATCAGAGTCCCATCACCAGCCCCTTACATCAGAGTCAAATCACAGGCCCCTTACATCAGAGTCCCACCAGCAGCCCCTTACATTAGGGTCCCATCACCAGCCCCTTACATCAGAGTCCCATCAGAGTCCTATTATCAGCCCCCATACATCAGGGTACCATTAACAGCCCCTTACATCAAAGTCTCATTACCAGCCCCCTTACATCAGAGTCCCATCAGCAGCCCCTTACAAAGTCTCATCACCTGTCCCCTTACATCAGAATCCAATCGGCAGGCTCTTTACTAGAGTCCCACCAGCAATGCTGGGACTTGTAGTGCCTATCCAGACCAACCTGTGGTGATAGATCCTGCAATGCTATGACTTGTAGTGCCTATGATAGATGCTGCAATGCTGGGACTTGTAGTGCCTATTCTGGGCAACCTGTGGTGATAGATTCTGCAATGCTGGGACTTGTAGTTCCTTTCCTGAGCAACCTGTGGTAATAGATCATGCAATACTGGGAATTGTATTGCCTATGATATATTATGCAATGCTGGGACTTGTAGTGCATTTGATAGATCTTGCAATGCTGGGACTTGTAGTGCCTTTCCAGAGCAACCTGTGGTGATAGATCTTAGCAACCTGTGATGATAGATCCTTCAATGCTGGCACTTGTAGTGCCTGTCCTGAGCAACCTGTGGTGATTAAATCCTGCAATGCTGGGACTTGTAGTGCCTATGATAGATCCTTCAATGCTGGGTCTTGAAGTACTTATCCTGAGCAACCTGTGGTGATAGATCATGCAATGCTGGGACTTGTAATGCCTATGATATATCATACAATGCTGGGACTTGTAGTGCCTATCCTGAGCAACCTATGTTGATATATCCTTCAATGCTATGACTTGTAGTGCCTATGATAGATCCGGCAATGCTGGGACTTGTAGTGCCTATGATAGGTCCTGCAATGCTGGGACTTGTAGTGCCTATCCAGAGCAGGCTGTGGTGATACATCCTGCAATGCTATGACTTGTAGTGCCTATGATAGATGCTACAATGCTCGGACTTGTAGTGCCTATCCTGAGCAACCTGTGTTGATGGATCTTGCAATGCTGGGACTTGTAGTGCCTATTCTGGGCAACTTGTGGAGATAGATCCTGAAATGCTGGGACTTGTGCCTTTCCAGAGAAACCTGTGGTGATAGATCCTGCAATGCTGCGAGTTGTAGGGCCTATCTAGAGCATCAAGTGGTGATAGATCCTGCAATGCTGGGACTTGTAGTGCCTTTCCAGAGCAACCTGTGGTGATAGATCCTGCAATGCTGGGACTTGTAGTTCCTTTCCTGGGCAACTTGTGATGATAGATCCTTCAATGCTGGAACTTGTAGTGCCTTTCCTGAGCAACCTGTGGAGATAGATCTTGCAATGCTGGGACTTGTAGTGCTTATGATAGATCCTGAAATGCTTGGACTTTTAGTGCCTATCCACAGCAACCTGCGGTGATAGAAACTGCAATGCTGGGACTTGCAGTGCCTATGATAGACCCTACAATGCTGGGACTTGTAGTGAATATCCTGAACAACCTGTGTTGATATATCCTGCAATGCTGGGACTTGTAGTGCCTATCCTGAGCAACCTGTGGTGATAGATCTTGCAATGCTGGGACTTGTAGTGCCTATGATAGATCCTGCAATGCTGGGACTTGTAGTGCCTATTCTGGGCAACTTGTGGTGAGAGATCCTGCAAAGGTGGGACTTGTAATGCCTATGATAGTTCCTGCAAAGCTGGGACTTGTAGGGTCTATACAGAGCAACAATTGGTGATAGACCCTTCAATGCTGGGACTTGTAGTGCCTTTCCTGAACAACCTGTGGAGATAGATCTTGCAATGCTGGGACTTGTAGTGCTTATGATAGATCCTGAAATGCTTGGACTTGTAGTGCCTATCCACAGCAACCTGCTGTGATAGAAACTGCAATGCTGGGACTTGCAGTGCCTATGATAGTCCCTACAATGCTGGGACTTGTAGAGAATATCCTGAACAAGCTGTGTTGATATATCCTGCAATGCTGGGACTTCTAGTGCCTATCCTGAGCAACCTGTGGTGATAGATCTTGCAATGCTGGGACTTGTAGTGCCTATGATAGATCCTGCAATGCTGGGATTTGTAGTGCCTATTCTGGGCAACTTGTGGTGAGAGATCCTGCAAAGGTGGGACTTGTAATGCCTATGAGAGTTCCTGCAAAGCTGGGACTTGTAGGGTCTATACAGAGCAACAATTGGTGATAGACCCTGCAATGCTGGGAATTGTAGTGCCTTTGATAGATCATGCAATGCTGGGACTTGTAGTGCCTTTCCAGAGCAACCTGTGGTGATAGATCCTGAAATGCTGGGATTGGTAGTGCCTATCCAGAGCAACAAGTGGTGAAAGAGCCTGCAATGCTGTAACTTGTAGTGCCTTTGACAGATCCTGCAATGCTGGGACTTGTAGTGCCTTTCCAGAGAAACCTGTGGTGATAGATCCTACAATGCTGGGACTTGTAATGCCTATGATAGACCATACAATGCTGGGAATTGAAGTGCCTATCCTTAGCAACCTGTGTTGATATATCCTTCAATGCTATGACTTGTAGTGCCTATGATAGATCTTGCAATGCCGGGCCTTTTGGTGCCTATTCTTGGCAACCTGTGGTCATAGATCCTGCAATGCTGGGACTTGTAGTTCCTTTCCATAGCAACCTGTGCTGATAGATCCTGCAATGCTGGGACTTGTAGTGCCAATCCTGAGCAACCTGTGGTGATTAAATCCTGCAATTCTGGGACTTGTAGTGTTTATCCTGAGCAACCTGTGGTGATAGATTATGCAATGCTGGGACTTGTAGTGCCTATGATAGATCCTGCAATGCTGGGACTTGTAGTGCCTATGATAGATCCTGTAATGCTAGGTCTTGTAGTACCTATCCTGAGCAACCTGCAATGCTGGGACTTGTAGTGCCTTTGATAGATCCTGTAATGCTGGGACTTGTTGTGCCTTTCCAGAGCAACTTGTGGTGATAGATTCTGCAATGCTGGGACTTGTAGTGCCTATGATAGATCCTGCAATGCTGGGAGTTGTAGGGCCTATCCAGAGCATCAAGTGGTGGTAGACCCTGCAATGCTGGGACTTAGAGTTCCTTTGATAGATCCTGCAATGCTGGGACTTGTAGAGCATTTCCAGAGCAACCTGTGGTGATAGATCTTGCAATGCTATGACTTGTAGTGCCTATCTAGAGCAACAGATATCAGGGTGCCGTGACGAGGCACTGTGGCTTACGCATGCATTTGCAAATGCGTGCGTTCTAAACCCCTGATTTTAACGCATACTGTTAGAAAGGTTAATTTGGTTGTCTGTGAGCTGGTGGTAATAAGATTTGGAATTTTTTCCAGGGTATTCCCCAGGCCTTGTTTATACCTGTCCAGAGCAACCTGTCATGATAGATCTTGCAGTGCCTATGATAGATCCTACAATGCTGGGACTTGTAGTGAATATCCTGAACAACCTGTG
This sequence comes from Aquarana catesbeiana, assembly GCF_042186555.1. NCBI lineage: Eukaryota > Metazoa > Chordata > Amphibia > Anura > Ranidae > Aquarana > Aquarana catesbeiana. The sequence goes on from NC_133332.1 coordinate 273,699,922, forward strand.
TTGATATATCCTGCAATGCTGGGACTTGCAGTGCCTATCCTGAGCAACCTGTGTTGATATATCCTTCAATGCTATGACTTGTAGTGCCTATGATAGATCCTGCAATGCTGGGACTTGTAGTGCCTATGATAAATGCTGTAAAGCTGGGACTTGTAGTGCCCATCCTGAGCAACCTGAGTTGATAGACCCTGCAATGCTGTAACTTGTAGTGCGTTTGATAGACCCTGCAATACTGGGACTTGTAGTGCCTTTCCAGAGCAATCTGTGGTGATAGATCCTGCAATGCTGGGACTTGTAGTTCCTTTCCTGAGCAACTTGTGGTGATAGATCCTTCAATGCTGGGACTTGTAGTTCCAATCCTGAGGAACCTGTGGTGATTAAATCCTGCAATTCTGGGACTTGTAGTGCCCATGATAGATCCTGCAATGCTGGGACTTGTAGTGCTATGATAGATCCTGTAATGCTGGGACTTGTAGTGCCGATCCAGAGCAACCTGTGGTGATAGATCCTGCAATGCTAGGACTTGTAGTGCCTATGATATATCCTGCAATGCTGGGTCTTGTAGTACCTATCCTGAGCAACCTGTGGTGATAGATCCTGCAATGCTGAGACTTGTAGTGCCTATCCTGAGCAACCTGTGTTGATAAATCCTTCAATGCTTTGACTTGTAGTGCCTATGATAGATCTGGCAATCCTGGGACTTGTATTGCCTATGATAGATCCTGCAATGCTGGGACTTGTAGTGCCTATCCAGAGCAAGCTGTGGTGATTCATCCTGCAATGCTATGACTTGTAGTGGCTATGATTATGCTGCAATGCTGGGACTTGTAGTGCCTATCCCGAGCAACCTGTGTTTATAGATCTTGCAATGCTGGGACTTGTAGTGCATATTCTGGGCAACCTGTGGTGTTAGACCCTGCAATGCTGGGACTTGTAGTGCCTTTGAGAGATTCGGCAATGCTGGGACTTGTAGTGCCTTTGAGAGATCCTGCAATTCTGGGACTTGTAGTGCCTTTCCAGAGCAACCTGTGGTGATAGATCCTGCAATGCTAGGACTTGTTGTGCCTATCAAGAGCAACAAGTGGTGATAGACCCTGCAATGCTATGACTTGTAGTGCCTATAATAAATCCGGCAATGCTGGGACTTGTAGTGCCTATGATAGATCCTGCAATGCTGGGACTTGTAGGGCCTATCCAGAGCAACAAGCGGTGATAGACCCTGCAATCTTGGGACTTGTAGTGCCTTTGATAGATCCTGCAATGCTCGGACTTGTATTGCCTATCCAGAGCAAACTGAGGTGATATATCCTGCAATGCTGGGACTTGTAGTGCCTATGATAGATCCTTCAATGCTTGGACTTGTAGTGCCTATGATAGATCCTGCAATGCTGGGACTTGTAGTGTCTGCCCTGAGCAACCTGTGGTGATAGATACTGCAATTCTGGTACTTGTACTACCTATGATAGATCCTGCAATGCTTGGACTTGTAGTTCCTATCCTGAGCAACCTGTGGTGATAGAAACTGCCATGCTGAGACTTGCAGTGCCTATAATAGATCCTACAATGCTGGGATTTGTAGTGAATATCCTGTGCAACCTGTGTTGATATATCCTGCAATGCTGCTACTTGTAGTGCCTATCCTGAGCAACCTGTGGTGATAAATCCTGCAATGCTGGGACTTGCAGTGCCTATCCGGAGCAACGTGTGGTGATAGATCCTGCAATGCTGGGACGTGTAGTGCCTATGATAGATCCTGCAATGCTGGGACTTTTAGGGCCTTATCCAGCAACCTGTGGTCATAGATCCTGCAATGCTGGGACTTGTAGTGCCTATGATAGATCCTTTAATGCTGGGACTTGCAGTGCCTATGATAGATCCTACAATGCTAGGATATGTAGTGCCTATCCAGAGCATTTATCAATCAGAATGCATGTACCTCCACTGTGGGGACACTCATATTTTAGTATTAGGATCACAGATATCAGGGTGCTGTGACAAGGCTCTGTGGCTTACGCATGCATTTGCAAATACATGCGGACTAAACCCCTGTTTTTAAAGCATACTGTTAGACAGGTTACTTTGGTTGTCTGCGAGCTGGTGGTAAGTAGGCTTGGAATTTTTTCCTGGGTATTCCCCAAGCCTTGTTATATCTGTTTGTAACCCTCCAATGCCGCTTACTGCAATAGCCTGCCATAAATGACTGTGGTGGCAAGTTTTTTGAGATCACCTTGGTGTGTGTATTGGTGCAGAAATGCACCAGCACCTTTGCAGCCATTGTGCTATTTGCTGGGTGTCTGGTGTGCTCCTGTACCTTTAAGAAGGGGTGGGCTGCCCTTCAGTCCACCTGCTCTCATTTATCCATCAGAATGCATGTGTCTCCACTGTGGGGACACTCATATTTTAGTGTTAGGACCACAGATATCAGGGTGCCGTGACGAGGCACTGTGGCTTACGCATGCATTTGCAAATGCGTGCGTTCTAAACCCCTGATTTTAACGCATACTGTTAGAAAGGTTAATTTGGTTGTCTGTGAGCTGGTGGTAATAAGATTTGGAATTTTTTCCAGGGTATTCCCCAGGCCTTGTTTATACCTGTCCAGAGCAACCTGTCATGATAGATCTTGCAGTGCCTATGATAGATCCTACAATGCTGGGACTTGTAGTGAATATCCTGAACAACCTGTGTTGATATATCCTGCAATGCTGGGACTTGCAGTGCCTATCCTGAGCAACCTGTGTTGATATATCCTTCAATGCTATGACTTGTAGTGCCTATGATAGATCCTGCAATGCTGGGACTTGTAGTGCCTATGATAAATGCTGTAAAGCTGGGACTTGTAGTGCCCATCCTGAGCAACCTGAGTTGATAGATCTTGCAATGCTGGGACTTGTAGTGCCTATCCTCGGCAATCTGTGGTGATAGATCCTGCAATACTGGGACTTGTAGTGCCTATGATAGATCCTGCAATGCTGGGACTTGTATTGCCTATCCAGAGCAACAAGTGGTGATAGACCCTGCAATGCTGGGACTTGTAGTGTCTTTGATAGATCCTGAAATGCAGGGTCTTGTAGTGCCTATGAAATATAATGCAATGCTAAGACTTCTAGTGCCTATCCTGAGCAACCTGTGGTGATAGATCATGCAATGCTGGGACTTTTAGTGCCTTTGATAGATCCTGCAATGCTGGGACTTGCAGTGCCTATCCAGAGCAACCTGTGGTGAAAGATCCTGCAATGCTGGGACTTGTAGTGCCTATCCTGAGCAACCTGTGGTAAGTGATCCTGCAATGCTGCAACTTGTAGTGCCTATTATAGATCCTGCAATGCTAGGACTTGTAGTACCTATGATATATCCTGCAATGCTGGGACTTGTAGTGCCTATCCTGAGCAACCTGTGGTGATAGACCATGCAATTTTGGTACTTGTACTGCCTATGATAGATCCTGCAACGCTGGGACTTGTAATGCATGTGATAGATCATTCATTGCTGGGTTTTGTAGTGCCCACCCTGAGCAACCTGTGTTGATATATTCTTCAATGCTATGACTTGTAGTGCCTATGATAGATCCAGCAATGCTGGGACTTGTAGTGCCTATGGTAGATCCGGCAATGCTGGGACTTGTAGTGCCTATGATAGATCCGGCAATGCTGGGACTTGTATTGCCTATAATAGATCCGGCAATGCTGGGACTTGTATGGCCTTGTCCAGATACCTGTGGTGATATATCCTGCAATGCTGGGTCTTGTAGTGCCTATGATAAATCCTGCAATGCTGAGACTTGTAATGCATGTGATAGATCATTCAATGCTGGGACTTGTAGTGCCTATCCAGAGCAACCTGTGTTGATAGATCGTGCAATGCTGGGACTATTAGTGCCTATGATAGATCCTGCAATTCTGGGACTTGTATGCCCTTATCCAGATACCTGTGGTGATATATCCTGCAATTCTGGTACTTGTACTGCCTATGATAGATCCTGCAATGCTGGGATTTGTAGTGCCTTTCCTGAGCAACCTGTGGTGATAGATCCTGCAATGCTGGGACTTATAGTGCCTATCCAGAGCTCAAGTGATGATAGACCCTGCAATGCTGGGACTTGTAGTGCCTTTGATAGATCCTGCAATGCTCGGACTTGTAGTGCCAATCCTGAGCAACCTTTTGTGATAGATCCTGCAATGCTGGGGCGTGTAGTGGCTATGATAGTTCCTGCAATTCTGGGACTTGTAGTGCCTATGATAGATCCTATAATGCTGGGACTTGTTGTGCCTATCCAGAGCAACAAGTGGTGATAGACCCTGCAATGCTGGGACTTGTAGTGCCTTTGATAAATTCTGCAATGCTGGGACTTGTAGTGCCTTTCCAGAACAACCTGTGGTGATAGATCCTGCAATGCTAGGACTTGTAGTGCCTATGATATATCCTGCAATGCTGGGACTTTTAGTGCCTATACAAAGCATCCTGTGTTGATAGATCCTGCAATGCTCGGACATGTAGTGCATGACCTGGGAAAACTGTTTTGATTTAACCTGCAATGCTGGGACTTGTTGTACCTATGATAGATCTTGCAAAGCTGGGACTTGTATTGCCTATCCAGAGTAACCTGTGGTGATAAATCATGCAATACTGGGACTTATATTGCCTATGATATATCATGCAATGCTGGGATTTGTAGTGCCTCTCCTGAGCAACCTGTGGTGATAGATCTTGCAATGCTGGGACTTGTAGTGATTATGATAGATCCTGAAATGCTTGGAGTTTTAGGGACTATCCTGAGCAACCTCTGGTGATAGATCTTGCAATGCTGGGACTTGCAGTGCCTATGATAGATTCTACAATGCTGATAATTGTAGTGCCTATCCTGAACAACCTGTGTTGATAGATCTTGAAATGCTCTGACTTATAGTGCCTATTCTGGGCAACTTGGGGTGATAGATCCTGCAATGCTGGGACTTTTAATGCTTATGAAAGTTCCTGCAAAGCTGGGACTTGCAGGGTCTATCCAGAGCAAAAATTGGTGATAGACCCTGCAATGCTCCGACTTGTAGTGCCTATGATAAAACCTGCAATGCTGGGACTTGTAGTGCCTTTCCAGAGCAACCTGTGGTGATAGATCCTGCAATGCTGGGACTTGTATTGCCTATCCAGAACAACAGGTGGTGATAGACCCTGCAATGCTGAGACTTGTAGTGTCTTTGATAGATCATGCAATGCTGGGACTTGTAGTGTCTTTCCAGAGCAACCTGTGGTGATAGATCCTGCAATGCTGGGACTTGTAGTGCCTATCCAGAGCAACAAGCTGTGATAGACCCTGCAATGCTGAGACTTGTAGTGCCTTTGATAGATCCTGCAATGCTGGGACTTGTAGTGCCTTTCCAGAGCATCCTGTGGTGATAGATCTTGCAATGCAGGGACTTGTAGTGCCTATTCAGAGCAACAAGTTGTGATAGACCCTGCAATGCTTGGACTTGTAGTGCCTTTCATAGATCATGTAATGCTGGGACTTGTAGTTCCTTTCCTGGACAACCTGTAGTGATAGATCCTGCAATGCTGGGACTTGTAGTGCCTATACAGAGCAACCTGTGGTGATACATCCTGCAATGCTCAGACTTGTAGTGCCTATGATAGATGCTGCAATGCTGGGACTTGTACTGCCTTTGATAGTTCCAGCAATGCTGGGACTTGTGGTGCCTTTCCAGTGCAACCTGTGGTGATAGATCCTGCAATGCTGGGACTTATAATGCCTAACCAGAGCAACAAGTGGTGATAGACCCTGCAATGCTAGGCCTTGTAGTGCCTATGATATATCCTGCAATGCTGTGACTAGTAGTGCCTATACAGAGCAACCTGTGGTGATATATCCTGCAATGCTGGGACTTGTAGTGCCTGTCCAGAGCAACAAGTGGTGATAAAACCTGCAATGCTGGGACTTTTTAGTGTCTATACAGAGCAACCTGTGGTGATATAACCTGCAATGCTGGGACTTGTAATGCCTATGATAGATGCAGCAATGCTGGGACTTGTAGTGCCTTTGATAGATCCTGCAATGCTGGGACTTGTAGTGCCCTTTAAGAGCAACCTGTGGTGATAGATCCTGCAATGCTGGGACTTGTAGTGCCTATCCAGAGCAACAAGTGGTAATAGACCCTGCAGTGCTGGGACTTGTATTGCCTTTGATATATCCTGCAATGCTGGGAATTGTAGCGCCTTTCCAGAGCAACCTGTGGTGATAGATCCTGCAATGCTAGGATTTGTAGTGCCTATGATATATCTTGCAATGCTGGGACTTGTAGTGCCTATACAGAGCAACCTGTGGTGATACATCCTGCAATGCTCAGACTTGTAGTGCCTATGATAGATGCTGCAATGCTGGGACGTGTAGTGCCTTTGATAGATCCTGCAATGCTGGGACTTGTAGTGCCTATCCAGAGCAACAAGTGGTGATAGAACCTGCAATGCTGGGACTTGTAGTGCATTTGATAGATCCTGCATTGCTGGGTCTTGTAGTGCCTATGATATATCCTGCAATGCTGGGATTTGTAGTGCCTATACAGAGCAAACTGTGGTGATAGATCGTGCAATGCTCAGACTTGTATTGCCTATGATAGATGCTGCAATGCTGGGACTTGTAGTGCCTTTGATCGATCCTGCAATGCTGGGACTTGTAGTGCCTTTGCAGAGCAACCTGTGGTGATAGATCCTGCAATGCTGGGACTTGTAGTGCTTTTGATAGATCCTGCAATGCTGGGACTTGTAGTGCCTTTCCAGAGCAACCTGTGGTGATAAATCCTGCAATGCTGGGACTTGTATTGCCTATACAGAGCAACCTGTGGTGATATAACCTGCAATTCTGGGACTTGTAGTGCCTATGATAGTTCCTGCAATGCTGGGACTTGTAGTGCCTATCCAGAGAAACCTGTGGTGATAGATCATGCATTACTGGGACTTGTAGTGCCTATGATATATCATGCAATTCTGGGAGTTGTAGTGCCTATCCTGAGCAACCTGTGTTGATATATCCTTCAATGCTATTACTTGTAGTGCCTATGATAGATCCGGCAATGCTTAGACTTGTAGTGCCTACAAAAGTTTCTGCAATGCTGGGACTTGTAGTGCCTATCCAGAGCAACCTGAGGTGATACATCCTTCAATGCTATGACTTGTAGTGCCTATGATAGATCCTGCAATGCTGGGACTTGTAGTTCCTATCCTGAGCAACCTGTGTTTATAGATCTTGCAATGCTGGGACTTGTAGTGCCTATTCTGGGCAACCTGTGGTAATAGTTCCTGCAATGCTGGGACTTGTAGTTCCTTTCCATAGCAACTTGTGGTGATAGATCCTGCAATGCTGAGACTTGTAGTGGCTATCCTGAGCAACCTGTGGTGATTAAATCCTGCAATGCTGGGACTTGTGGTGCCTAACCTGAGCAACCTGTGGTGAAAGATCCTGCAATGCTGGGACATGTAGTGCCTACGATAGATCCTGCAATGCTGGGACTTGTAGTGCCTATGATAGATCCTATAATGCTGGGACTTGTTGTGCCTATCCTGAGCAACCTGTGTTGATAGATCTTGCAATGCTGGGACTTGTAGTGCCTATGATAGATCCTGCAATGCGGGGACTTGTAGAGTCTCTCCAGAGCAACAAGTGATGATAGACCCTGCAATACTGGGACTTGTAGTGCCTTTGATAGATCCTTCAATGCTGGGACTTGTAGTTCCTATCCTGTGCAACCTGTGGTGATAGAAACTGCAATGCTGGGACTTGCAGTGCCTATGATAGATCCTACAATGCTGGAATTTGTAGTGCCTTTCCTGAGCAACCTGTGGTGATAGATCCTGCAATGCAGGATCTTGTAGTGCCTATACTGAGCAACCCGTGTTGATATATCCTTCAATGCTATGACTTGTAGTGCCTATGATAGATTCGGCAATGCTGAGACTTGTAGTGCCCTTCCAAAGCAACCTTTGGTGATAGATCCTGCAATGCTGAGACTTGTAGTGCCTATCCAGAGCAACCTGTGGTGATAGATCCTGCAATGCTATGACTTCTAGCGCCTGTGATAGATGCTGCAGTGCTGGGACTTATAGTGCCTATCCAGAGCAACCTGTGTTGATAGATCTTGCAATGCTGGGACTTGTAGTGCCTATCCTGAGCAATCTTTGGTGATTAAATCCTGCAATGCTGAGACTTGTAGTGCCTATGATAGATCCTGCAATGCTGGGACTTGTATTACCTATGATATATCATACAATGCTGGGACTTGTAGTGCCTATCCTGAGCAACCTGTGTTGATATATCCTTCAATGCTATGACTTGTAGTGCCTATGATAGATCCGGCAATGCTGGGACTTGTAGTGCCTATCCAGAGCAACAAGTGGTGATAGACCCTGCAATGCTGGGACTTGTATTGCGTATGATATATCAGACAATGCTGGAACTAGTAGTGCCTATCCTGAGCAACCTGTGTTGATATATCCTTCAATGCTATGACTTGTAGTACCTATGATAGATCCGGCAATGCTGGGATTTGTAGTGCCTATGATAAATCCTGGACTTGTAGTTCCTTTCCTGAGCAACCTGTGGTGATATATCCTTCAATGCTGGGAATTGTAGTGCATATGATACATTCTGCAATGCTGGGATTTGCAGTGAATATCCTGAGAAACCTGTGTTGATATATCCTGCAATGCTTGGACTTGTAGTGCCTAATCTGAGCAACCTGTGGTGATAGAAACTGCAATGCTGGGACTTGCAGTGCCTATAATAGATCTTGCATTGCTGGGACTTGTAGTGTCTATGATACATCCTGCAATTCTAGGACTTTTAGTGCCTATGATAGATCCTGCAATTCTGGGACTTGTAGGGCCTTATCCAGATACCTGTGGTGATATATCCTGCAATGCTGGGACTTGTGCATCTGATACATCCTGCAATGCTGGGATTTGTAGGGCCTATCCAGAGCAACAAGTGGTGATAGACCATGCAATGCTGAGACCTGTAGTGCCTTTGATAGATCCTGGAATGCTGGGACTTGTAGTGCATTTCCAGAGCAACCTGTGGTGTTAAATCCTACAATGGTGTGACTTGTAGTGCCTATACAGAGCAACTTGTGGTGATATAACCTGCAATGCTGGGACTTGTAGTGCCTATGATAGTTGCTGCAATGCTGGGACTTGTAGTGCCTTTGATAGATCCTGCAATGCTGGGACTTGTAGTGCCTTTCTAGAGCAACCTGTGGTTATAGATCCTACAATGCTGGGACTTGTAGTGCCTATCCAGAGCAACAAGTGGTGATAGACCCTGCAATGCTGGGACTTGTAGTGCCTTTGATAGATCCTGCAATGCTGGGACTTGTTGTGCCTTTCCAGAGCAACCTGTTGTGATAGATAGTGCAATGCTAGGACTTGTAGTTCCTTTCCATAGCAACCTGTGGTGATTAAATCCTGCAATGCTCGGACTTGTAGTGCCAATCCTGAGCAACCTGTGGTGATAGATCCTGCAATGCTGGGGCATGTAGTGGCTATGATAGTTCCTGCAATGCTGGGACTTCTAGCGCCTGTGATAGATCCTATAATGCTGGGACTTGTTGTGCCTATCCAGAGCAACAAGTGGTGATAGACCCTGCAATGCTGGGACTTGTAGTGCCTTTGATAGATTCTGCAATGCTGGGACTTGTAGTGCCTTTCCAGAACAACCTGTGGTGATAGATCCTGCAATGCTAGGACTTGTAGTGCCTATGATATATCATGCAATGCTGGGACTTGTAGTGCCTATACAAAGCATCCTGTGTTGATAGATCCTGCAATGCTCGGACATGTAGTGCATGTCCTGGGAAAACTGTTTTGATTTAACCTGCAATGCTGGGACTTGTTGTGCCTATGATAGATCCTGCAGTGCTGGGACTTGTATTGCCTATCCAGAGTAACCTGTGGTGATAAATCATGCAATACTGGGACTTATATTGCCTATGATATATCATGCAATGCTGGGATTTCTAGTGCCTCTCCTGAGCAACCTGTGGTGATAGATCTTGCAATGCTGGGACTTGTAGTGATTATGATAGATCCTGAAATGCTTGGAGTTTTAGGGACTATCCTGAGCAACCTGTGGTGATAGATCTTGCAGTGCTGGGACTTGCAGTGCCTATGATAGATCCTACAATGCTGATACTTGTAGTGCCTATCATGAACAACCTGTGTTGATAGATCTTGAAATGCTGGGACTTGTAGTGCCTATTCAGGGCAACTTGGGGTGATAGATCCTGCAATGCTGGGACTTGTAATGCATATGAAAGTTCCTGCAAAGCTGGGACTTGCAGGGTCTATCCAGAGCAAAAATTGGTGATAGACCCTGCAATGCTCCGACTTGTAGTGCCTATGATAGAACCTGCAATGCTGGGACTTGTAGTGCCTTTCCAGAGCAACCTGTGGTGATAGATCCTGCAATGCTGGGACTTGTAGTGCCTATCCAGAACAACAGGTGGTGATAGACCCTGCAATGCTGAGACTTGTAGTGTCTTTGATAGATCATGCAATGCTGGGACTTGTAGTGTCTTTCCAGAGCAACCTGTGGTGATAGATCCTGCAATGCTGGGACTTGTAGTGCCTATTCAGAGCAACGAGTTGTGATAGACCCTGCAATGCTTGGACTTGTAGTGCCTTTCATAGATCATGTAATGCTGGGACTTGTAGTTCCTTTCCTGAACAACCTTTAGTTTTAGATCCTGCAATGCTGGGACTTGTAGTGCCTATCCTGAGCCACCTGTGTTGATAGATCTTGCAATGCTGGCACTTGTAGTGCCTATCCTGAGCAACCTGTGGTGATAGATCCTGCAATGCTGGGACTTGTAGTGCCTATACAGAGCAACTTGTGGTGATACATCCTGCAATGCTCAGACTTGTACTGCCTATGATAGATGCTGCAATGCTGGGACTTGTAGTGCCTTTGATAGTTCCAGCAATGCTGGGACTTGTAGTGCCTTTCCAGTTCAACCTGTGGTGATAGATCCTGCAATGCTGGGACTTGTAGTGCCTATGCAGAGCAACAAGTGGTGATAAACCCTGCAATGCTTGGACTTGTAGTGCCTTTGATATATCCTGCAATCCTGGGAATTGTAGCGCCTTTCCAGAGCAACCTGTGGTGATAGATCCTGCAATGCTAGGATTTGTAGTGCCTATGATATATCTTGCAATGCTGGGACTTGTAGTGCCTATACAGAGCAACCTGTGGTGATACATCCTGCAATGCTCAGACTTGTAGTGCCTATGATAGATGCTGCAATGCTGGGACGTGTAGTGCCTTTGATAGATCCTGCAATGCTGGGACTTGTAGTGCCTATCCAGAGCAACAAGTGGTGATAGAACCTGCAATGCTGGGACTTGTAGTGCATTTGATAGATCCTGCATTGCGGGGTCTTGTAGTGCCTATGATATATCCTGCAATGCTGGGATTTGTAGTGCCTATACAGAGCAAACTGTGGTGTTAGATCCTGCAATGCTCAGGCTTGTATTGCCTATGATAGATGCTGCAATGCTGGGACTTGTAGTGCTTTTGATCGATCCTGCAATGCTGGGACTTGTAGTGCCTTTGCAGAGCAACCTGTGGTGATAGATCCTGCAATGCTGGGACTTGTAGTGCTTTTGATAGATCCTGCAATGGTGGGACTTGTAGTGCCTTTCCAGAGCAATCTGTGGTGATAAATCCTGCAATGCTGGGACTTGTATTGCCTATACAGAGCAACCTGTGGTGATATAACCTGCAATGCTTGGACTTGTAGTGCCTATGATAGTTCCTGCAATGCTGGGACTTGTAGTTCCTTTCCTGAACAACCTGTAGTGATAGATCCTGCAATGCTGGGACTTGTAGTGCCTATCCTGAGCAACCTGTGATGATAGATCCTGCAATGCTGGGACTTGTAGTGCCTATACAGAGCAACATGTGGTGATAGATCCTGCAATACTGGGACTTGTAGTGCCTATCCTGAACAACCTGTGTTGATAGATCTTGCTATGCTGGTACTTGTAGTGCCTATTCTGCGCAACTTGTGATAGATCCTACAATGCTGGGACTTGTAATGCATATGATAGTTCCTGCAAAGCTGGGACTTGTAGGATCTATAAAGAGCAACAATTGGTGATAGACCCGGCAATGCTCTGACTTGTAGTGCCTTTGATAGATTCTGCAATGCTGGGACTTGTAGTGCCCTTTCAGAGCAACCTGTGGTGATAGATCCTGCAATGCTGGGACTTGTAGTGCCTATGCAGAGCAACAAGTGGTGATAGACCCTGCAATGCTTGGACTTGTAGTGCCTTTGATATATCCTGCAATCCTGGGAATTGTAGCGCCTTTCCAGAGCAACCTGTGGTGATAGATCCTGCAATGCTAGGATTTGTAGTGCCTATGATATATCTTGCAATGCTGGGACTTGTAGTGCCTATACAGAGCAACCTGTGGTGATACATCCTGCAATGCTCAGACTTGTAGTGCCTATGATAGATGCTGCAATGCTGGGACGTGTAGTGCCTTTGATAGATCCTGCAATGCTGGGACTTGTAGTGCCTATCCAGAGCAACAAGTGGTGATAGAACCTGCAATGCTGGGACTTGTAGTGCATTTGATAGATCCTGCATTGCGGGGTCTTGTAGTGCCTATGATATATCCTGCAATGCTGGGATTTGTAGTGCCTATACAGAGCAAACTGTGGTGTTAGATCCTGCAATGCTCAGACTTGTAGTGCCTATGATAGATGCTGCAATGCTGGGACGTGTAGTGCCTTTGATAGATCCTGCAATGCTGGGACTTGTAGTGCCTATCCAGAGCAACAAGTGGTGATAGAACCTGCAATGCTGGGACTTGTAGTGCATTTGATAGATCCTGCATTGCGGGGTCTTGTAGTGCCTATGATATATCCTGCAATGCTGGGATTTGTAGTGCCTATACAGAGCAAACTGTGGTGTTAGATCCTGCAATGCTCAGGCTTGTATAGCCTATGATAGATGCTGCAATGCTGGGACTTGTAGTGCTTTTGATCGATCCTGCAATGCTGGGACTTGTAGTGCCTTTCCAGAGCAATCTGTGGTGATAAATCCTGCAATGCTGGGACTTGTATTGCCTATACAGAGAAACCTGTGGTGATATAACCTGCAATGCTTGGACTTGTAGTGCCTATGATAGTTCCTGCAATGCTGGGACTTGTAGTTCCTTTCCTGAACAACCTGAAGTGATAGATCCTGCAATGCTGGGACTTGTAGTGCCTATCCTGAGCAACCTGTGATGATAGATCCTGCAATGCTGGGACTTGTAGTGCCTTTACAGAGCAACCTGTGGTGATAGATCCTGCAATGCTGGGACTTGTAGTGCCTATCCTGAACAACCTGTGTTGATAGATCTTGCTATGCTGGTACTTGTAGTGCCTATTCTGCGCAACTTGTGGTGATAGATCCTACAATGCTGGAACTTGTAATGCATATGATAGTTCCTGCAAAGCTGGGACTTGTAGGATCTATAAAGAGCAACAATTGGTGATAGACCCGGCAATGCTCTGACTTGTAGTGCCTTTGATAGATTCTGCAATGCTGGGACTTGTAGTGCCTTTCCAGAGCAACCTGTGGTGATAGATTCTGCAATGCTGGGATTTGTAGTGCCTTTGATAGTTCCTGCAATGCTGGGACTTGTTGTGTCTTTCCAGAGCAACCTATGGTGATAGATCCTGCAATGCTGGGACTTGTAGATCCTATGATAGATCCTGCAATGCTGGGACTTGAAGGGCCTATCCAGAGCAACAAGTGGTGATAGACCCTGCAATGCTGGGACTTGTAGTGCCTTTCCAGAGCAACCTGTGGCGATAGATCCTGCAATGCTGGGACTTGTAATGCCTATGCTATACCATACAATGCTGGGACTTGCAGTGCCTATCCTGAGCAACCTGTGTTGATATATCCTTTAATGGTATGACTTGTAGTGCCAATGATAGATCCTGCAATGCTGGGACTTGTAGTGCCTATGATAGATCCTGTAATGCTATAACTTGTAGTGCCTATGATAGATGCTGCAATGCTGGGACTTGTAGTGCCTATCCCGAGCAACCTGTGTTGATAGATGTTGCAATGCTGGGACTTGTAGTGCCTATCCTGAGCAACCTGTGGTGATAGATCCTGCAATGCTGGGACTTGTAGTGCCTATGATACATATTGCAATGCTGGGACTTGTAGTGCCTATGATAGATCCTGTAATGCTTGTACTTGTAGTGCCGATCCCGAGCAACCTGTGGTGATAGATCCTGCAATGCTGGGACTTGCAATGCCTATGATATACCATACAATGCTGGGACTTTTAGTGCCTATCCAGACCAACCTGTGGTGATAGATCCTGCAATGCTAGGATTTGTAGTGCCTATGATAGATGCTGCAATGCTGGGACTTGTAGTGCCTATCCAGAGCAACAAGTGGTGATAGACCCTGCAATGCTGGGACTTGTAGTGCCTTTGATAGATCCTGCAATGCTGGGACTTGTAGTGCCTTTCCAGAGCTACCTGTGGTGATAGATTCTGCAATGCTGGGACTTGTAGTGCCTATCAAGAGCAACAAGTGGTGATAGACCCTGCAATGCTGGGATTTGTAGTGCCTTTGATAGATCCTGCAATGCTGGGACTTGTGTCTTTCCAGAGCAACGTGTGGTGATAGACCCTGCAATGCTATGACTTGTAGTGCCTATGATAGATCCTGCAATGCTGGGACTTGAAGGGCCTATCCAGAGCAACAAGTGGTGATAGACCCTGCAATGCTGGGACTTGTAGTGCCTTTGATAAATCCTGTAGTGCTGGGACTTGTTGTGTCTTTCCAGAGCTACATTTGGTGATAGATCCTACAATGCTGGGACTTGTAGTGCCTTTCCAGAGCAACCTGTGATGATAGATCTTGCAATGCTGGGACTTGTAGTGCCTCTCCTTAGCAACCTGTGGTGATAGATCTTGCAATGCTGGGACTTGTAATGATTATGATAGATCCTGAAATGCTTAGACATTTAGTAACTATCCTGAGCAACTTGTGGTGGTAGATCTTGCAATGCTGGGACTTGTAGTGCTTATTCTGGGCAACTTGTGGTGATAGATCCTGCAGTGCTGGGACTTGTAATGCATATGATAGTTCCTGCAAAGCTGGGTCTTGTAGGGTCTAAGCAGAGCAACAATTGGTGATAGACCCTGCAATGCTCCGACTTGTAGTGCCTTTGATAGATCCTGCAATGCTGGGACTTGTAGTGCCTATCCTGAGCAACCTGTGTTGATCGATCTTGCAATGCTGGGACTTGTAGTGATTATTCTGGGCAACTTGTGGTGATAGACCCTGAAATGCTGGGACCTGTAGTGCCTTTGATAGATCCTGTAATGCTGGGACTTGTTGTGCCTTTCCAGAGCAACCTGTGGTGATTTATCCTGCAATGCTGGGAGTTATAGGGCCTATCCAGAGCATCAAGTGGTGATAGATCCTGCAATGCTGGGACTTGTAGTGCCTTGCCAGAGCAACAAGTGGTGATAGACCCTGCAATGCTGGGACTTGCAGTGCCTTTGATAGACCCTGCAATGCTGGGACTTGTAGTGCCTTTCTAGAGCAACCTGTGGTGATAGATCCTGCAATGATGGGACTTTTAGTTCCTTTCCAGAGCAACTTGTGGTGATAGATCCTTCAATACTGGGACTTGTAGTTCCTATCCTGAGCAACCTGTGGTGATAGATTCTGCAATGCTGGGACTTGTAGTGCCTATGATAGATCCTGCAATGCTGGGACTTGTAGTGCCTTTCCAGAGCATCCTGTGGTGATAGATCCTGCAATGCTATGACTTGTAGTGCCTATCTAGAGCAACAAGTGGTGATAGACTCTTTAATGCTGGGACTTGTAGTGCCTTTGATAGATCCCACAATGCTGGGACGTGTAGTTCCTTTCCAGAGCAACCTGTGGTGATAGATCCTGCAATGCTGGGACTTGTAGTTCCTTTCCTGAACAACCTGTGGTGATAGATCCTGCAATGTAAGGAATTGTAGTGCCTATCCTGAGCAACCTGTGGTGATTAAATCCTGCAATTCTGGGACTTGTAGTGTTTATCCTGAGCAACCTGTGGTGACAGATTCTGCAATGCTGGGACTTGTAGTGCCTGTGATAGAACCTGCAATGCTGGGACTTGTAGTACCTATGATAGATCCTGTAATGATGGGACTTGTAGTGCCTATCGAGAGCAACCTGTGGTGATAGATCCTGCAATGCTACAACTTGTAGTGCCTATGATATATCCTGCAATGCTGGGACTTATAGTGCCTATCCTGAGAAACCTGTGTTGATATATTCTTCAATGGTATGACTTGTAGTGCCTATGATAGATCATGCAATGCTGGGACTTGTAGTGCCTATCCAGACCAACTTGTGGTGATAGATCCTGCAATGCTATGACTTGTAGTGCCTATGATAGATGCTGCAATGCTGGGACTTGTAGTGCCTATTCTAGGCAACCTGTGATGATAGATCCTGCAATGCTGGGACTTGTAATTTCTTTCCTGAGCAACATGTGGTAATAGATCATGCAATACTGGGATTTGTATTGCCTATGATATATCATACAATGCTGGGACTTGTAGTGCCTCTCTTAAGCATCCTGTGGTGATAGATCTTGCAATGCTGGGCTTGCAGTGACTATGATAGATCCTACGATGCTGATACTTGTAGTGCCTATCCTGAACAACTTGTGTTGATAGATCTTGCTATGCTGGTACTTGTAGTGCTTATTCTGTGCAACTTGTGGTGATAGATCCTGCAATGCTAGGACTTGTTTTGTCTTTCCAGAGCAACCTGTGGTGATAGATTATGCAATGCTGGGACCTGTAATGATTATGATAGATCCTGAAATGCTTGGACATTTAGTGACTATCCTGAGCAACTTGTATTGATAGATACTGCAATGCTGGGACTTGTAATACATATGATAGTTGCTGCAATACTATGACTTGTAGTGCCTATGATAGATGCTGCAATGCTGGGACTTGTAGTGCCTATTCTGGGCAACCTGTGGTAATAGATCATGCAATACTGGGACTTGTATTACCTATGATATATCATGCAATGCTGGGACTTCCCAGTCCCATTACCAGCCCCTCACATCAGAGTGCCATAGCCAGCCCCTTACATCAGAGTCCCATCACAGGCCTCTTACATCAGAGTCCCATCAGAGCCCCTTGCATCAGAGTCATATCAGAATCCCCTTACATCAGAGTCTCATCAGCAGACCCTTACAGAGTCTCATCAACAGCCCCCTTACATCAGAGTCCCATCACATGCTCCTTACATCAGAGTCCCATCAGCAGCCCCTTACATCAAATTCCCATCAGCAGCCCCTTACATCACAGTCCAATCAGCAGCCTCTTACATCAGCGTCCCATCACATGCTCCTTATACATCAGAGAGTCCTATCAGCAGCCCCTTACATCAAAGTCCCATCATTAGCCCCCTTACATCAGAGTCCCATCACATGCTCCTTACATCAGAGTCCCATCAGCAGCCCCTTACAACAGAGTCCCATCAACAGCCCCCTTGAATCAGAGTCCCATCAATAGTCCTTAACATCAGAGTCCCATCAGCAGTCCAATACAAAGTGTCCCATCAACAGCCCCCTTACATCAAAGACCCATCAACAGCCCCTTACATCAGAGTCCCATCACCAGCCCCTCACATCAGAGTCCCATCACCAGCCCCTTACAATAGAGTCCCATCACAGGCCCCTTACATCAGAATGCCATCAGAGCCCCTTACATCAGAGTCCTATCAGAATCCCTTTACATCAGAGTCCCATAAGCAGCCCCTTACATCAGAGTCCCACCACCAGCCCCTTACATCAGAGTCAAATCAACAGTCCCTTACATCAGAGTCCCATCAACAGTCCCTTACATCAGAGTCCCATCAGCAGCCCCTTACATCAGATTCCATTCAGCAGCCCCTTATATCAGAGTCCAATCAGCAGCCCCTTATATCAGCGTCCCATCATCAGCCCCCTTACATCAGAGTCCCATCAGCAGCCCCTTACAGAGTCTCACCACCAGCCCCCTTACATCAGAGTCCCATCAATGGCCTCTTACATCAGAGTCCCATCAGAGCCCCTTGCATCAGAGTCATATCAGAATCCCCTTACATCAGAGTCTCATCAGCAGACCCTTACAGAGTCTCATCAGCAGACCCCTTACATCAGAGTCCCATCACATGCTCCTTACATCAGAGTCCCATCAGCAGCCCCTTACATCAAAGTCCCATCAGCAGCCCCTTACATCACAGTCCAATCAGCAGCCTCTTACATCAGCGTCCCATCATATGCTCCTTATACATCAGAGAGTCCCATCAGCAGCCCCTTACATCAAATTCCCATCATTAGCCCCCTTACATCAGAGTCCCATCACATGCTCCTTTCATCAGAGTCCCATCAGCAGCCCCTTACAACAGAGTCCCATTAGCAGCCCCTCACATCAGAGTCCAATCAGCAGCAACTTACATCAGCATCCCATCACATGCTCCTTACATCAGAGTCCCATCAGCAGCCCCTTACTTCATAGTCCCACCACCAGCCCCTTACAGCAAAGTCCTATTACCAGCCCCCTTACATCAGAGTCCCATTACATGCCCCTTACATTAGAGTCCCATTACATGCCCCTTACATTAGAGTCCCATCAGCAGCCCCTTACATCAGAGTGCAATCAGCAGCCCCTTACATCAGAGTCCCATCACCAGCCCCTTATATCAGAATCCCATCAGCAGTCCAATACAAAGTTTCCCAACACCAGGACCTTACATCAGAGACCCATCAACAGCCCCTTACATCAGAGTCCCATCACCAGCCCCTCACTTCAGAGTCCCATTACAAGCCCCTTACAATAGAGTCCCATCACAGGCCCCTTACATCAGAATGCCTTCAGAGCCCCTTACATCAGAGTCCTATCAGAATCCCTTTACATCAGAGTCCCATAAGCAGCCCCTTACATCAGAGTCCCACCACCAGCCCCTTACATCAAAATCCCATCATCAGCCCCCTTACATCAGAGTCCCATCACATGCCCCTTACATCAGAGTCCGATCAGCAGCCCCTTACTTCAGAGTCCCACCACCAGCCCCTTACATCAGAGTCCCATCACATGCCCCTTACATCAGAGGGTCCCATTAGCAGCCCCTTACATCAAAGTCCCATCACCAGCCCCTTACATCAGAGTCCCATCAGCAGCTCCTTAGATAAGAGCCCAATCAGCAGCCTCTTACATCAGAGTCCCATCAACAGCCCCTTACAAAGTCTCATCACCAGCCCCCTTACATCAAAGTCCCATCAGCAGCCCCTTACATCACAGTCCAATCAGCAGCCTCTTACATCAGCGTCCCATCACATGCTTCTTATACATCAGAGAGTCCCATCAGCAGCCCCTTACATCAAAGTCCCATCATTAGCCCCCTTACATCAGAGTCCCATCACATGCTCCTTTCATCAGAGTCCCATCAGCAGCCCCTTACAACAGAGTCCCATTAGCAGCCCCTCACATCAGAGTCCAATCAGCAGCAACTTACATCAGCATCCCATCACATGCTCCTTACATCAGAGTCCCATCAGCAGCCCCTTACTTCATAGTCCCACCACCAGCCCCTTACAGCAAAGTCCTATTACCAGCCCCCTTACATCAGAGTCCCATTACATGCCCCTTACATTAGAGTCCCATCAGCAGCCCCTTACATCAGAGTGCAATCAGAAGCCCCTTACATCAGAGTCCCATCAACAGTCCTTAACATCAGAGTCCCATCACCAGCCCCTTATATCAGAATCCCATCAGCAGTCCAATACAAAGTGTCCCAACACCAGGACCTTACATCAGAGACCCATCAACAGCCCCTTACATCAGAGTCCCATCACCAGCCCCTCACATCAGAGTCCCATCACCAGCCCCTTACAATAGAGTCCCATCACAGGCCCCTTACATCAAAGACCCATCAACAGCCCCTTACATCAGAGTCCCATCACCAGCCCCTCACATCAGAGTCCCATCACCAGCCCCTTACAATAGAGTCCCATCACAGGCCCCTTACATCAGAATGCCATCAGAGCCCCTTACATCAGAGTCCTATCAGAATCCCTTTACATCAGAGTCCCATAAGCAGCCCCTTACATCAGAGTCCCACCACCAGCCCCTTACATCAAAGTCCCATCAACAGTCCCTTACATCAGAGTCCATTCAGCAGCCCCTTACATCAGAGTCCAATCAGCAGCCCCCTTACATTAGAGTCCCATCACCAGCCCCTTTCATCAGAGTCCCATCAGAGTCCTATTATCAGCCCCCATACATCAGGGTACCATTAACAGCCCCTTACATCAAAGTCTCATTACCAGCCCCCTTACATCAGAGTCCCATCAGCAGCCCCTTACAAAGTCTCATCACCTCTCCCCTTACATCAGAGTCCAATCGGCAGGCTCTTTATTAGAGTCCCACCAGCAGCCCTTACATCAGAGTCCCCTCACCAGGCCATAACATCAGAGTCCCTTCAGCACCCCTTACTTCAGAGTCTCACCACCAGCCCCCTTATATCAGAGTCCCATCACATGCTCCTTACATCAGAGTCACATTAGCAGCCCACTTACATCAGAGGGTCCCATTAGCAGCCCCTTACATCAGAGTCCCATCACCAGCCCCTTACATCAGAGTCCCATCAGCAGCCCCTTACATCAGAGTCCAATCAGCAGCCTCTTACATCAGAGTCCCATCACCAGCCCCTTACAAAGTCTCATCACCTGTCCCCTTACATCAGAGTCCAATCAGTAGCCTCTTACATAAGAGTCCCACCAGCAGCCCCTTACATCAGAGTCCCATCAACAGTCCCTTACATCAGAGTCCCATCAACAGTCCCTTACATCAGAGTCCCATCAACAGTCCCTTACATCAGAGTCCCATCAACAGTCCCTTACATCAGAGTCCCATCAACAGTCCCTTACATCAGAGTCCCATCAACAGTCCCTTACATCAGAGTCCCATCAGCAGCCCCTTACATCAAAGTCCCATCATCAGCCCCCTTAGATTAGAGTCCCATCACCAGCCCCTTACATCAGAGTCCCATCAGCAGCCCCTTACTTCAGAGTCCCACCACCAGCCCCTTACATCAAGGTCCCATTACCAGCCCATTACATCAGAGTCCCATCAACAGTCCCTTACATCAGAGGGTCCCATTAGCAGCCCCTTACATCAAAGTCCCATCACCAGCCCCTTACATCAGAGTCCCATCAGCAGCCCCTTACATCAGATTCCAATCAGCAGCCTCTTACATCAGAGTCCCATCACCAGCCCTTTACAAAGTCTCATCACCTGTCCCTTACATCAGAGTCCAATCAGTAGCCTCTTACATTAGGGTCCCATCACCAGCCCCTTACATCAGAGTCCCATCAGAGTCCTATTATCAGCCCCCATACATCAGGGTACCATTAACAGCCCCTTACATCAAAGTCTCATTACCAGCCCCCTGACATCAGAGTCCCATCAGCAGCCCCTTACATCAGAGTCCCACCAACAGCCCCTTACATCAGAATCCCATCACCAGCCCCTTACATCAGAGTCAAATCACAGGCCCCTTACATCAGAGTGCCATCAGAGCCCCTTACATCAGAGTCCTATCAGAATCCCTTTACATCAGAGACCAATCAGCAGTCCCTTACGTCAGAGTCCCATCAGCAGCCCCTTACATCAGAGTACCATCCCATGCTCCTTACATCAGAGTCCCACCAACAGTCCCTTACATCAGAGTCCCACCAACAGCCCCTTACATCAGAGTCCCATCAGCAGCCCCTTACATCAGAGTCCCATCCCATGCTCCTTACATCAGAGTCCAGTCAGCAGCCTCTTACATCAGAGTCCCATCACCAGCCCCTTACAAAGTCTCAACACCTGTCCCTTTACATCAAATTCAAAGTCAAATCACCAGCCCCTTACATCAGAGTCCGATCAGCAGCCCCTTACTATAGAGATCAACCACCAGCCGCTTACATCAAAATCCCATCATCATCCCCCTTACATCAGAGTCCCATCACATGCCCCTTACATCAGAGGGTCCCATTAGCAGCCCCTAACATCAGAGTCCCATCAGCAGCCTCTTACATCAGAGTCCCATCACCAGCCCCTTACAAAGTCTCATCACCTGTCCCCTTACATCAGAGTCCAATCAGTATCCTCTTACATAAGAGTCCCACCAGCAGCCCCTTACATTAGGGTCCCATCACCAGCCCCTTACATCAGAGTCCCATCAGAGTCCTATTATCAGCCCCCATCCTTCAGGGTACATCAAAGTCTCATTACCAGCCCCCTTACATCAGAGTCCCATCATCAGCCCCCTTACATCAGAGTCCCATCACATGCTCCTTACATCAGTCACATTAGCAGCCCCTTACATCAGAGTCCCATCAGCAGATCCTTACATCAGCATCCCATCCCATGCTCCTTACATCAGAGTCCAGTCAGCAGCCTCTTACATCAGAGTCCCATTACCAGCCCCTTACAAAGTCTCATCACCTGTCCCCTTACATCAGAGTCCAACCAGCAGCCCCTTAAATCAGAGTCCCATCACCAGCCCCTTACATCAGAGTCCGATCAGCAGCCCCTTACATCAGAGTCCCATCACATGCCCCTTACATCAGAGGGTCCCATTAGCAGCCCCTTACTTCAGAGTCCCACCACCAGCCCCTTACATCAGAGTCCCATCAGCAGCCCCTTACATCAGAGTCCCATCAGCAGCCCCTTACATCAGAGTCCCATCAGCAGCCCCTTACTTCAGAGTCCCACCACCAGCCCCTTACATCAAAGTCTCATTACAAGCTCCCTTACATCAGAGTCCCATCAACAGCCCCCTTGAATCAGAGTCCCATCACTAGTCCTTACCATCAAAGTCCCATCACAGGCCCCTTACATCAGATTCCCATCAGAGCCCCTTACATCAGAGTCCTATCAGAATCCCTTTACATCAGAGTCCCATCAGCAGCCCCTTACATCAGAGTCCCATCAGCAGCCCCTTACATCAGAGTCCATTCAGCAGCCCCTTACATCAGAGTCCAATCAGCAGCCCCTTACATCAGCGTCCCATTATCAGCCCCCTACATCAGAGTCCCATCATCAGCCCCCTTACATCAGAGTCCCATCAGCAGCCCCTTACAGAGTCTCATCACCAGCCCCCTTACATCAGAGTCCCATCACCAGCCCCTCACATCAGAGTGCAATAACCAGCCCCTTACATCACAGTCCCATCACATGCTCCTTACATCAGAGTCCCATCAGAGCCCCTTACATCAGAGTCCTATCAGAATCCCTTTACATCAGAGTCTCATCACCAGTCCCCTTACATCAGAGTACAATCAGCAGCCTCTAACATTAAAATCCCACCACCAGCCCCTTACATCAAAGTCACATCAACAGACCCTTACATCAGAGTCACATCAGCAGCCCCTTACATCAGAGTCCATTCAGCAGCCCCTTACATCAGCGTCCCATTAACAGCCCCCTACATCAGAGTCCCATCATCAGCCCCCTTACATCAGAGTCCCATCAGCAGCCCCTTACATCAAAGTCCCATCAGCAGCCCCTTACATCACAGTCCAATCAGCAGCCTCTTACATCAGCGTCCCATCACATGCTCCTTACATCAGCGTCCCATCACATGCTCCTTATACATCAGAGAGTCCCATCAGCAACCCCTTACATCAAAGTCCCATCATTAGCACCCTTACATTAAAGTCCCATCACATGCTCCTTACATCAGAGTCCCATCAGCAGCTCCTTACCTCAGAGTCCAATCAGCAGCCCCTTACATCAGAGTCCAATCAGCAGCAACTTACATCAGCGTCCCATCACATGCTCCTTACATCAGAGTCCCATCAGCAGCCCCTTACTTTAGAGTCCCACCACCAGCCCCTTACATTAAAGTCCCATTACCAGCCCCCTTACATCAGAGTCCCACATCACATGCTCCTTACATCAGAGTCCCATCAGCAGCTCCTTACATCAGAGTCCAATCAGCAGACCCTTTCATCAGCGTACCATCACATGCTCCCTACATCAGAGTCCAATCAACAGTCCCTTACATCAGAGTATCATCAGCAGCCCCTTACAAAGTCTCATCACCTGTCCCCTTACATCAGAGTCCAATCACCAGCCCCCTTACATCAGAGTCCCATCAACAGTCCCTTACATCAGAGTCCCATCAACAGTCCCTTACATCAGAGTCCCATCACCAGCCCCTTACATCAGAGTCCCATCACCAGCCCCTTACATCAGAGTCCCATCACGAGCCCCTTACATCAGAGTCCCATCACCAGCCCCTTACATCAGAGTCCCATCACCAGCCCCTTACATCAGAGTCCCATCACCAGCCCCTTACATCAGAGTCCCATCACCAGCCCCTTACATCAGAGTCCCATCACCAGCCCCTTACATCAGAGTCCCATCACCAGCCCCTTACATCAGAGTCCCATCACCAGCCCCTTACATCAGAGTCCCATCACCAGCCCCTTACATCAGAGTCCCATCACCAGCCCCTTACATCAGAGTCCCATCACCAGCCCCTTACATCAGAGTCAAATCACAGGCCCCTTACATCAGAGTCCCATCAGAGCCCCTTACATCAGAGTCCTATCAGAATCCCTTTACATCAGAGTCCAATCAGCAGTCCCTTACATCAGAGTCCCATCAGCAGCCCCTTACATCAGAGTCCCATCCAATGCTCCTTACATCAGAGTCCAGTCAGCAGCCTCTTACATCAGAGTCCCATTACCAGCCCCTTACAAAGTCTCATCACCTGTCCCCTTACATCAGAGTCCAACCAGCAGCCCCTTAAATCAGAGTCCCATCACCAGCCCCTTACATCAGAGTCCGATCAGCAGCCCCTTACATCAGAGTCCCATTAGCAGCCCCTTACATCAGAGGGTCCCATTAGCAGCCCCTTACTTCAGAGTCCCACCACCAGCCCCTTACATCAGAGTCCCATCAGCAGCCCCTTACATCAGAGTCCCATCAGCAGCCCCTTACAAAGTCTCATCACCTGTCCCCTTACATCAGGGTGCCATCACCAGCCCCTTACATCAGAGTCCCATCAGAGTCCTATTATCAGCCCCCTTACATCAGAGTCCCATCATCAGCCCCCTTACATCAGAGTCCCATCACATGCTCCTTACATCAGAGTCACATTAGCAGCCCCTTACATCAGAGTCCCATCAGCAGATCCTTACTTCAGAGTCCAATCAGCAGCCCCTTTACATCAGCATCCCATCACATGCTCCTCACATCAGAGTCCCATCAGCAGCCCCTTACTTCAGAGTCCCACCACCAGCCCCTTACATCAAAATCTCATTACAAGCTCCCTTACATCAGAGTCCCATCTACAGTCCCTTACATCAGAGTCCCATCACAGGCCCCTTACATCAGAGTCCCATCAGAGCCCCTTACATCAGAATCCTATCAGAATCCCTTTACATCAGATTCCCATCAGCAGCCCCTTACAGAGTCTCATCACCAGCCCCCTTACATCAGAGTACAATCAGCAGCCTCTAACATTAAAACCCCACCACCAGCCCCTTACATCAAAGTCCCATCAGCAGCCCCCTTACATTAGAGTCCCATCACAAGCTCCTTACATCAGAGTCCCATCACAAGCTCCTTACATCAGAGTCCCATCAGCAGCCCCTTACATCAGAGTCCAATCAGCAGCCCCTTACATCAGAGTCCAATCAGCAGCCCCTTACATCAGAGTCCAATCAGCAGCCCCTTATATCAGCATCCCATCATCAGCCCCCTTACATCAGAGTCCCATCATCAGCCCCTTACATCAGAGTCCCATCAGCAGCCCCTTACATCAGAGTCTCATCACCAGCCCCCTTACATCAGAGTCCCATCACCAGCCCCTCACATCAGAGTGCCATAACCAGCCCCTTACATCAGAGTCCCATCAGAGCCCCTTGCATCAGAGTCATATCAGAATCCCCTTACATCAGAGTCCCATCACATGCTCCTTACATCAGAGTCCCATCAGCAGCCCCTTACATCACAGTCCAATCAGCAGCCTCTTACATCAGCGTCCCATCACATGCTCCTTATACATCAGAGAGTCCCATCAGCAGCCCCTTACATCAAAGTCCCATCATTAACCCCCTTACATCAGAGTCCCATCACATGCTCCTTTCATCAGAGTCCCATCACATGCTCCTTTCATCAGAGTCCCATCACATGCTCCTTTCATCAGAGTCCCATCACATGCTCCTTTCATCAGAGTCCCATCACATGCTCCTTTCATCAGAGTCCCATCACATGCTCCTTTCATCAGAGTCCCATCAGCAGCCCCTCACATCAGAGTCCAATCAGCAGCAACTTACATCAGCATCCCATCACATGCTCCTTACATCAGAGTCCCATCAGCAGCCCCTTACTTCATAGTCCCACCACCAGCCCCTTACAGCAAAGTACTATTACCAGCCCCCTTACATCAGAGTCCCATCAGCAGCCCCTTACATCAGAGTCCCATCAGCAGTCCAATACAAAGTGTCCCAACACCAGGACCTTACATCAGAGACCCATCAACAGCCCCGTACATCAGAGTCCCATCACCAGCCCCTTACAATAGAGTCCCATCACAGGCCCCTTACATCAGAATGCCATCAGAGCCCCTTACATCAGAGTCCTATCAGAATCCCTTTACATCAGAGTCCCATAAGCAGCCCCTTACATCAAAGTCCCATCAACAGTCCCTTACATCAGAGTCCCATCAACAGTCCCTTACATCAGAGTCCCATCAGCAGCGCCTTACATCAAAGTCCCATCAGCAGCCCCTTACTTCAAAGTCCCATCACCAGCCCCCTCACATGAGAGTCCCATCACATGCCCCTTACATTAGGGTCCCATCAGCAGCCCCTTACATCAGAGTCCAATCAACAGCCCCTTACATCAGAGTCCCATCAACAGTCCTTAACATCGTAGAGTCCCATCAGCAGCCTCTTACTTCAGAATCCCATCAGCAGTCAAATACAGAGTCTGCCAACATCAGGACCGTACATCAGAGACCCATCAGCAGCCCCTTACATCAGAGTCCATTCAGCAGCCCCTTACATCAGCGTCCCATCACCAGCCCCTTACATCAAAGTCCCATCAACAGTCCCCTTACACCCGAGTCCCATCACAAGCTCCTTACATCAGAGTCCCATCAGCAGCCCCTTACATCAAAGTCCCATCAACAGCCCCCTTACACCCGAGTCCCATCACAAGCTCCTTACATCAGAGTCCAATCAGCAGCCCCTCACATCAGAGTCCCATCACCAGCCCCTCACATCAGAGTCCCATCACCAGCCCCTTACATTAGAGTCCCATCACAGGCCCCTTACATCAGAGTCCCATCAGAGCCCCTTACATCAGAGTCCTATCAGAATCCTATCAGTCCCATCACCAGACCCTTACATCAGAATCCCATCAGCAGCTTAATACAGAGTGTCCCAACACCAGGACCTTACATCAGAGACCCATCAGCAGCCTCTTACTTCAGAATCCCATCAGCAGTCCAATACAGAGTCTGCCAACATCAGGACCGTACATCAGAGACCCATCAGCAGCCCCTTACATCATAGTCCATTCAGCAGCCCCTTACATCAGCGTCCCATTAACAGCCCCCTACATCAGAGTCCCATCACCAGCCCCTTTCATCAGAGTCCAATCAGCAACCCCTTACATCAGAAAGTCCCATCAGCAGCCCCCTCACATGAGAGTCCCATCACATGCCCCTTACATTAGGGTCCCATCAGCAGCCCCTTACATCAGAGTCCAATCAGCAGCCCCTTACATCAGAGTCCAATCAGCAGCCCCTTACATCAGAGTCCCATCACCAGCCCCTCACATCATAGTCCCATCATCAGCCCCTTACATTAGAGTCCCATCACAGTCCCCTTACATCAGAGTCCCATCACAGTCCCCTTACATCAGAGTCCCATCACAGTCCCCTTACATCAGAGTCCCATCAGAGCCCCTTACATCAGAGTCCTATCAGAATCCCTTTACATCAGAGTCCTATCAGCAGCCCCTTACATCAGAGTCCCACCACAAGCCCCTTACATCAGAGTCCCACCACAAGCCCCTTACATCAAAGTCCCATCAGCCCCCTTACATCAGTGTCCCATTATCAGCCCCCTACATCAGAGTCCCATCAGCAGCCCCTTACATCAGAGTCCAATCAGCAACCCCTTACATGAGAGTCCCATCAACAGTCCCTTACATCAGTGTCCCATCACCAGCCCCCTTACATGAGACTCCCATCAACAGCCCCTTACATCAGAGTCCTATCAGAATCCCTTTACATCAGAGTCTCATCATCAGCCCCCTTATATCAGGCTCCCAACAACAGCCCCTTACATCAGAGTCTCATCAACCGCCTCTTATATCAGAGTCCCATTGGAGGCCACTAACATCAGAGTCCTATCAGCAGCCCCTTACATCAAAGTTCCATCACCAGTCCCCATACATCGGAGTCCCATCAGCAGCCCCTTACATCAGAGTCCATTCAGCAACCCCTTACATATGAGTCCCATCACCAGCCCCTTACAAAGTATCATCACCTGTTCCCTTACATCAGAGTCCCATCACCAGCCTCTTACAGAGTCTCATCACCAGCCCCCTTACATCAGGCTCCCATCAACAGCCTCTTACAGAGTCTCATCACCAGCCCCCTTACATCAGGCGCCCATCAACAGCCTCTTACATCAGAGTCCCATCAGAAACCCATCAGCAGCTTCTTACATCAGAGTCCCATCACCAGCCCCCTTACATCAGAGTCCCATTAGCAGCCCCTTACATCAGAGTCCATTCAGCAGCCGCTTACATCAGAGTCCAATCAGCGGCCCCTTACTTAGGATTCCCATCACCAGCCCCCTTACATCAGAGTCCCCTAAGCAGCCTTTTACATCAGGGTCCCATCACAGGCCCCTTACATCAGAGTTCCATCAGGAGCCCCTTACATCAGAGTCCCATAAGAATCGCTTTACATCAGAGTCCCATCAGCAGCCCCTTACAGAGTCTCATCACCAGCCCCCTTACATCAGGCTCCCATCAACAGCCCCTAACATCAGAGTCCAATCAGCACCCCCTTACCTCAGAGTCCCATCAGCAGCCTCTTACATCAGAGTCCCTATAGACGCCAGTAACATCAGAGTACTATCAGCAGCCCCATACATCAAAGTTCCATTATCAGTCCCCATACATTGGAGTCCCATCAGCAGCCCCATACATCAGAGTCACATCAGAAACCCCTTACATCAGAATCACATCAGCACCCCCTTATATCCAGAGTCCATTCAGCAACCCCTTACATCAGAGTCCCATCACCAGCCCCCTTACATCAAGAGTCCCATCACCAGCCCCTTACATCAAACTCCCATCACCAGTTCCCTTACATCAGAGTTACGTCAGCGTCCCATCAACAGCCCCCTAACACCCATAGCCCCGTTGCATCAGAGTCCAATCTGCAGCCCCTTATATCAGAGTGTCCCATCACCAACCCTTTACATCAGAGTGTCCCATCAGCAGTCCCTTACATCAGAGTCCCATCAGCAGCCCCCTTACATCAGAGTCCAATGAACAGCCCCTTAGATGAGAAAGTCTAAGCCTATGACAGAATCTGCAATACTGGGACTTATAGTGCCTATGAAATATCATGCAATGCTGGGTCTTGTAGTGCCTATCCTGAGCAACCTGTGGTGATAGATCCTGCAATTTTCATACTTGTACTGCCTATGATAGATCCTGAAATGCATGGACTTTTAGTGCCTATCCAGAGCAACCTGTGGTGATAGATACTGCAATGCTGGGACTGTACTGCCTATGATAGATCCTGCAATGCTGGGACTTTTAGTGTCTATGATAGATCTTGCAATGCTGGGACTTGTAGTGCCTATCCTTAGCAACCTGTGTTGATATATCCTTCAATGCTATGACTTGTAGTGCCTATGATAGATCTTGCAATGCCGTGCCTTTTGGTGCCTATTCTTGGCAACCTGTGGTGATAGATCCTGCAATGCTGGGACTTGTAGTGAGTATCCTGAGCAACCTGTGGTGATTAAATCCTGCAATGCTGGGACTTGTAGTGCCAATCCTGAGCAACCTGTGGTGATTAAATCCTGCAATTCTGGGACTTGTAGTGTTTATCCTGAGCAACCTGTGGTGATAGATTCTGCAATGCTAGGACTTGTAGTGCCTATGATAGATCCTGCAATGCTGGGACTTGTAGTGCCTATGATAGATCCTGTAATACTGGGACTTGTAGTGCTGATCCAGAGCAACCTGTGGTGATATATCCTGCAATGCTAGGTCTTGTAGTACCTATCCTGAGCAACCTGCAATGCTGGGACTTGTAGTGCCTTTGATAGATCCTGTAATGCTGGGACTTGTGCCTTTCCAGAGCAACCTGTGGTGATAGATTCTGCAATGCTGGGACTTGTAGTGCCTATGATAGATCGTGCAATGTTGGGAGATGTAGGGCCTATCCAGAGCATCAAGTGGTGATAGACCCTGCAATGCTGGCACTTATACTTCCTTTGATAGATCCTGCAATGCTGGGACTTGTAGTGCCTCTCCTGAGCAACCTGAGTTGATATATCCTTCAATGCTATGACTTGTAGTGCCTATGATAGATCCGGCAATGCTGGGACTTGTAGTGCCACCTATGATAGATCCTGCAATGCTGGGACTTGTAGTGCCTATCCAGAGCAACCTGTGCTTATAGATTCTGCAATGCTATGACTTGTAGTGCCTAAGATAGATGCTGCAATGCTGGGACTTGCAGTGCCTATTCTGAGCAACCTGTGTTGATAGATCTTGCAATGCTTGGACTTTCAGTGCCTATTCTGGTAACCTATGGTGATAGATCCTGCATTGCCGGAACTTGTAGTGCCTATGATAGATCCTGCGATGCTGGGACTTGTAGGGCCTATCAAGAGCAACAAGTGGTGATAGACCCTGCAATCCCGGGACTTGTAGTGCCTTTGATAGATCCTGCAATGGTGGGACTTGTAGTGCCTATGCAGAGCAACCTGTGGTGATAGATCCTGCAATGCTGGGACTTGTAGTGCCTATGATAGATCCTGCAATTCTGGGACTTGTAGGACCTTATCCAGATATCTGTGCTGATATATCTAGCAATTCTTGGACTTGTAGTGCTTATGATAGATCTTGCAATGCTTGGACGTGTAGTGCCTATGATAGATCCTGCAATGCTGGGACTTGTAGTACCTACACTGAGCAACCTGTGGTGATAGATATTGCAATTCTGGTACTTGTACTGCCTATGATAGATCCTGCAATGCTGGGACTTGTAGTGGCTATTCTGAGCAACCTGTGGTGATAGAAACTGCAATGCTAGGACTTGTAGTATCTATGATATATCCTGCAATGCTGGGACTTGTAGTGCCTGTCCTGAGCAACATGTGGTGATAGAAACTGCAATGCTGGGACTTGTAGTGCCTATGATAGATCCTACAATGCTGGGACTTGTAATGCCTATCCTGAGATACCTGTGGTGATAGATACTGCAATGCTGGGACTGTAATGCCTATGATAGATCCTGCTATACTGGGACATGTAGTGTCTATGATAGATCCTGCAATGCTGGGACTTGTAGTGCCTATCCAGAGCAACCTGTGGTGATAGAACCTGCAATTCTAAGACTTGTAGTGCCTATGATATATCCTGCAATGCTGGGACTTGTAGTGCCTATCCTGAGCAAACTTTGGTGATAGAAACTGCAAAGCTGGGACTTGCAGTGCCTAAGATAGATCGTACAATGCTGGGACTTGTAGTGAATATCCTAAGCAACCTGTGTTGATATATCTTGCAATGCTGGGACTTGTAGTGCCTATCCCGAGCAACAAGTGGTGATACCTCCTGCAATGCTGGGACTTGTAGTGCCTTTGATAGATCTTGCAATTCTGGGAATTGTAGTGCCTTTCCAGAGCAACCTGTGATGTTAGATCCTGCAATTCTGGTGCTTGTATTGCCTATGATAGATCCTGCAATGCTGAGACTTGTAGTGCCTGTCCAGAGTAACAAGTGGTGATAGATCCTGCAATGCTGGGACTTGTAGTGCCTTTGATAGATCCTGCAATGCTGGGACTTGTAGTGCCTATCCTGAGCAACCTGTGGTGAGTGATCCTGCATGCTGGGACTTGTAGTGCCTATGATAGATCCTGCAATGCTGGGAATTGTAGTGCCTATCCTGAGGCACCTGTGGTGATAGATCCTGCAATGCTAGGACTTGTAGTACCTATGATATATCCTGCAATGCTGGGCCTTGTAGTGCCTATCCTGAACAACCTGTGGTGATAGAAACTGTAACGCTAGGACTTGCAGTGTCTATGATAGGATCCTACAATGCTGGGATTTGTAGTGAATATCCTGAGCAAACTGTGTTGAGAGATCCTGCAATTCTGGTACTTGTACTGCCTATGATAGATCCTGCAAAGCTGGGACTTGTAGTACCTTTGATAGATCTTGCAATGCTGGGACTTGTAGTGCCTTTCAAGAGCAACCTGTGGTGATAGATTCTACAATGCTGGGAATTGTAGTTCCTTTTCTGAGCAACCTGTGGTGTTAGATCCTGCAATGCTAGGACTTGTAGTGCCTATGATATATCCTCCAATGCTGGGACTTGTAGTGCCTATCCTGAGCAACCTGTGGTGATAGATTCTGCAATGCTGGGACTTGTAGTGCCTGTCCTGAGCAACATGTGGTGCTAGAAACTGCAATGCTGGGACTTGCAGTGCCTATGATAGATCCTACAATGCTGGGACTTGTAATGCCTATCCTGAGAAACCTGTGGTGATAGATACTGCAATGGACTGTAATGCCTATGATAGATCATGCTATGCTGGGGCATGTAGTGTCTATGATAGATCCTGCAATGCTGGGACTTGTAGTGCCTATCCAGAGCAACCTGTGGTGATAGATCCTGCAATTCTAAGACTTGTAGTGCCTATGATATATCCTGCAATGCTGGGACTTGTAGTACCTATCCTGAGCAACCTTTGTTGATAGAAACTGCAAAGCTGGGACTTGCAGTGCCTAAGATAGATCGTACAATTCTGTGACTTGTAGTGAATATCCTAAGCAACCTGTGTTGATATATCCTGCAATGCTGGGACTTGTAATGCCTATCCCGAGCAACAAGTTGTGATAGCTCCTGCAATGCTGGGACTTGTAGTGCCTTTGATAGATCTGGCAATGCTGGGAATTGTAGTGCCTTTCCAGAGCAACCAGAGCAACCTGTGGTGTTAGATCCTGCAATTCTGGTACTTGTATTGCCTATGATAGATCCTGCAATGCTGGGACTTGTAGTGCCTTTGATAGATCCTGCAATGCTGGGACTTGTAGTGCATATCCTGAGCAACCTAAGTTGATATATCCTTCAATGCTATGATTGTAGTGCCTATGATAGATCCGGCAATGCTGGGACTTGTAGTGCCTATGATAGATCATGCAATGCTGGGACTTGTAGTGCCTTTCAAGAGCAACCTGTGGTGATAGATTCTACAATGCTGGGAATTGTAGTTCCTTTTCTGAGCAACCTGTGGTGTTAGATCCTGCAATGCTAGGACTTGTAGTGCCTATGATATATCCTGCAATGCTGGGACTTGTAGTGCCTATCCTGAGCAACCTGTGGTGATAGATTCTGCAATGCTGGGACTTGTAGTGCCTGTCCTGAGCAACATGTGGTGATAGAAACTGCAATGCTGGGACTTGCAGTGCCTATGATAGATCCTACAATGCTGGGACTTGTAATGCCTATCCTGAGAAACCTGTGGTGATAGATACTGCAATCCTGGGACTGTAATGCCTATGATAGATCATGCTATGCTGGGACATGTAGTGTCTATGATAGATCCTGCAATGCTGGGACTTGTAGTGCCTATCCAGAGCAACCTGTGGTGATAGATCCTGCAATTCTAAGACTTGTAGTGCCTATGATATATCCTGCAATGCTGGGACTTGTAGTACCTATCCTGAGCAACCTTTGGTGATAGAAACTGCAAAGCTGGGACTTGCAGTGCCTAAGATAGATCGTACAATTCTGCGACTTGTAGTGAATATCCTAAGCAACCTGTGTTGATATATCCTGCAATGCTGGGACTTGTAATGCCTATCCCGAGCAACAAGTTGTGATAGCTCCTGCAATGCTGGGACTTGTAGTGCCTTTGATAGATCTGGCAATGCTGGGAATTGTAGTGCCTTTCCAGAGCAACCTGTGGTGTTAGATCCTGCAATTCTGGTACTTGTATTGCCTATGATAGATCCTGCAATGCTGGGACTTGTAGTGCTTGTCCAGAGTAACAAGTGGTGATAGATCCTTCAATGCTGGGACTTGTAGTGCCTTTGATAGATCCTTCAATGCTGGGACTTGTAGTGCATATCCTGAGCAACCTATGTTGATATGATAGATGCTACAATGCTCGGACTTGTAGTGAATATCCTGACCTGTGTTGATGAATCTTGCTATGCCGGGACTTGTAGTGCCTATTCTGGGCAACTTGTGGTGATAGACCCTGAAATTCTGGGACCTGTAGTGCCTTTGATAAATCCTGAAATGCTGGGACTTGTTGGGCCTTTCCAGAGCAACCTGTGGTGATAGATCCTGCAATGCTGGGAGTTGTAGGGCCTATCCAGAGCATCAAGTGGTGATAGATCCTGCAATGCTGGGACTTGTAGCGCCTTTCCAGAGCAACCTGTGGTGATAGATCCTGCAATGCTGGGACTTGTAGTTCCTTTCCTGAGCAACTTGTGGTGATAGATCCTTCAATGCTGGGACTTGTAGTGCC
The DNA here is from genome assembly GCF_042186555.1 of Aquarana catesbeiana. Taxonomy (NCBI): domain Eukaryota; kingdom Metazoa; phylum Chordata; class Amphibia; order Anura; family Ranidae; genus Aquarana; species Aquarana catesbeiana. The sequence continues at coordinate 273,734,795 of NC_133332.1, forward strand.
TATCATGAGAAACCTGTGGAGATAGATCTTGCAATGCTGGGACTTGTAGTGCTTATGATAGATCCTGAAATGCTTGGACTTTTAGTGCCTATCCAAAGCAACCTGCGGTGATAGAAACTGCAATGCTGGGACTTGCAGTGCCTATGATAGACCCTACAATGCTGGGACTTGTAGTGAATATCCTGAACAACCTGTGTTGATATATCCTGCAATGCTGGGACTTGTAGTGCCTATCCTGAGCAACCTGTGGTGATAGATCTTGCAATGCTGGGACTTGTAGTGCCTCTGATAGATCCTGCAATGCTGGGACTTGTAGTGCCTATGATAGATCCTGCAATGCTGGGACTTGTAGTGCCTATTCTGGGCAACTTGTGGTGAGAGATCCTGCAATGCTGGGACTTGTAATGCCTATGATAGTTCCTGCAAAGCTGGGACTTGTAGGGTCTATACAGAGTAACAATTGGTAATAGACCCTGCAATGCTGGGACTTGTAGTGCCTTTGATAGATCATGCAATGCTGGGACTTGTAGTGCCTTTCCAGAGCAACCTGTGGTGATAGATCCTGCAATGCTGGGATTTGTAGTGCCTATCCAGAGCAACAAGTGGTGAAATAGCCTGCAATGCTGGGACTTTAAGTTCCTTTCACAGATCCTGCAATGCTGGGACTTGTAGTGCCTATAATATATCCTGCAATGCTGGGTCTTGTAGTACCTATCCTGAGCAACCTGTGGTGATAGATCCTGCAATGCTTGGACTAGTAATGCCTATGATGTAGCATACAATACTGGGACTTGTAGTGCCTATCCAGACCAACCTGTGGTGATAGATCCTGCAATGCTTTGACTTGTAGTGCCTATGATAGATGCTGCAATGCTGGGACTTGTAGTGCCTATCCTGAGCAACCTGTGTTGATAGATCTTGCAATGCTGGGACTTGTAGTGCCTATTCTGGGCAACCTGTGGTGATAGATTCTGCAATGCTGGGACTTGTAGTTCCTTTCCTGAGCAACCTGTGGTAATAGATCATGCAATACTGGGAATTGTATTGCCTATGATATATTATGCAATGCTGGGACTTGTAGTGCATTTGATAGATCTTGCAATGCTGGGACTTGTAGTGCCTTTCCAGAGCAACCTGTGGTGATAGATCCTGCAATGCTGGGACTTGTAGTTCCTTTACTTAGCAACCTGTGATGATAGATCCTTCAATGCTGGCACTTGTAGTGCCTGTCCTGAGCAACCTGTGGTTATTAAATCCTGCAATGCTGGGACTTGTAGTGCCTTTCCAGAGCAACCTGTGGTGATAGATCCTGCAATGCTGGGATTTGTAGTGCCTATCCAGAGCAACAAGTGGTGAAATAGCCTGCAATGCTGGGACTTTAAGTTCCTTTCACAGATCCTGCAATGCTGGGACTTGTAGTGCCTATAATATATCCTGCAATGCTGGGTCTTGTAGTACCTATCCTGAGCAACCTGTGGTGATAGATCCTGCAATGCTTGGACTAGTAATGCCTATGATGTAGCATACAATACTGGGACTTGTAGTGCCTATCCAGACCAACCTGTGGTGATAGATCCTGCAATGCTTTGACTTGTAGTGCCTATGATAGATGCTGCAATGCTGGGACTTGTAGTGCCTATCCTGAGCAACCTGTGTTGATAGATCTTGCAATGCTGGGACTTGTAGTGCCTATTCTGGGCAACCTGTGGTGATAGATTCTGCAATGCTGGGACTTGTAGTTCCTTTCCTGAGCAACCTGTGGTAATATATCATGCAATACTGGGAATTGTATTGCCTATGATATATTATGCAATGCTGGGACTTGTAGTGCATTTGATAGATCTTGCAATGCTGGGACTTGTAGTGCCTTTCCAGAGCAACCTGTGGTGATAGATCCTGCAATGCTGGGACTTGTAGTTCCTTTACTTAGCAACCTGTGATGATAGATCCTTCAATGCTGGCACTTGTAGTGCCTGTCCTGAGCAACCTGTGGTGATTAAATCCTGCAATGCTGGGACTTGTAGTGCCTATGATAGATCCTTCAATGCTGGGTCTTGAAGTACTTATCCTGAGCAACCTGTGGTGATAGATCATGCAATGCTGGGACTTGTAATGCCTATGATATATCATACAATGCTGGGACTTGTAGTGCCTATCCTGAGCAACCTATGTTGATATATCCTTCAATGCTATGACTTGTAGTGCCTATGATAGATCCAGCAATGCTGGGACTTGTAGTGCCTATGATAGGTCCTGCAATGCTGGGACTTGTAGTGCCTATCCAGAGCAGGCTGTGGTGATACATCCTGCAATGCTATGACTTGTAGTGCCTATGATAGATGCTACAATGCTCGGACTTGTAGTGCCTATCCTGAGCAACCTGTGTTGATGGATCTTGCAATGCTGGGACTTGTAGTGCCTATTCTGGGCAACTTGTGGTGATAGATCCTGAAATGCTGGGACTTGTGCCTTTCCAGAGAAACCTGTGGTGATAGATCCTGCAATGCTGCGAGTTGTAGGGCCTATCTAGAGCATCAAGTGGTGATAGATCCTGCAATGCTGGGACTTGTAGTGCCTTTCCAGAGCAACCTGTGGTGATAGATCCTGCAATGCTGGGACTTGTAGTTCCTTTCCTGGGCAACTTGTGATGATAGATCCTTCAATGCTGGAACTTGTAGTGCCTTTCCTGAGCAACCTGTGGAGATAGATCTTGCAATGCTGGGACTTGTAGTGCTTATGATAGATCCTGAAATGCTTGGACTTTTAGTGCCTATCCACAGCAACCTGCGGTGATAGAAACTGCAATGCTGGGACTTGCAGTGCCTATGATAGACCCTACAATGCTGGGACTTGTAGTGAATATCCTGAACAACCTGTGGTGATATATCCTGCAATGCTGGGACTTGTAGTGCCTATCCTGAGCAACCTGTGGTGATAGATCTTGCAATGCTGGGACTTGTAGTGTCTATGATAGATCCTGCAATGCTGGGACTTGTAGTGCCTATGATAGGTCCTGCAATGCTGGGACTTGTAGTGCCTATCCAGAGCAGGCTGTGGTGATACGTCCTGCAATGCTATGACTTGTAGTTCCTATGATAGATGCTACAATGCTCGGACTTGTAGTGCCTATCCTGAGCAACCTGTGTTGATGGATCTTGCAATGCTGGGACTTGTAGTGCCTATTCTGGGCAACTTGTGGTGATAGATCCTGAAATGCTGGGACTTGTGCCTTTCCAGAGAAACCTATGGTGATAGATCCTGCAATGCTGCGAGTTGTAGGGCCTATCTAGAGCATCAAGTGGTGATAGATCCTGCAATGCTGGGACTTGTAGTGCCTTTCCAGAGCAACCTGTGGTGATAGATCCTGCAATGCTGGGACTTGTAGTTCCTTTCCTGGGCAACTTGTGATGATAGATCCTTCAATGCTGGAACTTGTAGTGCCTTTCCTGAGCAACCTGTGGAGATAGATCTTGCAATGCTGGGACTTGTAGTGCTTATGATAGATCCTGAAATGCTTGGACTTTTAGTGCCTATCCACAGCAACCTGCGGTGATAGAAACTGCAATGCTGGGACTTGCAGTGCCTATGATAGACCCTACAATGCTGGGACTTGTAGTGAATATCCTGAACAACCTGTGGTGATATATCCTGCAATGCTGGGACTTGTAGTGCCTATCCTGAGCAACCTGTGGTGATAGATCTTGCAATGCTGGGACTTGTAGTGCCTATGATAGATCCTGCAATGCTGGGACTTGTAGTGCCTATTCTGGGCAACTTGTGGTGAGAGATCCTGCAAAGGTGGGACTTGTAATGCCTATGATAGTTCCTGCAAAGCTGGGACTTGTAGGGTCTATACAGAGCAACAATTGGTGATAGACCCTTCAATGCTGGGACTTGTAGTGCCTTTCCTGAACAACCTGTGGAGATAGATCTTGCAATGCTGGGAATTGTAGTGCTTATGATAGATCCTGAAATGCTTGGACTTGTAGTGCCTATCCACAGCAACCTGCTGTGATAGAAACTGCAATGCTGGGACTTGCAGTGCCTATGATAGTCCCTACAATGCTGGGACTTGTAGAGAATATCCTGAACAACCTGTGTTGATATATCCTGCAATGCTGGGACTTCTAGTGCCTATCCTGAGCAACCTGTGGTGATAGATCTTGCAATGCTGGGACTTGTAGTGCCTATGATAGACCCTGCAATGCTGGGATTTGTAGTGCCTATTCTGGGCAACTTGTGGTGAGAGATCCTGCAAAGGTGGGACTTGTAATGCCTATGAGAGTTCCTGCAAAGCTGGGACTTGTAGGGTCTATACAGAGCAACAATTGGTGATAGACCCTGCAATGCTGGGAATTGTAGTGCCTTTGATAGATCATGCAATGCTGGGACTTGTAGTGCCTTTCCAGAGCAACCTGTGGTGATAGATCCTGAAATGCTGGGATTGGTAGTGCCTATCCAGAGCAACAAGTGGTGAAAGAGCCTGCAATGCTGTAACTTGTAGTGCCTTTGACAGATCCTGCAATGCTGGGACTTGTAGTGCCTTTCCAGAGAAACCTGTGGTGATAGATCCTACAATGCTGGGACTTGTAATGCCTATGATAGACCATACAATGCTGGGAATTGAAGTGCCTATCCTTAGCAACCTGTGTTGATATATCCTTCAATGCTATGACTTGTAGTGCCTATGATAGATCTTGCAATGCCGGGCCTTTTGGTGCCTATTCTTGGCAACCTGTGGTCATAGATCCTGCAATGCTGGGACTTGTAGTTCCTTTCCATAGCAACCTGTGCTGATAGATCCTGCAATGCTGGGACTTGTAGTGCCAATCCTGAGCAACCTGTGGTGATTAAATCCTGCAATTGTGGGACTTGTAGTGTTTATCCTGAGCAACCTGTGGTGATAGATTCTGCAATGCTGGGACTTGTAGTGCCTATGATAGATCCTGCAATGCTGGGACTTGTAGTGCCTATGATAGATCCTGTAATGCTAGGTCTTGTAGTACCTATCCTGAGCAACCTGCAATGCTGGGACTTGTAGTGCCTTTGATAGATCCTGTAATGCTGGGACTTGTTGTGCCTTTCCAGAGCAACTTGTGGTGATAGATTCTGCAATGCTGGGACTTGTAGTGCCTATGATAGATCCTGCAATACTGGGAGTTGTAGGGCCTATCCAGAGCATCAAGTGGTGGTAGACCCTGCAATGCTGGGACTTATAGTTCCTTTGATAGATCCTGCAATGCTGGGACTTGTAGAGCCTTTCCAGAGCAAACTGTGGTGATAGATCTTGCAATGCTATGACTTGTAGTGCCTATCTAGAGCAACAAGTGATGATAGACCCTGCAATGCTGTAACTTGTAGTGCGTTTGATAGACCCTGCAATACTGGGACTTGTAGTGCCTTTCCAGAGAATTCTGTGGTGGTAGATCCTGCAATGCTGGGACTTGTAGTTCCTTTCCTGAGCAACATGTGGTGATAGATCCTTCAATGCTGGGACTTGTAGTTCCAATCCCGAGGAACCTGTGGTGATTAAATCCTGCAATTCTGGGACTTGTAGTGCCCATGATAGATCCTGCAATGCTGGGACTTGTAGTGATATGATAGATCCTGTAATGCTGGGACTTGTAGTGCCGATCCAGAGCAACCTGTGGTGATAGATCCTGCAATGGTAGGACTTGTAGTGCCTATGATATATCCTGCAACGCTGGGTCTTGTAGTACCTATCCTGAGCAACCTGTGGTGATAGATCCTGCAATGCTGAGACTTGTAGTGCCTATCCTGAGCAACCTGTGTTGATAAATCCTTCAATGCTTTGACTTGTAGTGTCTATGATAGATCTGGCAATCCTGGGACTTGTATTGCCTATGATAGATCCTGCAATGCTGGGACTTGTAGTGCCTATCCAGAGCAAGCTGTGGTGATTCATCCTGCAATGCTATGACTTGTAGTGCCTATGATTATGCTGCAATGCTGGGACTTGTAGTGCCTATCCCGAGCAACCTGTGTTTATAGATCTTGCAATGCTGGGACTTGTAGTGCATATTCTAGGCAACCTGTGGTGTTAGACCCTGCAATGCTGGGACTTGTAGTGCCTTTGAGAGATTCGGCAATGCTGGGACTTGTAGTGCCTTTGAGAGATCCTGCAATTCTGGGACTTGTAGTGCCTTTCCAGAGCAACCTGTGGTGATAGATCCTGCAATGCTAGGACTTGTTGTGCCTATCAAGAGCAATAAGTGGTGATAGACCCTGCAATGCTATGACTTGTAGTGCCTATAATAAATCCGGCAATGCTGGGACTTGTAGTGCCTATGATAGATCCTGCAATGCTGGGACTTGTAGGGCCTATCCAGAGCAACAAGCGGTGATAGACCCTGCAATCTTGGGACTTGTAGTGCCTTTGATAGATCCTGCAATGCTCGGACTTGTATTGCCTATCCAGAGCAAACTGTGGTGATATATCCTGCAATGCTGGGACTTGTAGTGCCTATGATAGATCCTTCAATGCTTGGACTTGTAGTGCCTATGATAGATCCTGCAATGCTGGGACTTGTAGTGTCTGCCCTGAGCAACCTGTGGTGATAGATACTGCAATTCTGGTACTTGTACTACCTATGATAGATCCTGCAATGCTTGGACTTGTAGTTCCTATCCTGAGCAACCTGTGGTGATAGAAACTGCCATGCTGAGACTTGCAGTGCCTATAATAGATCCTACAATGCTGGGATTTGCAGTGAATATCCTGTGCAACCTGTGTTGATATATCCTGCAATGCTGCTACTTGTAGTGCCTATCCTGAGCAACCTGTGGTGATAAATCCTGCAATGCTGGGAGTGCCTATCCGGAGCAACGTGTGGTGATAGATCCTGCAATGCTGGGACGTGTAGTGCCTATGATAGATCCTGCAATGCTGGGACTTTTAGGGCCTTATCCAGCAACCTGTGGTGATAGATCCTGCAATGCTGGGACTTGTAGTGCCTATGATAGATCCTTTAATGCTGGGACTTGCAGTGCCTATGATAGATCCTACAATGCTAGGATATGTAGTGCCTATCCAGAGCATTTATCAATCAGAATGCATGTACCTCCACTGTGGGGACACTCATATTTTAGTGTTAGGATCACAGATATCAGGGTGCTGTGACAAGGCTCTGTGGCTTACGCATGCATTTGCAAATACATGCGGACTAAACCCCTGTTTTTAAAGCATACTGTTAGACAGGTTACTTTGGTTGTCTGCGAGCTGGTGGTAAGTAGGCTTGGAATTTTTTCCTGGGTATTCCCCAAGCCTTGTTATATCTGTTTGTAACCCTCCAATGCCGCTTACTGCAATAGCCTGCCATAAATGACTGTGGTGGCAAGTTTTTTGAGATCACCTTGGTGTGTGTATTGGTGCAGAAATGCACCAGCACCTTTGCAGCCATTGTGCTATTTGCTGGGTGTCTGGTGTGCTCCTGTACCTTTAAGAAGGGGTGGGCTGCCCTTCAGTCCACCTGCTCTCATTTATCCATCAGAATGCATGTGTCTCCACTGTGGGGACGCTCATATTTTAGTGTTAGGACCACAGATATCAGGGTGCCGTGACGAGGCACTGTGGCTTACGCATGCATTTGCAAATGCGTGCGTTCTAAACCCCTGATTTTAACGCATACTGTTAGAAAGGTTAATTTGTTTGTCTGTGAGCTGGTGGTAATAAGATTTGGAATTTTTTCCAGGGTATTCCCCAGGCCTTGTTTATACCTTTCCAGAGCAACCTGTCATGATAGATCTTGCAGTGCCTATGATAGATCCTACAATGCTGGGACTTGTAGTGAATATCCTGAACAACCTGTGTTGATATATCCTGCAATGCTGGGACTTGCAGTGCCTATCCTGAGCAACCTGTGTTGATATATCCTTCAATGCTATGACTTGTAGTGCCTATGATAGATCCTGCAATGCTGGGACTTGTAGTGCCTATGATAAATGCTGTAAAGCTGGGACTTGTAGTGCCCAACCTGAGCAACCTGAGTTGATAGATCTTGCAATGCTGGGACTTGTAGTGCCTATCCTCTGCAATCTGTGGTGATAGATCCTGCAATACTGGGACTTGTAGTGCCTATGATAGATCCTGCAATGCTGGGACTTGTATTGCCTATCCAGAGCAACAAGTGGTGATAGACCCTGCAATGCTGGGATTTGTAGTGTCTTTGATAGATCCTGAAATGCAGGGTCTTGTAGTGCCTATGAAATATAATGCAATGCTAAGACTTCTAGTGCCTATCCTGAGCAACCTGTGGTGATAGATCATGCAATGCTGGGACTTTTAGTGCCTTTGATAGATCCTGCAATGCTGGGACTTGCAGTGCCTATCCAGAGCAACCTGTGGTGAAAGATCCTGGAATGCTGGGACTTGTAGTGCCTATCCTGAGCAACCTGTGGTAAGTGATCCTGCAATGCTGCAACTTGTTGTGCCTATTATAGATCCTGCAATGCTAGGACTTGTAGTACCTATGATATATCCTGCAATGCTGGGACTTGTAGTGCCTATCCTGAGCAACTTGTGGTGATAGACCATGCAATTTTGGTACTTGTACTGCCTATGATAGATCCTGCAATGCTGGGACTTGTAATGCATGTGATAGATCATTCATTGCTGGGTTTTGTAGTGCCCACCCTGAGCAACCTGTGTTGATATATCCTTCAATGCTATGACTGGTAGTGCCTATGATAGATCCAGCAATGCTGGGACTTGTAGTGCCTATGGTAGATCCGGCAATGCTGGGACTTGTAGTGCCTATGATAGATCCGGCAATGCTGGGACTTGTATTGCCTATAATAGATCCGGCAATGCTGGGACTTGTATGGCCTTGTCCAGATACCTGTGGTGATATATCCTGCAATGCTGGGTCTTGTAGTGCCTATGATAAATCCTGCAATGCTGAGACTTGTAATGCATGTGATAGATCATTCAATGCTGGGACTTGTAGTGCCTATTCAGAGCAACCTGTGTTGATAGATCGTGCCTGGGACTATTAGTGCCTATGATAGATCCTGCAATTCTGGGACTTGTATGCCCTTATCCAGATACCTGTGGTGATATATCCTGCAATTCTGGTACTTGTACTGCCTATGATAGATCCTGCAATGATAGGATTTGTAGTGCCTTTCCTGAGCAACCTGTGGTGATAGATCCTGCAATGCTGGGACGTATAGTGCCTATCCAGAGCAACAAGTGATGATAGACCCTGCAATGCTGGGACTTGTAGTGCCTTTGATAGATCCTGCAATGCTGGGACTTGTTGTGCCTTTCCAGAGCAACCTGTTGTAATAGATCCTGCAATGCTAGGACTTGTAGTTCCTTTCCATAGCAACCTGTGGTGATTAAATCCTGCAATGCTCGGACTTGTAGTGCCAATCCTGAGCAACCTTTTGTGATAGATCCTGCAATGCTGGGGCGTGTAGTGGCTATGATAGTTCCTGCAATTCTGGGACTTGTAGTGCCTATGATAGATCCTATAATGCTGGGACTTGTTGTGCCTATCCAGAGCAACAAGTGGTGATAGACCCTGCAATGCTGGGACTTGTAGTGCCTTTGATAAATTCTGCAATGCTGGGACTTGTAGTGCCTTTCCAGAACAACCTGTGGTGATAGATCCTGCAATGCTAGGACTTGTAGTGCCTATGATATATCCTGCAATGCTGGGACTTTTAGTGCCTATACAAAGCATCCTGTGTTGATAGATCCTGCAATGCTCGGACATGTAGTGCATGACCTGGGAAAACTGTTTTGATTTAACCTGCAATGCTGGGACTTGTTGTGCCTATGATATATCATGCAATGCTGGGATTTGTAGTGCCTCTCCTGAGCAACCTGTGGTGATAGATCTTGCAATGCTGGGACTTGTAGTGATTATGATAGATCCTGAAATGCTTGGAGTTTTAGGGACTATCCTGAGCAACCTCTGGTGATAGATCTTGCAATGCTGGGACTTGCAGTGCCTATGATAGATTCTACAATGCTGATACTTGTAGTGCCTATCCTGAACAAACTGTGTTGATAGATCTTGAAATGCTGGGACTTATAGTGCCTATTCTGGGCAACTTGGGGTGATAGATCCTGCAATGCTGGGACTTGTAATGCTTATGAAAGTTCCTGCAAAGCTGGGACTTGCAGGGTCTATCCAGAGCAAAAATTGGTGATAGACCCTGCAATGCTCCGACTTGTAGTGCCTATGATAGAACCTGCAATGCTGGGACTTGTAGTGCCTTTCCAGAGCAACCTGTGGTGATAGATCCTGCAATGCTGGGACTTGTAGTGCCTATCCAGAACAACAGGTGGTGATAGACCCTGCAATGCTGAGACTTGTAGTGTCTTTGATAGATCATGCAATGCTGGGACTTGTAGTGTCTTTCCAGAGCAACCTGTGGTGATAGATCCTGCAATGCTGGGACTTGTAGTGCCTATCCAGAACAACAAGTGGTGATAGACCCTGCAATGCTTGGACTTGTAGTGCCTTTCATAGATCATGTAATGCTGGGACTTGTAGTTCCTTTCCTGGACAACCTGTAGTGATAGATCCTGCAATGCTGGGACTTGTAGTGCCTATACAGAGCAACCTGTGGTGATACATCCTGCAATGCTCAGACTTGTAGTGCCTATGATAGATGCTGCAATGCTGGGACTTGTACTGCCTTTGATAGTTCCAGCAATGCTGGGACTTTTGGTGCCTTTCCAGTGCAACCTGTGGTGATAGATCCTGCAATGCTCGGACTTATAATGCCTAACCAGAGCAACAAGTGGTGATAGACCCTGCAATGCTAGGCCTTGTAGTGCCTATGATATATCCTGCAATGCTGTGACTAGTAGTGCCTATACAGAGCAACCTGTGGTGATATATCCTGCAATGCTGGGACTTGTAGTGCCTGTCCAGAGCAACAAGTGGTGATAAATCCTGCAATGCTGGGACTTTTTAGTGTCTATACAGAGCAACCTGTGGTGATATAACCTGCAATGCTGGGACTTGTAATGCCTATGATAGATGCAGCAATGCTGGGACTTGTAGTGCCTTTGATAGATCCTGCAATGCTGGGACTTGTAGTGCCCTTTAAGAGCAACCTGTGGTGATAGATCCTGCAATGCTGGGACTTGTAGTGCCTATCCAGAGCAACAAGTGGTAATAGACCCTGCAATGCTGGGACTTGTAGTGCCTTTGATATATCCTGCAATGCTGGGAATTGTAGCGCCTTTCCAGAGCAACCTGTGGTGATAGATCCTGCAATGCTAGGATTTGTAGTGCCTATGATATATCTTGCAATGCTGGGACTTGTAGTGCCTATACAGAGCAACCTGTGGTGATACATCCTGCAATGCTCAGACTTGTAGTGCCTATGATAGATGCTGCAATGCTGGGACGTGTAGTGCCTTTGATAGATCCTGCAATGCTGGGACTTGTAATGCCTATCCAGAGCAACAAGTGGTGATAGAACCTGCAATGCTGGGACTTGTAGTGCATTTGATAGATCCTGCATTGCTGGGTCTTGTAGTGCCTATGATATATCCTGCAATGCTGGGATTTGTAGTGCCTATACAGAGCAAACTGTGGTGATAGATCCTGCAATGCTCAGACTTGTATTGCCTATGATAGATGCTGCAATGCTGGGACTTGTAGTGCCTTTGATCGATCCTGCAATGCTGGGACTTGTAGTGCCTTTGCAGAGCAACCTGTGGTGATAGATCCTGCAATGCTGGGACTTGTAGTGCTTTTGATAGATCCTGCAATGCTGGGACTTGTAGTGCCTTTCCAGAGCAACCTGTGGTGATAAATCCTGCAATGCTGGGACTTGTATTGCCTATACAGAGCAACCTGTGGTGATATAACCTGCAATTTTGGGACTTGTAGTGCCTATGATAGTTCCTGCAATGCTGGGACTTGTAGTGCCTATCCAGAGAAACCTGTGGTGATAGATCATGCATTACTGGGACTTGTAGTGCCTATGATATATCATGCAATTCTGGGAGTTGTAGTGCCTATCCTGAGCAACCTGTGTTGATATATCCTTCAATGCTATTACTTGTAGTGCCTATGATAGATCCGGCAATGCTTAGACTTGTAGTGCCTACAAAAGTTTCTGCAATGCTGGGACTTGTAGTGCCTATCCAGAGCAACCTGAGGTGATACATCCTTCAATGCTATGACTTGTAGTGCCTATGATAGATCCTGCAATGCTGGGACTTGTAGTTCCTATCCTGAGCAACCTGTGTTGATAGATCTTGCAATGCTGGGACTTGTAGTGCCTATTCTGGGCAACCTGTGGTAATAGATCCTGCAATGCTGGGACTTGTAGTTCCTTTCCATAGCAACTTGTGGTGATATATCCTGCAATGCTGAGACTTGTAGTGGCTATCCTGAGCAACCTGTGGTGATTAAATCCTGCAATGCTGGGACTTGTGCTGCCTAACCTGAGCAACCTGTGGTGAAAGATCCTGCAATGCTGGGACATGTAGTGCCTACGATAGATCCTGCAATGCTGGGACTTGTAGTGCCTATGATAGATCCTATAATGCTGGGACTTGTTGTGCCTATCCTGAGCAACCTGTGTTGATAGATCTTGCAATGCTGGGACTTGTAGTGCCTATGATAGATCCTGCAATGCGGGGACTTGTAGGGTCTATCCAGAGCAACAAGTGGTGATAGACCCTGCAATACTGGGACTTGTAGTGCCTTTGATAGATCCTTCAATGCTGGGACTTGTAGTGCCTATCCTGTGCAACCTGTGGTGATAGAAACTGCAATGCTGGGACTTGCAGTGCCTATGATAGATCCTACAATGCTGGAATTTGTAGTGCCTTTCCTGAGCAACCTGTGGTGATAGATCCTGCAATGCAGGATCTTGTAGTGCCTATACTGAGCAACCCGTGTTGATATATCCTTCAATGCTATGACTTGTAGTGCCTATGATAGATTCGGCAATGCTGAGACTTGTAGTGCCCTTCCAAAGCAACCTTTGGTGATAGATCCTGCAATGCTGAGACTTGTAGTGCCTATCCAGAGCAACCTGTGGTGATAGATCCTGCAATGCTATGACTTCTAGCGCCTGAGATAGATGCTGCAGTGCTGGGACTTATAGTGCCTATCCAGAGCAACCTGTGTTGATAGATCTTGCAATGCTGGGACTTGTAGTGCCTATCCTGAGCAATCTTTGGTGATTAAATCCTGCAATGCTGAGAGTTGTAGTGCCTATGATAGATCCTGCAATGCTGGGACTTGTATTACCTTTTTTTATATTATACAATGCTGGGACTTGTAGTGCCTATGATAGATCCGGCAATGCTGGGACTTGTAGTGCCTATCCAGAGCAACAAGTGGTGATAGACCCTGCAATGCTGGGACTTGTATTGCGTATGATATATCAGACAATGCTGGAACTAGTAGTGCCTATCCTGAGCAACCTGTGTTGATATATCCTTCAATGCTATGACTTGTAGTGCCTATGATAGATCCGGCAATGCTGGGATTTGTAGTGCCTATGATAAATCCTGGACTTGTAGTTCCTTTCCTGAGCAACCTGTGGTGATATATCCTTCAATGCTGGGAATTGTAGTGCATATGATACATTCTGCAATGCTGGGATTTGCAGTGAATATCCTGAGAAACCTGTGTTGATATATCCTGCAATGCTTGGACTTGTAGTGCCTAATCTGAGCAACCTGTGGTGATAGAAACTGCAATGCTGGGACTTGCAGTGCCTATAATATATCTTGCAGTGCTGGGACTTGTAGTGTCTATGATAAATCCTGCAATTCTTGGACTTTTAGTGCCTATGATAGATCCTGCAATTCTGGGACTTGTAGGGCCTTATCCAGATACCTGTGGTGATAAATCCTGCAATGCTGGGACTTGTGCATCTGATACATCCTGCAATGCTGGGATTTGTAGGGCCTATCCAGAGCAACAAGTGGTGATAGACCATGCAATGCTGAGACCTGTAGTGCCTTTGATAGATCCTGGAATGCTGGGACTTGTAGTGCATTTCCAGAGCAACCTGTGGTGTTAAATCCTACAATGGTGTGACTTGTAGTGCCTATACAGAGCAACTTGTGGTGATATAACCTGCAATGCTGGGACTTGTAGTGCCTATGATAGTTGCTGCAATGCTGGGACTTGTAGTGCCTTTGATAGATCCTGCAATGCTGGGACTTGTAGTGCCTTTGATAGATCCTGCAATGCTGGGACTTGTAGTGCCTTTCTAGAGCAACCTGTGGTTATAGATCCTGCAATGCTGGGACTTGTAGTGCCTATCCAGAGCAACAAGTGGTGATAGACCCTGCAATGCTGGGACTTGTAGTACCTTTGATAGATCCTGCAATGCTGGGACTTGTTGTGCCTTTCCAGAGCAACCTGTTGTGATAGATAGTGCAATGCTAGGACTTGTAGTTCCTTTCCATAGCAACCTGTGGTGATTAAATCCTGCAATGCTCGGACTTGTAGTGCCAATCCTGAGCAACCTGTGGTGATAGATCCTGCAATGCTGGGGCGTGTAGTGGCTATGATAGTTCCTGCAATGCTGGGACTTCTAGCGCCTGTGATAGATCCTATAATGCTGGGACTTGTTGTGCCTATCCAGAGCAACAAGTGGTGATAGACCCTGCAATGCTGGGACTTGTAGTGCCTTTGATAGATTCTGCAATGCTGGGACTTGTAGTGCCTTTCCAGAACAACCTGTGGTGATAGATCCTGCAATGCTAGGACTTGTAGTGCCTATGATATATCATGCAATGCTGGGACTTGTAGTGCCTATACAAAGCATCCTGTGTTGATAGATCCTGCAATGCTCGGACATGTAGTGCATGTCCTGGGAAAACTGTTTTGATTTAACCTGCAATGCTGGGACTTGTTGTGCCTATGATAGATCCTGCAGTGCTGGGACTTGTATTGCCTATCCAGAGTATCCTGTGGTGATAAATCATGCAATACTGGGACTTATATTGCCTATGATATATCATGCAATGCTGGGATTTGTAGTGCCTCTCCTGAGCAACCTGTGGTGATAGATCTTGCAATGCTGGGACTTGTAGTGATTATGATAGATCCTGAAATGCTTGGAGTTTTAGGGACTATCCTGAGCAACCTGTGGTGATAGATCTTGCAGTGCTGGGACTTGCAGTGCCTATGATAGATCCTACAATGCTGATACTTGTAGTGCCTATCCTGAACAACCTGTGTTGATCTTGAAATGCTGGGACTTGTAGTGCCTATTCAGGGCAACTTGGGGTGATAGATCCTGCAATGCTGGGACTTGTAATGCATATGAAAGTTCCTGCAAAGCTGGGACTTGCAGGGTCTATCCAGAGCAAAAATTGGTGATAGACCCTGCAATGCTCCGACTTGTAGTGCCTATGATAGAACCTGCAATGCTGGGACTTGTAGTGCCTTTCCAGAGCAACCTGTGGTGATAGATCCTGCAATGCTGGGACTTGTAGTGCCTATCCAGAACAACAGGTGGTGATAGGCCCTGCAATGCTGAGACTTGTAGTGTCTTTGATAGATCCTGCAATGCTGTGACTTGTAGTGTCTTTCCAGAGCAAACTGTGGCGATAGATCTTGCAATGCAGGGACTTGTAGTGCCTATTCAGAGCAACGAGTTGTGATAGACCCTGCACTGCTTGGACTTGTAGTGCCTTTCATAGATCATGTAATGCTGGGACTTGTAGTTCCTTTCCTGAACAACCTTTAGTTTTAGATCCTGCAATGCTGGGACTTGTAGTGCCTATCCTGAGCCACCTGTGTTGATAGATCTTGCAATGCTGGCACTTGTAGTGCCTATCCTGAGCAACCTGTGGTGATAGATCCTGCAATGCTCAGACTTGTACTGCCTATGATAGATGCTGCAATGCTGGGACTTGTAGTGCCTTTGCAGAGCAACCTGTGGTGATAGATCCTGCAATGCTGGGACTTGTAGTGCTTTTGATAGATCCTGCAATGGTGGGACTTGTAGTGCCTTTCCAGAGCAACCTGTGGTGATAAATCCTGCAATGCTGGGACTTGTATTGCCTATACAGAGCAACCTGTGGTGATATAACCTGCAATGCTTGGACTTGTAGTGCCTATGATAGTTCCTGCAATGCTGGGACTTGTAGTTCCTTTCCTGAACAACCTGTAGTGATAGATCCTGCAATGCTGGGACTTGTAGTGCCTATCCTGAGCAACCTGTGATGATAGATCCTGCAATGCTGGGACTTGTAGTGCCTATACAGAGCAACATGTGGTGATAGATCCTGCAATGCTGGGACTTGTAGTGCCTATCCTGAACAACCTGTGTTGATAGATCTTGCTATGCTGGTACTTGTAGTGCCTATTCTGCGCAACTTGTGGTGATAGATCCTACAATGCTGGGACTTGTAATGCATATGATAGTTCCTGTAAAGCTGGGACTTGTAGGATCTAAAAAGAGCAACAATTGGTGATAGACCCGGCAATGCTCTGACTTGTAGTGCCTTTGATAGATTCTGCAATGCTGGGACTTGTAGTGCCCTTTCAGAGCAACCTGTGGTGATAGATCCTGCAATGCTGGGACTTGTAGTGCCTATGCAGAGCAACAAGTGGTGATAGACCCTGCAATGCTTGGACTTGTAGTGCCTTTGATATATCCTGCAATCCTGGGAATTGTAGCGCCTTTCCAGAGCAACCTGTGGTGATAGATCCTGCAATGCTAGGATTTGTAGTGCCTATGATATATCTTGCAATGCTGGGACTTGTAGTGCCTATACAGAGCAACCTGTGGTGATACATCCTGCAATGCTCAGACTTGTAGTGCCTATGATAGATGCTGCAATGCTGGGACGTGTAGTGCCTTTGATAGATCCTGCAATGCTGGGACTTGTAGTGCCTATCCAGAGCAACAAGTGGTGATAGAACCTGCAATGCTGGGACTTGTAGTGCATTTGATAGATCCTGCATTGCGGGGTCTTGTAGTGCCTATGATATATCCTGCAATGCTGGGATTTGTAGTGCCTATACAGAGCAAACTGTGGTGTTAGATCCTGCAATGCTCAGGCTTGTATTGCCTATGATAGATGCTGCAATGCTGGGACTTGTAGTGCTTTTGATCGATCCTGCAATGCTGGGACTTGTAGTGCCTTTTCAGAGCAACCTGTGGTGATAGATCCTGCAATGCTGGGACTTGTAGTGCTTTTGATAGATCCTGCAATGCTGGGACTTGTAGTGCCTATCCTGAGCAACCTGTGATGATAGATCCTGCAATGCTGGGACTTGTAGTGCCTTTACAGAGCAACCTGTGGTGATAGATCCTGCAATGCTGGGACTTGTAGTGCCTATCCTGAACAACCTGTGTTGATAGATCTTGCTATGCTGGTACTTGTAGTGCCTATTCTGCGCAACTTGTGGTGATAGATCCTACAATGCTGGAACTTGTAATGCATATGATAGTTCCTGCAAAGCTGGGACTTGTAGGATCTATAAAGAGCAACAATTGGTGATAGACCCGGCAATGCTCTGACTTGTAGTGCCTTTGATAGATTCTGCAATGCTGGGACTTGTAGTGCCTATCCAGAACAACAAGTGGTGATAGAACCTGCAATGCTGGGATTTGTAGTGCCTTTGATAGTTCCTGCAATGCTGGGACTTGTTGTGTCTTTCCAGAGCAACCTGTGGTGATAGATCATGCAATGCTGGAACTTGTAGTGCCTATGATAGATCCTGCAATGCTGGGACTTGCAGTGCCTTTGATAAATCCTGCAGTGCTGGGACTTGTTGTGTCTTTCCAGAGCAACCTATGGTGATAGATCCTGCAATGCTGGGACTTGTAGATCCTATGATAGATCCTGCAATGCTGGGACTTGAAGGGCCTATCCAGAGCAACAAGTGGTGATAGACCCTGCAATGCTGGGACTTGTAGTGCCTTTCCAGAGCAACCTGTGGCGATAGATCCTGCAATGCTGGGACTTGTAATGCCTATGCTATACCATACAATGCTGGGACTTGCAGTGCCTATCCTGAGCAACCTGTGTTGATATATCCTTTAATGGTATGACTTGTAGTGCCAATGATAGATCCTGCAATGCTGGGACTTGTAGTGCCTATGATAGATCCTGCAATGCTATGACTTGTAGTGCCTATGATAGATGCTGCAATGCTGGGACTTGTAGTGCCTATCCCGAGCAACCTGTGTTGATAGATGTTGCAATGCTGGGGCTTGTAGTGCCTATTCTGGGCAACCTGTGGTGATAGATCCTGCAATGCTGGGACTTGTAGTGCCTATCCTGAGCAACCTGTGGTGATTAATTCCTGCAATTCTGGGACTTGTAGTGTTTATCTTGAGCAACCTGTGGTGATAGATCCTGCAATGCTGGGACTTGTAGTGCCTATGATACATATTGCAATGCTGGGACTTGTAGTGCCTATGATAGATCCTGTAATGCTTGTACTTGTAGTGCCGATCCCGAGCAACCTGTGGTGATAGATCCTGCAATGCTGGGACTTGCAATGCCTATGATATACCATACAATGCTGGGACTTTTAGTGCCTATCCAGACCAACCTGTGGTGATAGATCCTGCAATGCTATGACTTGTAGTGCCTATGATAGATGCTGCAATGCTGGGACTTGTAGTGCCTATCCAGAGCAACAAGTGGTGATAGACCCTGCAATGCTGGGACTTGTAGTGCCTTTGATAGATCCTGCAATGCTGGGACTTGTAGTGCCTTTCCAGAGCTACCTGTGGTGATAGATCATGCAATGCTGGGACTTGTTGTTCCTTTCCTGAACAACCTGTGGTGATAGATCCTGCAATGCTGGGACTTGTAGTGCCTATCCTGAGCAACCTGTGGTGATTAAATCCTGCAATTCTGGGACTTGTAGTGTTTATCCTGAGCAACCTGTGGTAACAGATTCTGCAATGCTGGGACTTGTAGTGCCTATGATAGAACCTGCAATGCTGGGACTTGTAGTGCCTATGATAGATCCTGTAATGCTGGGATTTGTAGTGCCTATCCAGAGCAACCTGTGGTGATAGATCCTGCAATGCTAGGACTTGTAGTGCCTATGATATATCCTTCAATGCTGGGTCTTGTAGTACCTATCCTGAGCAACCTGTGGTGATAGATCCTGCAATGCTGGGACTTGTAATGCCTATGCTATACCATAAAATGCTGGGACTTGTAGTGCCTATCCTGAGCAACCTGTGTTGATATATCTTTTAATGGTATGACTTGTAGTGCCTATGATAGATCCGGCAATGCTGGGACTTGTAGTGCCTATGATAGATCCTGCAATGCTATGACTTGTAGTGCCTATGTTAGATGCTGCAATGCTGGGACTTGTAGTGCCTATCCCGAGCAACCTGTGTTGATAGATGTTGCAATGCTGGGACTTGTAGTGCCTATTCTGGGCAACTGTGGTGATAGATCCTGAAATGCTTGGACTTGTAGTTCCTTTCCTGAGCAACCTGTGGTAATAGATCATGCAATACTGGGACTTGTATTGCCTATGATATATCATGCAATGCTGGGATTGTAGTGCCTCTCCTGAGCATCCTGTGGTGATAGATCTTGCAATGCTGGGATTTGTAGTGATTATGATAGATCCTGAAATGCTTGAACTTTTGGTGACTATCCTTAGCAACCTGTGGTGATATATCTTGCAATGCTGGGCTTGCAGTGACTATGATAGATCCTACGATGCTGATACTTGTAGTGCCTATCCTGAACAACCTGTGTTGATAGATCTTGCTATGCTGGTACTTGTAGTGCCTATTCTGCGCAACTTGTGGTGATAGATCCTACAATGCTGGGACTTGTAATGCATATGATAGTTCCTGCAAAGCTGGGACTTGTAGGATCTATCCAGAGCAACAATTGGTGATAGACCCGGCAATGCTCTGACTTGTAGTGCCTTTCCAGAGCAACCTGTGGTGATAGATTCTGCAATGCTGGGACTTGTAGTGCCTATCAAGAGCAACAAGTGGTGATAGACCCTGCAATGCTGGGATTTGTAGTGCCTTTGATAGATCCTGCAATGCTGGGACTTGTGTCTTTCCAGAGCAACGTGTGGTGATAGATCATGCAATGCTGGGACTTGTAGTGCCTATGATAGATCCTGCAATGCTGGGACTTGAAGGGCCTATCCAGAGCAACAAGTGGTGATAGACCCTGCAATGCTGGGACTTGTAGTGCCTTTGATAAATCCTGTAGTGCTGGGACTTGTTGTGTCTTTCCAGAGCTACATTTGGTGATAGATCCTACAATGCTGGGACTTGTAGTGCCTTTCCAGAGCAACCTGTGATGATAGATCTTGCAATGCTGGGACTTGTAGTGCCTCTCCTGAGCAACCTGTGGTGATAGATCTTGCAATGCTGGGACTTGTAATGATTATGATAGATCCTGAAATGCTTAGACATTTAGTAACTATCCTGAGCAACTTGTGGTGGTAGATCTTGCAATGCTGGGACTTGTAGTGCCTATTCTGGGCAACTTGTGGTGATAGATCCTGCAGTGCTGGGACTTGTAATGCATATGATAGTTCCTGCAAAGCTGGGTCTTGTAGGGTCTAATCAGAGCAACAATTGGTGATAGACCCTGCAATGCTCCGACTTGTAGTGCCTTTGATAGATCCTGCAATGCTGGGACTTGTAGTGCCTATCCTGAGCAACCTGTGTTGATCGATCTTGCAATGCTGGGACTTGTAGTGCCTATTCTGGGCAACTTGTGGTGATAGACCCTGAAATGCTGGGACCTGTAGTGCCTTTGATAGATCCTGTAATGCTGGGACTTGTTGTGCCTTTCCAGAGCATCAAGTGGTGATAGATCCTGCAATGCTGGGACTTGTAGTGCCTTGCCAGAGCAACAAGTGGTGATAGACCCTGCAATGCTGGGACTTGCAGTGCCTTTGATAGACCCTGCAATGCTGGGACTTGTAGTGCCTTTCTAGAGCAACCTGTGGTGATAGATCCTGCAATGATGGGACTTTTAGTTCCTTTCCAGAGCAACTTGTGGTGATAGATCCTTCAATACTGGGACTTGTAGTTCCTATCCTGTGCAACCTGTGGTGATAGATTCTGCAATGCTGGGACTTGTAGTGCCTATGATAGATCCTGCAATGCTGGGACTTGTAGTGCCTTTCCAGAGCATCCTGTGGTGATAGATCCTGCAATGCTATGACTTGTAGTGCCTATCTAGAGCAACAAGTGGTGATAGACTCTTTAATGCTGGGACTTGTAGTGCCTTTGATAGATCCTGCAATGCTGGGACTTGTAGTTCCTTTCCAGAGCAACCTGTGGTGATAGATCCTGCAATGCTGGGACTTGTAGTTCCTTTCCTGAACAACCTGTGGTGATAGATCCTGCAATGTAAGGAATTGTAGTGCCTATCCTGAGCAACCTGTGGTGATTAAATCCTGCAATTCTGGGACTTGTAGTGTTTATCCTGAGCAACCTGTGGTGACAGATTCTGCAATGCTGGGACTTGTAGTGCCTGTGATAGAACCTGCAATGCTGGGACTTGTAGTACCTATGATAGATCCTGTAATGATGGGACTTGTAGTGCCTATCGAGAGCAACCTGTGGTGATAGATCCTGCAATGCTACAACTTGTAGTGCCTATGATATATCCTGCAATGCTGGGAGTTATAGTGCCTATCCTGAGAAACCTGTGTTGATATATTCTTCAATGGTATGACCTGTAGTGCCTATGATAGATCATGCAATGCTGGGACTTGTAGTGCCTATCCAGACCAACCTGTGGTGATAGATCCTGCAATGCTATGACTTGTAGTGCCTATGATAGATGCTGCAATGCTGGGACTTGTAGTGCCTATTCTGGGCAACCTGTGATGATAGATCCTGCAATGCTGGGACTTGTAATTTCTTTCCTGAGCAACATGTGGTAATAGATCATGCAATACTGGGATTTGTATTGCCTATGCTATATCATACAATGCTGGGACTTGTAGTGCCTCTCTTAAGCATCCTGTGGTGATAGATCTTGCAATGCTGGGCTTGCAGTGACTATGATAGATCCTACGATGCTGATACTTGTAGTGCCTATCCTGAACAACCTGTGTTGATAGATCTTGCTATGCTGGTACTTGTAGTGCTTATTCTGTGCAACTTGTGGTGATAGATCCTGCAATGCTAGGACTTGTTGTGTCTTTCCAGAGCAACCTGTGGTGATAGATTATGCAATGCTGGGACCTGTAATGATTATGATAGATCCTGAAATGCTTGGACATTTAGTGACTATCCTGAGCAACTTGTATTGATAGTTGCTGCAATACTATGCCTTGTAGTGCCTATGATAGATGCTGCAATGCTGGGACTTGTAGTGCCTATTCTGGGCAACCTGTGGTAATAGATCATGCAATACTGGGACTTGTATTACCTATTATATATCATGCAATGCTGGGACTTCCCAGTCCCATTACCAGCCCCTCACATCAGAGTGCCATAACCAGCCCCTTACATCAGAGTCCCATCACAGGCCTCTTACATCAGAGTCCCATCAGAGCCCCTTGCATCAGAGTCATATCAGAATCCCCTTACATCAGAGTCTCATCAGCAGACCCTTACAGAGTCTCATCAACAGCCCCCTTACATCAGAGTCCCATCACATGCTCCTTACATCAGAGTCCCATCAGCAGCCCCTTACATCAAATTCCCATCAGCAGCCCCTTACATCACAGTCCAATCAGCAGCCTCTTACATCAGCGTCCCATCACATGCTCCTTATACATCAGAGAGTCCTATCAGCAGCCCCTTACATCAAAGTCCCATCATTAGCCCCCTTACATCAGAGTCCCATCACATGCTCCTTACATCAGAGTCCCATCAGCAGCCCCTTACAACAGAGTCCCATCAACAGCCCCCTTGAATCAGAGTCCCATCAATAGTCCTTAACATCAGAGTCCCATCAGCAGTCCAATACAAAGTGTCTCATCAACAGCCCCCTTACATCAAAGACCCATCAACAGCCCCTTACATCAGAGTCCCATCACCAGCCCCTCACATCAGAGTCCCATCACCAGCCCCTTACATCAGAATGCCATCAGAGCCCCTTACATCAGAGTCCTATCAGAATCCCTTTACATCAGAGTCCCATAAGCAGCCCCTTACATCAGAGTCCCACCACCAGCCCCTTACATCAAAGTCCCATCAACAGTCCCTTACATCAAAGTCCCATCAACAGTCCCTTACATCAGAGTCCCATCACCAGCCCCTTACATCAGAGTCCCATCACCAGCCCCTTACATCAGAGTCCCATCACCAGCCCCTTACATCAGAGTCCCATCAGCAGCCCCTTACATCAGAGTCCCATCAACAGCCCCTTACATCAGAGTCAAATCACAGGCCCCTTACATCAGAGTCCCATCAGCAGCCCCTTACATCAGAGTCCCATCCCATGCTCCTTACATCAGAGTCACATTAGCAGCCCCTTACATCAGAGTCCCATCAGCAGATCCTTACTTCAGAGTCCAATCAGCAGCCCCTTTACATCAGCATCCCATCAGCAGCCCCTTACTTCAGAGTCCCATCAGCAGCCCCTTACTTCAGAGTCCCACCACCAGCCCCTTACATCAAAGTCTCATTACAAGCTCCCTTACATCAGAGTCCCATCTACAGTCCCTTACATCAGAGTCCCATCACAGGCCCCTTACATCAGAGTCCCATCAGAGCCGTTTACATCAGAGTCCTATCAGAATCCCTTTACATCAGAGTCCCATCAGCAGCCCCTTACAGAGTCTCATCACCAGCCCCCTTACATCAGAGTACAATCAGCAGCCTCTAACATTAAAATCCCACCACCAGCCCCTTACATCAAAGTCACATCAACAGTCCCTTACATCAGAGTCCCATCAGCAGCCCCTTACATCAAAGTCCCATCATCAGCCCCCTTACATCAGAGTCCCATCACAAGCTCCTTACATCAGAGTCCCATCACAAGCTCCTTACATCAGAGTCCCATCACAAGCTCCTTACATCAGAGTCCCATCACAAGCTCCTTACATCAGAGTCCCATCACAAGCTCCTTACATCAGAGTCCCATCACAAGCTCCTTACATCAGAGTCCCATCACAAGCTCCTTACATCAGAGTCCCATCACAAGCTCCTTACATCAGAGTCCCATCACAAGCTCCTTACATCAGAGTCCCATCACAAGCTCCTTACATCAGAGTCCCATCACAAGCTCCTTACATCAGAGTCCCATCACAAGCTCCTTACATCAGAGTCCCATCACAAGCTCCTTACATCAGAGTCCCATCACAAGCTCCTTACATCAGAGTCCCATCACAAGCTCCTTACATCAGAGTCCCATCACAAGCTCCTTACATCAGAGTCCCATCACAAGCTCCTTACATCAGAGTCCCATCTGAGCCCCTTACATCAGAGTCCTATCAGAATCCCTTTACATCAGAGTCCCACCACCAGCCCCTTACATCAAAGTCCCATCAACAGTCCCCTTACACCCGAGTCCCATCACAAGCTCCTTACATCAGAGTCCCATCAGCAGCCCCTTACATCAAAGTCCCATCAACAGCCCCCTTACACCCGAGTCCCATCACAAGCTCCTTACATCAGAGTCCATTCTGCAGCCCCTTACATCAGAGTCCATTCTGCAGCCCCTTACATCAGAGTCCCATCACCAGCCCCTCACATCAGAGTCCCATCCCCTTACATTAGAGTCCCATCAGAGCCCCTTACATCAGAGTCCTATCTGAATCCTATCAGTCCCATCACCAGACCCTTACATCAGAATCCCATCAGCAGCTTAATACAGAGTGTCCCAACACCAGGACCTTACATCAGAGACCCATCAACAGTCCCTTACATCGTAGAGTCCCATCAGCAGCCTCTTACATCAGAATCCCATCAGCAGTCCAATACAGAGTCTGCCAACATCAGGACCGTACATCAGAGACCCATCAGCAGCCCCTTACATCAGAAAGTCCCATCAGCAGCCCCTTACTTCAAAGTCCCATCACCAGCCCCCTCACATGAGAGTCCCATCACATGCCCCTTACATTAGGGTCCCATCAGCAGCCCCTTACATCAGAGTCCAATCAGCAGCCCCTTACATCAGAGTCCAATCAGCAGCCCCTTACATCAGAGTCCAATCAGCAGCCCCTTACATCAGAGACCGTTCAACAGCCCCCTTACATCAGAGTCCCATCAACAGTCCCTTACATCAGAATCCCATCATCAGTCCAATACAAAGTGTCCCAACACCAGGACCTTACATCAGAGACCCATCAGCAGCCCCTTACATCAGAGTCCCATCACCAGCCCCTCACATCATAGTCCCATCACAGTCCCCTTACATCAGAGTCCCATCAGAGCCCCTTACATCAGAGTCCTATCAGAATCCCTTTACATCAGAGTCCCATCAGCAGCCCCTTACATCAAAGTCCCATCAACAGTCCCTTACATCAGAGTCCCATCAACAGTCCCTTACATCAGAGTCCCATCAGCAGCCCCTTACATCAAAGTCCCATCATCAGCCCCCTTACATCTGAGTCCCATCACAAGCTCCTTACATCAGAGTCCAATCAGCAGCCCCTTACATCAAAGTCCCATCACCAGTTCCCTTACATCAGAGTCCCATCAACAGTCCCTTACATTAGCGTCCCATCAACAGCCCCCTAACCCCCATAGCCCCCTTACATCAGAGTCCAATCTGCAGCCCCTTATATCAGAGTGTCCCATCACCAGCCCCTTACATCAGAGTCCCATCACTGGCCCCTTACATCAGGCTCCCATCAACAGCCTCTTACAGAGTCTCATCACCAGCCCCCTTACATCAGGCTCCCATCAACAGCCTCTTACATCAGAGTCCCATCAGAAACCCATCAGCAGCTTCTTACATCAGAGTCCCATTAGCAGCCCCTTACATCAGAGTCCATTCAGCAGCCGCTTACTTAGGATTCCCATCACCAGTCCCCTTACATCAGAGTCCCCTAAGCAGCCTTTTACATCAGGGTCCCATCACAGGCCCCTTACATCAGAGTTCCATCAGGAGCCCCTTACATCAGAGTCCCATAAGAATCGCTTTACATCAGAGTCCCATCAGCAGCCCCTTACAGAGTCTCATCACCAGCCCCCTTACATCAGGCTCCCATCAACAGCCCCTAACATCAGAGTCCAATCAGCAGCCTCTTACATCAGAGTCCCTATAGACGCCAGTAACATCAGAGTACTATCAGCAGCCCCATACATCAAAGTTCCATTACCAGTCCCCATACATTGGAGTACCATCAGCAGCCCCATACATCAGAGTCACATCAGAAACCCCTTACATCAGAATCACATCAGCACCCCCTTACTTCAGAGTCCCATCAGCAGCCCCTTATATCCAGAGTCCATTCAGCAACCCCTTACATCAGAGTCCCATCACCAGCCCCCTTACATCAGAGTCCCATCACCAACCCCTTACATCAAACTCCCATCACCAGTTCCCTTACATCAGAGTTACGTCAGCGTCCCATCAACAGCCCCCTAACACCCATAGCCCCGTTACATCAGAGTCCAATCTGCAGCCCCTTATATCAGAGTGTCCCATCACCAGCCCTTTACATCAGAGTGTCCCATAAGCAGCCCCATACATCAGAGTCCCATCACAGGCCCCTTACATCAGAGTCCCATCAGGAATCCCTTACATCAGAGTCCCATCAGCAGCCCCCTTACATCAGAGTCCCATCAGCAGCCCCTTACATCAGAGTCCAATGAACAGCCCCTTAGATGAGAAAGTCTAAGCCTATGACAGAATCTGCAATACTGGGACTTATAGTGCCTATGAAATATCATGCAATGCTGGGTCTTGTAGTGACTATCCTGAGCAACCTATGGAGATAGATCTTGCAATGCTGGGACTTGTAGTGCTTATGATAGATCCTGAAATGCTTGGACTTTTAGTGCCTATCCACAGCAACCTGCGGTGATAGAAACTGCAATGCTGGGACTTGCAGTGAATATCCTGAACAACCTGTGTTGATATATCCTGCAATGCTGGGACTTGTAGTGCCTATCCTGAGCAACCTGTGGTGATAGATACTGCAATGCTGGGACTGTACTGCCTATGATAGATCCTGCAATGCTGGGACTTTTAGTGTCTATGATAGATCTTGCAATGCTGGGACTTGTAGTGCCTATCCAGAGCAACCTGTGGTGATAGATCCTGCAATGCTGGGACTTGTAATGCCTATGATAGACTATACAACGCTGGGAATTGAAGTGCCTATCTTTAGCAACCTGTGTTGATATATCCTTCAATGCTATGACTTGTAGTGCCTATGATAGATCTTGCAATGCCGGGCCTTTTGGTGCCTATTCTTGGCAACCTGTGGTGATAGATCCTGCAATGCTGGGACTTGTAGTTCCTTTCCATAGCAACCTGTGCTGATAGATGCTGCAATGCTGGGACTTGTAGTGAGTATCCTGAGCAACCTGTGGTGATTAAATCCTGCAATGCTGGGACTTGTAGTGCCAATCCTGAGCAACCTGTGGTGATTAAATCCTGCAATTCTGGGACTTGTAGTGTTTATCCTGAGCAACCTGTGGTGATAGATTCTGCAATGCTAGGACTTGTAGTGCCTATGATAGATCCTGCAATGCTGGGACTTGTAGTGCCTATGATAGATCCTTTAATACTGGGACTTGTAGTGCTGATCCAGAGTAACCTGTGGTGATATATCCTGCAATGCTTGGTCTTGTAGTACCTATCCTGAGCAACCTGCAATGCTGGGACTTGTAGTGCCTTTGATAGATCCTGTAATGCTGGGACTTGTTGTGCCTTTCCAGAGCAACCTGTGGTGATAGATTCTGCAATGCTGGGACTTGTAGTGCCTATGATAGATCCTGCAATGTTGGGAGATGTAGGGCCTATCCAGAGCATCAAGTGGTGATAGACCCTGCAATGCTGGCACTTATACTTCCTTTGATAGATCCTGCAATGCTGGGACTTGGAGTGCCTTTCCAGAGCAACCTGTGGTGATAGATCTTGCAATGCTATGACTTGTAGTGCCTATCTAGAGCAACAAGTGATGATAGACCCTGCAATGCTGTATCTTGTAGTGCGTTTGATAGACCCTGCAATGCTGGGACTTGTAGTGCCTTTCCAGAGCAACCTGTGGTGATAGATCCTGCAATGCTGGGACTTGTAGTTCCTTTCCTGAGCAACTTGTGGTGATAGATCCTTCAATGCTGGGACTTGTAGTGCCAATCCTGAGCAACCTGTGGTGATTAAATCCTGCAATTCTGGGACTTGTAGTGCTTATGATATATGCTGCAATGCTGGGACTTGTAGTGCCTATGATAGATCCTGTAATGCTGGGACTTGTAGTGCCTATCCTGAGCAACCTTTGGTGAGAGATCCAACAATGCTGGGACTTGTAGTGCCTATTATAGATCCTGTAATGCTAGGATTTGTAGTAACTATGATATTTCCTGCAATGCTGGGACTTGTAGTGCCTATCCTGAGCAACCTAAGGTGATAGAAACAGCAACACTGGTACTTGCAGTGCTTATGATAGATCCTGCAATGCTGGGTTTTGTAATGAATATACTGAGCAACCTGTGTTGATATATCCTGCAATGCTGGGACTTGTAGTGACTATCCTGAGAAACCTATGGTAAAAGAACCTGCAATTCTGGTACTTGTACTGCCTATGATAGATCCTGCAATGCTGGGACTTGTAGTGCCTATCCTGAGCAACCTGTGTTGATATATCCTTCAATGCTATGACTTGTAGTGCCTATGATAGATCCGGCAATGCTGGGACTTGTAGTGCCACCTATGATAGATCCTGCAATGCTGGGACTTGTAGTGCCTATCCAGAGCAACCTGTGCTTATAGATTCTGCAATGCTATGACTTGTAGTGCCTAAGATAGATGCTGCAATGCTGGGACTTGCAGTGCCTATTCTGAGCAACCTGTATTGATAGATCTTGCAATGCTTGGACTTTTAGTGCCTATTCTGGTAACCTGTGGTGATAGATCCTGCATTGCCGGAACTTGTAGTGCCTATGATAGATCCTGCGATGCTGGGACTTGTAGGGCCTATCAAGAGCAACAAGTGGTGATAGACCCTGCAATCCCGGGACTTGTAGTGCCTTTGATAGATCCTGCAATGGTGGGACTTTTAGTCCCTATCCAGAGCAACCTGTGGTGATAGATCCTGCAATGCTGGGACTTGTAGTGCCTATGATAGATCCTGCAATTCTGGGACTTGTAGGACCTTATCCAGATACCTGTGCTGATATATCTAGCAATTCTTGGACTTGTAGTGCTTATGATAGATCTTGCAATGCTTGGACGTGTAGTGCCTATGATAGATCCTGCAATGCTGGGACTTGTAGTACCTACACTGAGCAACCTGTGGTGATAGATATTGCAATTCTGGTACTTGCACTGCCTATGATAGATCCTGCAATGCTGGGACTTGTAGTGGCTATTCTGAGCAACCTGTGGTGATAGAAACTGCAATGCTAGGACTTGTAGTATCTATGATATATCCTGCAATGCTGGGACTTGTAGTGCCTGTCCTGAGCAACATGTGGTGATAGAAACTGAAATGCTGGGACTTGTAGTGCCTATGATAGATCCTACAATGCTGGGACTTGTAATGCCTATCCTGAGATACCTGTGGTGATAGATACTGCAATGCTGGGACTGTAATGCCTATGATAGATCCTGCTATGCTGGGACATGTAGTGTCTATGATAGATCCTGCAATGCTGGGACTTGTAGTGCCTATCCAGAGCAACCTGTGGTGATACAACCTGCAATTCTAAGACTTGTAGTGCCTATGATATATCCTGCAATGCTGGGACTTGTAGTGCCTATCCTGAGCAAACTTTGGTGATAGAAACTGCAAAGCTGGGACTTGCAGTGCCTAAGATAGATCGTACAATGCTGGGACTTGTAGTGAATATCCTAAGCAACCTGTGTTGATATATCTTGCAATGCTGGGACTTGTAGTGCCTATCCTGAGCAACAAGTGGGGATACCTCCTGCAATGCTGGGACTTGTAGTGCCTTTGATAGATCTTGCAATTCTGGGAATTGTAGTGCCTTTCCAGAGCAACCTGTGATGTTAGATCCTGCAATTCTGGTACTTGTATTGCCTATGATAGATCCTGCAATGCTGAGACTTGTAGTGCCTGTCCAGAGTAACAAGTGGTGATAGATCCTGCAATGCTGGGACTTGTAGTGCCTTTGATAGATCCTGCAATGCTGGGACTTGTAGTGCCTATCCTGAGAAACCTGTGGTGAGTGATCCTGCATGCTGGGACTTGTAGTGCCTATTATAGATCTTGCAATGCTAGGTCTTGTAGTGCCTATGATATATCCTGCAATGCTGGGCCTTGTAGTGCCTATCCTGAACAACCTGTGGTGATAGAAACTGTAACGCTAGGACTTGCAGTGTCTATGATAGGACCCTACAATGCTGGGATTTGTAGTGAATATCCTGAGCAAACTCTGTTGAGAGATCCTGCAATTCTGGTACTTGTACTGCCTATGATAGATCCTGCAATGCTGGGACTTGTAGTACCTTTGATAGATCTTGCAATGCTGGGACTTGTAGTGCCTTTCAAGAGCAACCTGTGGTGATAGATTCTACAATGCTGGGAATTGTAGTTCCTTTTATGAGCAACCTGTGGTGTTAGATCCTGCAATGCTAGGACTTGTAGTGCCTATGATATATCCTGCAATGCTGGGACTTGTAGTGCCTATCCTGAGCAACCTGTGGTGATAGATTCTGCAATGCTGGGACTTGTAGTGCCTGTCCTGAGCAACATGTGGTAAAAGAAACTGCAATGCTGGGACTTGCAGTGCCTATGATAGATCCTACAATGCTGGGACTTGTAATGCCTATCCTGAGAAACCTGTGGTGATAGATACTGCAATCCTGGGACTGTAAGGCCTATGATAGATCATGCTATGCTGGGACATGTAGTGTCTATGATAGATCCTGCAATGCTGGGACTTGTAGTGCCTATCCAGAGCAACCTGTGGTGATAGATCCTGCAATTCTAAGACTTGTAGTGCCTATGATATATCCTGCAATGCTGGGACTTGTAGTACTTATCCTGAGCAACCTTTGGTGATAGAAACTGCAAAGCTGGGACTTGCAGTGCCTAAGATAGATCGTACAATTCTGCGACTTGTAGTGAATATCCTAAGCAATCTGTGTTGATATATCCTGCAATGCTGGGACTTGTAATGCCTATCCTAAACAACAAGTTGTGATAGCTCCTGCAATGCTGGGACTTGTAGTGCCTTTGATAGATCTGGCAATGCTGGGAATTGTAGTGCCTTTCCAGAGCAACCTGTGGTGTTAGATCCTGCAATTCTGGTACTTGTATTGCCTATGATAGATCCTGCAATGCTGAGACTTGTAGTGCTTGTCCAGAGTAACAAGTGGTGATAGATCCTTCAATGCTGGGACTTGTAGTGCCTTTGATAGATCCTGCAATGCTGGGACTTGTAGTGCCTATCCAGAGCAGGCTGTGGTGATACATCCTGCATTGCTATGACTTGTAGTGCCTATGATAGATGCTACAATGCTCGGACTTGTAGTGCCTATCCTGAGCAACCTGTGTTGATATATCCTTCAATGCTATGATTGTAATGCCTATGATAGATCCGGCAATGCTGGGATTTGTAGTGCCTATGATAGATCATGCAATGCTGGGACTTGTAGTGCCTATCCAGAGCAGGCTGTGGTGATACATCCTGCAATGCTATGACTTGTAGTGCCTATGATAGATGCTACAATGCTCGGACTTGTAGTGCCTATCCTGAGCAACCTGTGTTGATGGATCTTGCAATGCCGGGACTTGTAGTGCCTATTCTGGGCAACTTGTGGTGATAGACCCTGAAATTCTGGGACCTGTAGTGCCTTTGATAGATCCTGAAATGCTGGGACTTGTTGGGCCTTTCCAGAGCAACCTGTGGTGATAGATCCTGCAATGCTGGGAGTTGTAGGGCCTATCCAGAGCATCAAGTGGTGATAGATCCTTCAATGCTGGGACTTGTAGTGCCTATCCTGAGAAACCTGTGGAGATAGATCTTGCAATGCTGGGACTTGTAGTGCTTATGATATATCCTGAAATGCTTGGACTTTTAGTGCCTATCCAAAGCAACCTGCGGTGATAGAAACTGTAATGCTGGGACTTGCAGTGCCTATGATAGACCCTACAATGCTGGGACTTGTAGTGAATATCCTGAACAACCTGTGTTGATATATCCTGCAATGCTGGGACTTGTAGTGCCTATCCTGAGCAACCTGTGGTGATAGATCTTGCAATGCTGGGATTTGTAGTGCCTATCCAGAGCAACAAGTGGTGAAATAGCCTGCAATGCTGGGACTTGAAGTTCCTTTCACAGATCCTGCAATGCTGGGACTTGTAGTGCCTATGATATATCCTGCAATGCTGGGTCTTGTAGTACCTATCCTGAGCAACCTGTGGTGATAGATCCTGCAATGCTTGGACTAGTAATGCCTATGATGTAGCATACAATGCTGGGACTTGTAGTGCCTATCCAGACCAACCTGTGGTGATAGATCCTGCAATGCTGGGACTTGTAGTGCCTATGATAGATGCTGCAATGCTGGGACTTGTAGTGCCTATCCTGTGCAACCTGTGTTGATAGATCTTGCAATGCTGGGACTTGTAGTGCCTATTCTGGGCAACCTGTGGTGATAGATTCTGCAATGCTGGGACTTGTAGTTCCTTTCCTGAGCAACCTGTGGTAATAGATCATGCAATACTGGGAATTGTATTGCCTATGATATATTATGCAATGCTGGGACTTGTAGTGCCTTTCCAGAGCAACCTGTGGTGATAGATCCTGCAATGCTGGGACTTGTAGTTCCTTTACTTAGCAACCTGTGATGATAGATCCTTCAATGCTGGCACTTGTAGTGCCTGTCCTGAGCAACCTGTGGTGATTAAATCCTGCAATGCTGGGACTTGTAGTGCCTATGATAGATCCTTCAATGCTGGGTCTTGAAGTACTTATCCTGAGCAACCTGTGGTGATAGATCATGCAATGCTTGGACTTGTAATGCCTATGATATATCATACAATGCTGGGACTTGTAGTGCCTATCCTGAGCAACCTATCTTGATAAATCCTTCAATGCTATGACTTGTAGTGCCTATGATAGATCTGGCAATGCTGGGACTTGTAGTGCCTATGATAGATCCTGCAATGCTGGGACTTGTAGTGCCTATCCAGAGCAGGCTGTGGTGATACATCCTGCAATGCTATGACTTGTAGTGCCTATGATAGATGCTACAATGCTCGGACTTGTAGTGCCTATCCTGAGCAACCTGTGTTGATGGATCTTGCAATGCTGGGACTTGTAGTGCCTATTCTGGGCAACTTGTGGTGATAGACCCTGAAATTCTGGGACCTGTAGTGCCTTTGATAGATCCTGAAATGCTGGGACTTGTTGTGCCTTTCCAGAGAAACCTGTGGTGATAGATCCTGCAATGCTGCGAGTTGTAGGGCCTATCTAGAGCATCAAGTGGTGATAGATCCTGCAATGCTGGGACTTGTAGTGCCTTTCCAGAGCAACCTGTGGTGATAGATCCTGCAATGCTGGGACTTGTAGTTCCTTTCCTGGGCAACTTGTGGTGATAGATCCTTCAATGCTGGAACTTGTAGTGCCTTTCCTGAGCAACCTGTGGAGATAGATCTTGCAATGCTGGTACTTGTAGTGCTTATGATAGATCCTGAAATGCTTGGACTTTTAGTGCCTATCCAAAGCAACCTGCGGTGATAGAAACTGCAATGCTGGGACTTGCAGTGCCTGTGATAGACCCTACAATGCTGGGACTTGTAGTGAATATCCTGAACAACCTGTGTTGATATATCCTGCAATGCTGGGACTTGTAGTGCCTATCCTGAGCAACCTGTGGTGATAGATCTTGCAATGCTGGGACTTGTAGTGCCTATGATAGATCCTGCAATGCTGGGACTTGTAGTGCCTATTCTGGGCAACTTGTGGTGAGAGATCCTGCAAAGGTGGGACTTGTAATGCCTATGATAGTTCCTGCAAAGCTGGGACTTGTAGGGTCTATACAGAGCAACAATTGGTGATAGACCCTTCAATGCTGGGACTTGTAGTGCCTTTCCTGAACAACCTGTGGAGATAGATCTTGCAATGCTGGGACTTGTAGTGCTTATGATAGATCCTGAAATGCTTGGACTTGTAGTGCCTATCCACAGCAACCTGCTGTGATAGAAACTGCAATGCTGGGACTTGCAGTGCCTATGATAGACCCTACAATGCTGGGACTTGTAGAGAATATCCTGAACAACCTGTGTTGATATATCCTGCAATGCTGGGACTTGTAGTGCCTATCCTGAGCAACCTGTGGTGATAGATCTTGCAATGCTGGGACTTGTAGTGCCTATGATAGATCCTGCAATGCTGGGACTTGTAGTGCCTATTCTGGGCAACTTGTGGTGAGAGATCCTGCAAAGGTGGGACTTGTAATGCCTATGAGAGTTCCTGCAAAGCTGGGACTTGTAGGGTCTATACAGAGCAACAATTGGTGATAGACCCTGCAATGCTGGCAATTGTAGTGCCTTTGATAGATCATGCAATGCTGGGACTTGTAGTGCCTTTCCAGAGCAACCTGTGGTGATAGATCCTGCAATGCTGGGATTGGTAGTGCCTATCCAGAGCAACAAGTGGTGAAAGAGCCTGCAATGCTGTAACTTGTAGTGCCTTTGACAGATCCTGCAATGCTGGGACTTGTAGTGCCTTTCCAGAGAAACCTGTGGTGATAGATCCTGCAATGCTGGGACTTGTAATGCCTATGATAGACCATACAATGCTGGGAATTGAAGTGCCTATCCTTAGCAACCTGTGTTGATATATCCTTCAATGCTATGACTTGTAGTGCCTATGATAGATCTTGCAATTCTCGGACTTGTAGTGCCTATGATAGATCCTGCAATGCTGGGACTTGTAGTGCTATGATAGATCCTGTAATGCTGGGACTTGTAGTGCCGATCCAGAGCAACCTGTGGTGATAGATCCTGCAATGCTAGGACTTGTAGTGCCTATGATATATTTTGCAACGCTGGGTCTTGTAGTACCTATCCTGAGCAACCTGTGGTGATAGATCCTGCAATGCTGAGACTTGTAGTGCCTATCCTGAGCAACCTGTGTTGATAAATCCTTCAATGCTTTGACTTGTAGTGCCTATGATAGATCTGGCAATCCTGGGACTTGTATTGCCTATGATAGATCCTGCAATGCTGGGACTTGTAGTGCCTATCCAGAGCAAGCTGTGGTGATTCATCCTGCAATGCTATGACTTGTAGTGCCTATGATTATGCTGCAATGCTGGGACTTGTAGTGCCTATCCCGAGCAACCTGTGTTTATAGATCTTGCAATGCTGGGACTTGTAGTGCATATTCTGGGCAACCTGTGGTGTTAGACCCTGCAATGCTGGGACTTGTAGTGCCTTTGAGAGATTCGGCAATGCTGGGACTTGTAGTGCCTTTGAGAGATCCTGCAATTCTGGGACTTGTAGTGCCTTTCCAGAGTAACCTGTGGTGATAGATCCTGCAATGCTAGGACTTGTTGTGCCTATCAAGAGCAACAAGTGGTGATAGATCTTGCAATGCTGGGACTTGTAGTGCCTATGATAGATCCTGCAATGCTGGGACTTGTAGTGCCTATTCTGGGCAACTTGTGGTGAGAGATCCTGCAAAGGTGGGACTTGTAATGCCTATGATAGTTCCTGCAAAGCTGGGACTTGTAGGGTCTATACAGAGCAACAATTGGTGATAGACCCTTCAATGCTGGGACTTGTAGTGCCTTTCCTGAACAACCTGTGGAGATAGATCTTGCAATGCTGGGACTTGTAGTGCTTATGATAGATCCTGAAATGCTTGGACTTGTAGTGCCTATCCACAGCAACCTGCTGTGATAGAAACTGCAATGCTGGGACTTGCAGTGCCTATGATAGACCCTACAATGCTGGGACTTGTAGAGAATATCCTGAACAACCTGTGTTGATATATCCTGCAATGCTGGGACTTGTAGTGCCTATCCTGAGCAACCTGTGGTGATAGATCTTGCAATGCTGGGACTTGTAGTGCCTATGATAGATCCTGCAATGCTGGGACTTGTAGTGCCTATTCTGGGCAACTTGTGGTGAGAGATCCTGCAAAGGTGGGACTTGTAATGCCTATGAGAGTTCCTGCAAAGCTGGGACTTGTAGGGTCTATACAGAGCAACAATTGGTGATAGACCCTGCAATGCTGGCAATTGTAGTGCCTTTGATAGATCATGCAATGCTGGGACTTGTAGTGCCTTTCCAGAGCAACCTGTGGTGATAGATCCTGCAATGCTGGGATTGGTAGTGCCTATCCAGAGCAACAAGTGGTGAAAGAGCCTGCAATGCTGTAACTTGTAGTGCCTTTGACAGATCCTGCAATGCTGGGACTTGTAGTGCCTTTCCAGAGAAACCTGTGGTGATAGATCCTGCAATGCTGGGACTTGTAATGCCTATGATAGACCATACAATGCTGGGAATTGAAGTGCCTATCCTTAGCAACCTGTGTTGATATATCCTTCAATGCTATGACTTGTAGTGCCTATGATAGATCTTGCAATTCTCGGACTTGTAGTGCCTATGATAGATCCTGCAATGCTGGGACTTGTAGTGCTATGATAGATCCTGTAATGCTGGGACTTGTAGTGCCGATCCAGAGCAACCTGTGGTGATAGATCCTGCAATGCTAGGACTTGTAGTGCCTATGATATATTTTGCAACGCTGGGTCTTGTAGTACCTATCCTGAGCAACCTGTGGTGATAGATCCTGCAATGCTGAGACTTGTAGTGCCTATCCTGAGCAACCTGTGTTGATAAATCCTTCAATGCTTTGACTTGTAGTGCCTATGATAGATCTGGCAATCCTGGGACTTGTATTGCCTATGATAGATCCTGCAATGCTGGGACTTGTAGTGCCTATCCAGAGCAAGCTGTGGTGATTCATCCTGCAATGCTATGACTTGTAGTGCCTATGATTATGCTGCAATGCTGGGACTTGTAGTGCCTATCCCGAGCAACCTGTGTTTATAGATCTTGCAATGCTGGGACTTGTAGTGCATATTCTGGGCAACCTGTGGTGTTAGACCCTGCAATGCTGGGACTTGTAGTGCCTTTGAGAGATTCGGCAATGCTGGGACTTGTAGTGCCTTTGAGAGATCCTGCAATTCTGGGACTTGTAGTGCCTTTCCAGAGTAACCTGTGGTGATAGATCCTGCAATGCTAGGACTTGTTGTGCCTATCAAGAGCAACAAGTGGTGATAGACCCTGCAATGCTATGACTTGTAGTGCCTATAATAAATCCGGCAATGCTGGGACTTGTAGTGCCTATGATAGATCCTGCAATGCTGGGACTTGTAGGGCCTATCCAGAGCAACAAGCGGTGATAGACCCTGCAATATTGGGACTTGTAGTGCCTTTGATAGATCCTGCAATGCTCGGACTTGTATTGCCTATCCAGAGCTAACTGTGGTGATATATCCTGCAATGCTGGGACTTGTAGTGCCTATGATAGATCCTTCAATGCTTGGACTTGTAGTGCCTATGATAGATCCTGCAATGCTGGGACTTGTAGTGTCTGCCCTGAACAACCTGTGGTGATAGATACTGCAATTCTGGTACTTGTACTACCTATGGTAGATCCTGCAATGCTTGGACTTGTAGTTCCTATCCTGAGCAACCTGTGGTGATAGAAACTGCTATGCTGAGACTTGCAGTGCCTATGATAGATCCTACAATGCTGGGATTTGTAGTGAATATCCTGTGCAACCTGTGTTGATATATCCTGCAATGCTGCTACTTGTAGTGCCTATCCTGAGCAACCTGTGGTGATAAATCCTGCAATGCTGGGACTTGCAGTGCCTATCCAGAGCAACGTGTGGTGATAGATCCTGCAATGCTGGGACTTGTAGTGCCTATGATAGATCCTTTAATGCTGGAAATTGCAGTGCCTATGATAGATCCTACAATGCTAGGATATGTAGTTCCTATCCAGAGCATTTATCAATCAGAATGCATGTACCTCCACTGTGGGGACACTCATATTTTAGTGTTAGGATCACAGATATCAGGGTGCCGTGACAAGGCTCTGTGGCTTACGCATGCATTTGCAAATACATGCGGACTAAACCCCTGTTTTTAACGCATACTGTTAGACAGGTTACTTTGGTTGTCTGCGAGCTGGTGGTAAGTAGGCTTGGAATTTTTTCCTGGGTATTCCCCAAGCCTTGTTATATCTGTTTGTAACCCTCCAATGCCGCTTACTGCAATAGCCTGCCATAAATGACTGTGGTGGCAAGTTTTTTGAGATCACCTTGGTGTGTGTATTGGTGCAGAAATGCACCAGCACCTTTGCAGCCATTGTGCTATTTGCTGGGTGTCTGGTGTGCTCCTGTACCTTTAAGAAGGGGTGGGCTGCCCTTCAGTCCACCTGCTCTCATTTATCCATCAGAATGCATGTGTCTCCACTGTGGGGACACTCATATTTTAGTGTTAGGACCACAGATATCAGGGTGCCGTGACGAGGCACTGTGGCTTACGCATGCATTTGCAAATGCGTGCGTTCTAAACCCCTGATTTTAACGCATACTGTTAGAAAGGTTAATTTGGTTGTCTGTGAGCTGGTGGTAATAAGATTTGGAATTTTTTCCAGGGTATTCCCCAGGCCTTGTTTATACCTGTCCAGAGCAACCTGTCATGATAGATCTTGCAGTGCCTATGATAGATCCTACAATGCTGGGACTTGTAGTGAATATCCTGAACAACCTGTGTTGATATATCCTGCAATGCTGGGACTTGCAGTGCCTATCCTGAGCAACCTGTGTTGATATATCCTTCAATGCTATGACTTGTAGTGCCTATGATAGATCCTGCAATGCTGGGACTTGTAGTGCCTATGATAAATGCTGTAAAGCTGGGACTTGTAGTGCCCATCCTGAGCAACCTGAGTTGATAGATCTTGCAATGCTGGGACTTGTAGTGCCTATCCTCGGCAATCTGTGGTGATAGATCCTGCAATACTGGGACTTGTAGTGCCTATGATAGATCCTGCAATGCTGGGACTTGTATTGCCTATCCAGAGCAACAAGTGGTGATAGACCCTGCAATGCTGGGACTTGTAGTGTCTTTGATAGATCCTGAAATGCAGGGTCTTGTAGTGCCTATGAAATATAATGCAATGCTAAGACTTCTAGTGCCTATCCTGAGCAACCTGTGGTGATAGATCATGCAATGCTGGGACTTTTAGTGCCTTTGATAGATCCTGCAATGCTGGGACTTGCAGTGCCTATCCAGAGCAACCTGTGGTGAAAGATCCTGCAATGCTGGGACTTGTAGTGCCTATCCTGAGCAACCTGTGGTAAGTGATCCTGCAATGCTGGGACTTGTAGTGCCTATTATAGATCCTGCAATGCTAGGACTTGTAGT
Organism: Aquarana catesbeiana; assembly: GCF_042186555.1. Taxonomy (NCBI): domain Eukaryota; kingdom Metazoa; phylum Chordata; class Amphibia; order Anura; family Ranidae; genus Aquarana; species Aquarana catesbeiana. The sequence goes on from NC_133332.1 coordinate 273,774,286, forward strand.
ACCTATGATATATCCTGCAATGCTGGGACTTGTAGTGCCTATCCTGAGCAACCTGTGGTGATAGACCATGCAATTTTGGTACTTGTACTGCCTATGATAGATCCTGCAATGCTGGGACTTGTAATGCATGTGATAGATCATTCATTGCTGGGTTTTGTAGTGCCCACCCTGAGCAACCTGTGTTGATATATCCTTCAATGCTATGACTTGTAGTGCCTATGATAGATCCAGCAATGCTGGGACTTGTAGTGCCTATGGTAGATCCGGCAATGCTGGGACTTGTAGTGCCTATAATAGATCCGGCAATGCTGGGACTTGTATGGCCTTGTCCAGATACCTGTGGTGATATATCCTGCAATGCTGGGTCTTGTAGTGCCTATGATAAATCCTGCAATGCTGAGACTTGTAATGCATGTGATAGATCATTCAATGCTGGGACTTGTAGTGCCTATCCAGAGCAACCTGTGTTGATAGATCGTGCAATGATGGGACTATTAGTGCCTATGATAGATCCTGCAATTCTGGGACTTGTATGCCCTTATCCAGATACCTGTGGTGATATATCCTGCAATTCTGGTACTTGTACTGCCTATGATAGATCCTGCAATGCTGGAATTTGTAGTGCCTTTCCTGAGCAACCTGTGGTGATAGATCCTGCAATGCTGGGACTTATAGTGCCTATCCAGAGCAACAAGTGGTGATAGATCCTGCAATACTGGGACTTGTAGTGCCTTTGATAGATCCTGCAATGCTGGGACTTGTTGTGCCTTTCCAGAGCAACCTGTTGTGATAGATCCTGCAATGCTAGGACTTGTAGTTCCTTTCCATAGCAACCTGTGGTGATTAAATCCTGCAATGCTCGGACTTGTAGTGCCAATCCTGAGCAACCTGTGGTGATAGATCCTGCAATGCTGGGGCGTGTAGTGGCTATGATAGTTCCTGCAATGCTGGGACTTGTAGTGCCTATGATAGATCCTATAATGCTGGGACTTGTTGTGCCTATCCAGAGCAACAAGTGGTGATAGACCCTGCAATGTTGGGACTTGTAGTGCCTTTGATAGATTCTGCAATGCTGGGACTTGTAGTGCCTTTCCAGAACAACCTGTGGTGATATATCCTGCAATGCTGGGACTTTTAGTGCCTATACAAAGCATCCTGTGTTGATAGATCCTGCAATGCTCGGACATGTAGTGCATGACCTGGGAAAACTGTTTTGATTTAACCTGCAATGCTGGGACTTGTTGTGCCTATGATAGATCCTGCAGTGCTGGGACTTGTATTGCCTATCCAGAGTAACCTGTGGTGATATATCATGAAATGCTGGGATTTGTAGTGCCTCTCCTGAGCAACCTGTGGTGATAGATCTTGCAATGCTGGGACTTGTAGTGATTATGATAGATCCTGAAATGCTTGGAGTTTTAGGGACTATCCTGAGCAACCTGTGGTGATAGATCTTGCAATGCTGGGACTTGCAGTGCCTATTATGGATTCTACAATTCTGATACTTGTAGTGCCTATCCTGAACAACCTGTGTTGATAGATCTTGAAATGCTGGGACTTATAGTGCCTATTCTGGGCAACTTGGGGTTATAGATCCTGCAATGCTGGGACTTGTAATGCATATGAAAGTTCCTGCAAAGCTGGGACTTGCAGGGTCTATCCAGAGCAAAAATTGGTGATAGACCCTGCAATGCTCTGACTTGTAGTGCCTATGATAGAACCTGCAATGCTGGGACTTGTAGTGCCTTTCCAGAGCAACCTGTGGTGGTAGATCCTGCAATGCAGGGACTTGTAGTGCCTATCCAGAACAACAGGTGGTGATAGACCCTGCAATGCTGAGACTTGTAGTGTCTTTGATAGATCATGCAATGCTGGGACTTGTAGTGTCTTTCCAGAGCAACCTGTGGTGATAGATCCTGCAATGCTGGGACTTGTAGTGCCTATCAAGAACAACAAGTGGTGATAGACCCTGCAATGCTGAGACTTGTAGTGCCTTTGATAGATCCTGCAATGCTGGGACTTGTAGTGCCTTTCCAGAGCATCCTGTGGTGATAGATCTTGTAATGCAGGGACTTGTAGTGCCTATTCAGAGCAACAAGTTGTGATAGACCCTGCAATGCTTGGACTTGTAGTGCCTTTCATAGATCATGTAATGCTGGGACTTGTAGTTCCTTTACTGGACAACCTGTAGTGATAGATCCCGCAATGCTGGGACTTGTAGTGCCTATACAGAGCAACCTGTGGTGATACATCCTGCAATGCTCAGACTTGTAGTGCCTATGATAGATGCTGCAATGCTGGGACGTGTAGTGCCTTTGATAGAACCTGCAATGCTGGGACTTGTGGTGCCTTTCCAGTGCAACCTGTGGTGATAGATCCTGCAATGCTGGGACTTATAATGCCTAACCAGAGCAACAAGTGGTGATAGACCCTGCAATGCTAGGCCTTGTAGTGCCTATGATATATCCTGCAATGCTGTGACTAGTAGTGCCTATACAGAGCAACCTGTGGTGATATATCCTGCAATGCTGGGACTTGTAGTGCCTGTCCAGAGCAACAAGTGGTGATAAATCCTGCAATGCTGGGACTTTTTAGTGTCTATACAGAGCAACCTGTGGTGATATAACCTGCAATGCTGGGACTTGTAATGCCTATTATAGATCCTGCAATGCTATGACTTGTAGTGCCTATGATAGATGCAGCAATGCTGGGACTTGTAGTGCCTTTGATAGATCCTGCAATGCTGGGACTTGTAGTGCCCTTTAAGAGCAACCTGTGGTGATAGATCCTGCAATGCTGGGACTTGTAGTGCCTATCCAGAGCAACAAGTGGTAATAGACCCTGCAATGATGGGACTTGTAGTGCCTTTGATATATCCTGCAATGCTGGGAATTGTAGCGCCTTTCCAGAGCAACCTGTGGTGATAGATCCTGCAATGCTAGGATTTGTAGTGCCTATGATATATCTTGCAATGCTGGGACTTGTAGTGCCTATACAGAGCAACCTGTGGTGATACATCCTGCAATGCTCAGACTTGTAGTGCCTATGATAGATGCTGCAATGCTGGGACGTGTAGTGCCTTTGATAGAACCTGCAATGCTGGGACTTGTAGTGCCTATGATAGATGCTGCAATGCTGGGACTGTACTGCCTATGATAGATCCTGCAATGCTGGGACTTGTAATGCCTATGATATATCATACAATTCTCGGACTTGTAGTGCCTATCCTGAGCAACCTGTGTTGATATATCCTTCAATGCTATGACTTGTATTGCCTATGATAGATCTGGCAATGCTGGGACTTGTAGTGCCTATGATAGATCCTGCAATGCTGGGACTTGTAGTGCCTATCCAGACCAACCTGTGGTGAAAGATCCTGCAATGCTATGACTTGTAGTGCCTATGATAGATGCTGCAATGCTGGGACTTTTAGTGCCTATGAAATATCATGCAATGCTGGGTATTGTAGTGACTATCCTGAGCAACCTGAGGAGATAGATCTTGCAATGCTGGGACTTGTAGTGCTTATGATAGATCCTGAATTGCTTGGACTTTTAGTGCCTATCCACAGCAACCTGCGGTGATAGAAACTGCAATGCTGGGACTTGTAGTAAATATCCTGAACAACCTGTGTTGATATATCCTGCAATGCTAGGACTTGTAGTGCCTATCCTGAGCAACTTGTGGTGATAGATCCTGCAATTTTGGTACTTGTACTGCCTATGATAGATCCTGAAATGCATGGACTTTTAGTGCCTATCCAGAGCAACCTGTGGTGATAGATACTGCAATGCTGGGACTGTACTGCCTATGATAGATCCTGCAATGCTGGGATATTTAGTGTCTATTGATAGATCCTGCAATGCTGGGACTTGTATGCCTATCCAGAGCAACCTGTGGTGATAAATCCTGCAATGCAAGGACTTGTAGTGCCTTTGATATATCCTGCAATATTGGGTCTTGTAGTACCTATCCAGAGCAACCTTTGGTGATAGATACTGCAATGCTGGGACTGTACTGCCTATGATAGATCCTGCAATGCTGCGACTTGTAATGCCTATGATATATCATAGAAATCTTGGACTTGTAGTGCCTATCCTGAGCAACCTTCAATGCTATGACTTGTAGTGCCTATGATAGATCTGGCAATGCTGGGACTTGTAGTGCCTATGATAGATCCTGCAATAATGGGACTTGTAGTACCTATCCAGAGTAACCTGTCGTGATAGATCCTGCAATGGTATGAATTGTAGTGCCTATGTTAGATGCTGCAATGCTGGGACTTGTAGTGCCTATCCTGAGCACCCTGTGTTAATGGATCTTGCAATGCTGGGACTTGTAGTGCTTATTCTGGGCAACCTGTGGTGATAGATCTTGCAATGCGGGGACTTGTAGTGCCTAGGATAGATCCTGCAATGCTGGGACTTGTAGGGCCTATCCAGAGGATCGAGTGATGATAGACCCTGCAATGTTGGAACTTGTAGTTTCTTTGATAGATTATGCAAAGCCGGGAATTGTAGAGCCTTTCCAGAGCAACCTGTGGTGATAGATCCTGCAATGATGGGACTTGTAGTGTCTATGATAGATCTTGCAATGCTGGGACTTGTAGTGCCTATCCAGAGCAACATGTGGTGATAGACCCTGCAGTGCTGGGACTTGTAGTGCCTTTGATAGATCCTGCAATGCTGGGACTAGTAGTGCCTTTCCAGAGCAACGTGTGGTGATAGATCATGCAATGCTGGGACTTGTAGTTCCTTTCCTGAACAACCTGTGGTGATAGATCCTGCAATGCTGGGACTTGTAGTGCCTATTCTGAGAAACCTGAGGTGATTAATTCCTGCAATTCTTGGACTTGTAGTGTTTATCCTGAGCAACCTGTGGTGATAGATCCTGCAATGCTGGGACTTGTAGTGCCTATGATAGATATTGCAATGCTGGGACTTGTAGTGCCTATGATAGATCCTGTAATGCTGGGACTTGTAGTGCCTATCTAGAGCAACCTGTGGTGATAGATCCTGCAATGCTGGGACTTGTAATGCCTATGCTATACCATACAATGCTGAGGCTTGTAGTGCCTATCCTGAGCAACCTGTGTTGATATATCCTACAATGGTATGACTTGTAGTGCCTATGATAGATGCTGCAATGCTGGGACTTTTAGTGCCTATTATAGATCATGCACGCAGGGACTTGTAGTGCCTATCCAGACCAACCTGTGGTGATAGATCCTGCAATGCTATGACTTGTAGTGCCTATGATAGATGCTGCAATGCTGGGACTTTTAGTGCCTATCCCGAGCAACCTGTGTTGATAGATGTTGCAATGCTGGGACTTGTAGTGCCTATTCTGGGCAACCTGTGGTGATAGATCCTGCAATGCTGGGATTTGTAGTTCCTTTCCTGAGCAACCTGTGGTAATAGATCATGCAATACTGGGACTTGTATTTCCTATGATATATCATGCAATGCTGGGACTTGTAGTGCCTCTCCTGCGCATCCTGTGGTGATAGATCTTGCAATGCTGGGCTTGCAGTGCCTATGATAGATCCTATGATGCTGATACTTGTAGTGCCTATCCTGAACAACCTGTGTTGATAGATCTTGCTATGCTGGTACTTGTAGTGCCTATTCTTCGCAACTTGTGGTGATAGATCCTACAATGCTGGGAGTTGTAATGCCTATCCAGAACAGCAAGTGGTGATAGACCCTGCAATGGTGGGATTTGTAGTGCCTTTGATGGATCCTGTAATGCTGGGATTTGTTGTGTTTTTCCAGAGCAACCTGTGGTGATAGATCATGCAATGCTTGGACTTGTAATGATTATGATAGATCCTGAAATGCTTGGACATTTAGTGACTATCCTGAGCAACTTGTGGCGATAGATCTTGCAATGCTGGGACTTGTAGTGCCTATCCTGGGCAACCTTTGGTGATAGATCCTGCAATGCTGGGACTTGTAATGCATATGATAGTTGCTGCAAAGCTGGGACTTGTAGGGTCTATCCAGAGCAACAAGTGGTGATAGACTCTGCAATGCTGGTACTTGTAGTGCATTTGATAGATCCTGCAATCCTGGGACTTGTAGTGCCTTTCCAGAGCAACCTGTGGTGATAGATCCTGCAATGCTGGGACTTGTAGTTCCTTTCCTGAGCAACCTGTGATGATGGATCCTTCTATGCTGGCACTTGTAGTGCCTATGATAGATCCTTTAATGCTGGGTCTTGAAGTACTTATCCTGAGCAACCTGTGGTGATATATCATACAATGCTGGGACTTGTAGTGCCTATCCTGAGCAACCTGTGTTGATATATCCTTCAATGCTATGACTTGTAGTGCCTATGATAGATCCGGCAATGCTGGATCTTGTAGTGCCTATCCAGAGCAGCCTTTGGTGATACATCCTGCAATGCTCTGACTTGTAGAGCCTATGATAGATGCTACAATGCTGGGACTTGTAGTGCCTATCCTGAGCAATCTGTGTTGATCAATCTTGCAATGCTGGAACTTGTAGTGCCTATTTTGGGCAACTTGTGGTGATAAACCCTGAAATTCTGGGACCTGTAGTGCCTTTGATAGATCCTGTAATGCTGGGACTTGTTGTGCCTTTCCAGAGCAACCTGTGGTGATAGATCCTGCAATGCTGGGAGTTGTAGGGCCTATCCAGAGCATCAAGTGGTGATAGATCCTGCAATGCAGGGACTTGTAGTGCCTTTTCAAGAGCAACCTGTGGTGATAGATCCTGCAATGCTATGACTTGTAGTGCATATCTAGAGCAACAAGTGGTGATAGACCCTGCAATGCTGGGACTTGCAGTGCCTCTGATAGACCCTGCAATGCTGGGACTTGTAGTGCCTTTCCAGAGCAACCTGTGGTGATAGATCCTGCAATGCTGCGACTTGTAGTTCCTTTCCTGAGCATCTTGTGGTGATAGATCCTTCAATGCTGGGACTTGTAGTGCCTATCCTGAGCAACCTGTGGAATTAGATCTTGCAATGCTGGGACTTGTAGTGCTTATGATGGATGGTGAAATGCTTGGACTTTTAGTGCGTATCCACAGCAACCTGCGGTGATAGAAACTGCAATGCTGGGACTTGCAGTGCCTATGATAGACCCTACAATGCTGGTACTTGTAGTGAATATCCTGAACAACCGGTGTTGATATATCCTGCAATGCTGGGACTTGTAGTGATTATCCTGAGCAACCTGTGGTGATAGATCCTGCAATGCTATGACTTGTAGTGCTTATCTAGAGCAACAAGTGGTGATAGACCCTACAATGCTGGTACTTGTAGTGAATATCCTGAACAACCGGTGTTGATATATCCTGCAATGCTGGGACTTGTAGTACCTATCCTGAGCAACCTGTGGTGATAGATCCTGCAATTTTGGTACTTGTACTTCCTATGTTAGATCCTGAAATGCATGGACTTTTAGTGCCTATCCAGAGCAACCTGTGGTGAAGGATCCTGTAATGATGGGACTGTAATGCCTATGATAGATTCTGCAATGCTGGGACTTTTAGTGCCTCTGATAGATCCTGCGATGCTGGGACTTGTAGTGCCTTTCCAGAGCAACCTGTGGTGATAGATCCTGCAATGCTATGACTTGTAGTGCTTATCTAGAGCAACAAGTGGTGATAGACCCTACAATGCTGGTACTTGTAGTGAATATCCTGAACAACCGGTGTTGATATATCCTGCAATGCTGGGACTTGTAGTACCTATCCTGAGCAACCTGTGGTGATAGATCCTGCAATTTTGGTACTTGTACTTCCTATGTTAGATCCTGAAATGCATGGACTTTTAGTGCCTATCCAGAGCAACCTGTGGTGAAGGATCCTGTAATGATGGGACTGTAATGCCTATGATAGATTCTGCAATGCTGGGACTTTTAGTGCCTCTGATAGATCCTGCGATGCTGGGACTTGTAGTGCCTTTCCAGAGCAACCTGTGGTGATAGATCCTGCAATGCTATGACTTGTAGTGCCTATCTAGAGCAACAAGTGGTGATAGACCCTGCAATGCTGGGACTTGTAGTGCCTTTGATAGATCCCGCAATGCTGGGACTTGTAGTGCCTTTCCAGAGCAACCTGTGGTGATAGATCCTGCAATGCTGGGACTTGTAGTTCCTTTCCTGAAAAACCTGTAGTGATAGATCCTGCAATACTGGGACTTGTAGTACCTATCCTGAGCAACCTGTGGTGATTAAATCCTGCAATTCTGGGACTTTGTAGTGTTTATAATGAGCAACCTGTGGTGACAGATTCTGCAATGCTGGCACTTGTAGTGCCTATGATAGAACCTGCAATGCTGGGACTTGTAATGCCTATGATAGATCCTGTAATGATGGGACTTGTAGTGCCTATCCAGAGCAACCTGTGGTGATAGATCCTGCAATGCTAGGACTTGTAGTGCCTATGATAGATCCTGCAATGCTGGGTCTTGTAGAACCTATCCTGAGCAACCTGTGGTGATAGATCCTGCAATTCTAAGACTTGTAGTACCTATGATATATCCTGCAATGCTGGGACTTGTAGTACCTATCCTGAGCAACTTTTGGTGATAGAAACTGCAAAGCTGGGACTTGCAGTGCCTAAGATAGATCGTACAATGCTGCGACTTGTAGTGAATATCCTAAGCAACCTGTGTTGATAAATCCTGCAATGCTGGGGCTTGTAATGCCTATCCCGAGCAACAAGTGGTGATAGCTCCTGCAATGCTGGGAATTGTAGTGCCTTTCCAGAGCAACCTGTGGTGTTAGATCCTGCAATTCTGGTACTTGTATTGCCTATGATAGATCCTGCAATGCTGAGAGTTGTAGTGCCTGTCCAGAGTTACAAGTGGTGATAGATCCTTCAATGCTGGGACTTGTAGTGCCTTTGATAGATCCTGCAATGCTGGGACTTGTAGTGCCTATCCTGAGAAACCTGTGGTGATAGAAACTGCAAAGCTAGGACTTGCAGTGTCTATGATAGGATCCTACAATTCTGGGATTTGTAGTGAATATCATGAGCAACCTATGTTGAGAGATCCTGCAATTCTGGTACTTGTACTGCCTATGATAGATCCTGCAAAGCTAGGACTTGTAGTACCTTTGATAGATCCTGCAATGCTGGGACTTGTAGTGCCTTTCCAGAGAAACCTGTGGTGATAAATCCTGCAATGCTGGGACTTTTAGTGTCTATACAGAGCAACCTGTGGTGACATAACCTGCAATGCTGGGACTTGTAGTGCCTATGATAGATCCTGCAATGCTATGACTTGTAGTTCCTATGATAGATGCAGCAATGCTGGGACTTGTAGTGCCTTTGATAGATCCTGCAATGCTGGGACTTGTAGTGCCCTTTCAGAGCAACCTGTTGTGATAGATCCTGCAATGCTAGGACTTGTAGTGCCTATGATATATCCTGCAATGCTGGGACTTGTAGTGCCTATACAAAGCATCCTGTGTTGATAGATCCTGCAATGCTTTGACATGTAGTGCATATCCTGGGAAACCTGTGCTGATTTAACCTACAATGCTGGGACTTGCAGTGCCTATGATAGATCCTACAATGCTGATACTTGTAGTGCCTATCCTGAACAACCTGTGTTGATAGATCTTGAAATGCTGGGACTTGTAGTGCCTATTCTGGGCAACTTGGGGTGATAGATCCTGCAATGCTGGGACTTGTAGTGCCTATACAGAGCAACCTGTGTTGATACATCCTGCAATGCTGGAACTTGTAGTGCCTATGATAGATGCAGCAATGCTGGGACTTGTAGTGCCTTTGATAGATCCTGCAATGCTTGGACTTGTAGTGCCCTTTCAGAGCAACCTGTGGTGATAGACCCTGCAATGCTGGGACTTGTTTTGCCTTTGATATATCCTGCAATGCTGGGAATTGTAGCGCCTTTCCAGAGCAACCTGTGGTGATAGATCCTGCAATGTTAGGATTTGTAGTGCCTATGATATATCTTGCAATGCTGTGACTTGTAGTGCCTATACAGAGCAACCTGTGGTGATACATCCTGCAATGCTCAGACTTGTAGTGCCTATGATAGATCCTGCAATGCTGGGACGTGTAGTGCCTTTGATAGATCCTGCAATGCTGGGACTTGTAGTGCCTTTCCAGAGCAACCTGTGGTGATAGATCCTGCAATGCTGGGACTTGTAGTGCCTATCCAGAGCAAAAAGTGGTGATAGAACCTGCAATGCTGGGACTTGTAGTGCATTTGATAGATCCTGCATTGCTGGGTGTTGTAGTGCCTATGATAGATCCTGCAATGCTGGGACTGGTAGTGCTTATCCAGAGCAACCTGTGGTGATACATCCTGCAATGCTGGGACTTGTAGTGCCTATTATAGATCCTGCAATGCTGGGATTTGTAGTGAATATCCTGAGCAATGATAGATCTGATAGAGATGATCGATCTGATAGAGGTGATAGAGCTAGAGATGATACGGATATCTCCAGCTCTATCATCTCTGTATAGATAATGAGGGATAAAAATAGAGAGCTGGAAGGTTAGAAAAAAAAGCGAGATAGAGATATATAGATAGCAGAAGACACAAGGAGCTAGAGATATAAAGAGAGTTAGAGATACAGATAGAGGTAAAAGAATGGAGATAGCTTTCAATATATTACTCTCTAAGTGTCTAGCGATATCTCTCTATATTTCTCTATCGCTCTAACTTAATCTATATCTCTCTATCTCCATATCTCTCTAGCTTTAGCAATATCTATATTTCCTGATCTAACACTATCGCTCTATCTCTCTCTCACTCTCTTATCTCTCTCCAAGTCTTATAGTCAGATATCTCTATAGAGCAATATCGACATAGAAAAATAGAAAAATAGAGATAGAGAGATAAATTTAGCTAAGCAGGATGTATATATCGAGAGAGAGCTATAGACTTTCTATTATCTCTTTAGTCTCTAGCGCTATCCTCCATAGCTATGTCATCCATAGTTCTATCAGCTCTAGCTCTGTCAGCTGTAGCTCTATTAATGCTATCTTTATTATCTCTAACTCTATCGTCTCTAGCTCTATCATTATAGGGATAGATACGACAGAGTTAAAGAAGTTATAGCTATGGATGATAGCGTTAGTGATGATAAAGATGACGATCGAGCTGGAGATGATCGAGCTAGAGAATTAGAAAGTTGGAAATGAGAAAGATAGGGAGTTAGAGATATAGAAAGATCGAGAGACATAAGGAGATATGTATATAGATAGATCTACAGAGAAAGCTTGAGATTTAGATTGAGCTAGATATACACATAGAGCTGGGAGAAAGGGAAATACAAAGATAGCTCTCCATTTCTTACTATCTATTTGTCTAGCTATACCTCTTATCTTTCTCTATCGCTCTAACTTAATCTCTATCTCCTCTTTATCGATATCTATATTTCTAGGTCTATCACTATCGCTGTTCTATAGCGCTGGATAAGATTTTATATAGACATCGACATAGAGCTGGATAGAGATTTTCTCTAATTTTCTATGTCGAATTAGCTCTGATATCTCAGAGCTAATTCAACATAGACATATAGAGCTGGATAGAGTTTGTCTCTAATTTTTGATCTCTTTTCCTTATCTCTTGTAGATATCTCTAGATTTAGATATAAGAGCTAGAGAGATTAAGATGGATAGAGATAGCTCTCTCTTTCCGTAGCTCTATCTATCTCTATCCAGCAATATAATCTCTATTGTTTTTGTGCTATCCTTTTAATAGCTTCATCATCCACTATCATCCATAGTTCTGTCTTCTCTAGCTCTATCATCTATAGCTCCACCATTTCTAACGCTATCATCGCTATCCTTATCATCTCTGGCTCTATCATCTGTAGCTCTACCATCATCATCTCTATCTCGATCATCTCGAGATTGATCTTACTTATGATCTCTAGCATCTGTAACTCTATCAGCTCTAGCTCTGTCATGCTGGACGAGAACACCGATGAAGGAAGAAAGAAGAAGCATTTAAATAAAGGAATTGTCAAAAACTGTCTCTTGTCATGTTTAACATTTTTGACAGTTTTTTTAGTGAAATGGTAGGGGTAATTTTGTACCCCCTTACCATTTCACACATGAGTGCCGGGATCTGTTGGTCCTTGTCCCCTTGTTAAAGGGGGCTTCCAGATTCCTATCAGCCCCCCGCCCGCAGACCTCCACAACAGCCGGCCAACCACCTTGTCCCCACGTTGTCTTCATCAACATAGGGACAAGGTCTTTTGGGGGGCTACCCCAATGTACCCTCCCAATGTTGAATGCATGTTGCCTTGTACGGTTCAGGAGGGGGGCTGCCCTATCGTCCTCCCTCTTTTACTGCGGCCTGCCAGGTTGCGTGCTCGGATAAGGGCCTAGTGTGGATTTTTGGGCTGCTGAATGGACTCTGATATAAGGGGTTGCTGATGCGATTCTGATATAAGGGGTTTTTGATGGAACTCTGATGTAAAAGGCTGCTTAGGGGACTCTGATGTAAGGGGGCTGGTGATGGGAGTCCTAAGTAAGGGGCCGCTGATTGGACTCTGATGTAAGCAGCTGCTGAATGGACTCTGATATAATGGGACTCTGATGTAAGAAGCTGCTGATGGGACTCTGAAGTTAGGGGTTGCTGATGGGACTCTGATGTAAGGGGTTTCTGATGGGACTCTGATGTAAGAGGCTGTTGATGGATGCCTGATGTAAGGGGGCTGGTGATGAGACTCTGATGTAAGGGGCCGGTGATGGGACTCTGATGTAAGGGGCCGGTGATGGGACTCTGATGTAAGGGGCCGGTGATGGGACTCTGATGTAAGGGGCCGGTGATGGGACTCTGATGTAAGGGGCCGGTGATGGGACTCTGATGTAAGGGGCCGGTGATGGGACTCTGATGTAAGGGGCTGGTGATGGGACACTCTGATGTAAAGGGCTGGTGATGGGACACTATGATATAAGGGGCTGCAGACTGGACTCTATTGTAAGGGGGCTATGGGGGTTAGGGGGCTGTTGATGGGATACTGATGTAAGGGACTGGTGATGGGACTCTGATGTAAGGGAACTGGTGATGGGACTTTGATGAAAGGGGCTGGTGATGGGAGTCCTAAGTAAGGGGCCGCTGATTGGACTCTGATGTAAGCGGCTGCTGAATGGACTCTGATATAATGGGACTCTGATGTAAGAAGCTGCTGATGGGACTCTGAAGTTAGGGGTTGCTGATGGGACTCTGATGTAAGGGGTTTCTGATGGGACTCTGATGTAAGAGGCTGTTGATGGAAGCCTGATGTAAGGGGGCTGGTGATGGGACTCTGATGTAAGGGGCCGGTGATGGGACTCTGATGTAAGGGGCCGGTGATGGGACTCTGATGTAAGGGGCCGGTGATGGGACTCTGATGTAAGGGGCCGGTGATGGGACTCTGATGTAAGGGGCCGGTGATGGGACTCTGATGTAAGGGGCCGGTGATGGGACTCTGATGTAAGGGGCTGGTGATGGGACACTCTGATGTAAGGGACTGTTGATGGGACTCTGATGTAAGGGAACTGGTGATGGGACTTTGATGAAAGGGGCTGGTGGTGGGACTCTGATGTAAGGGGCTGCTGGTGGAATTCTAATGTAAGAGACTGCTGATGGGACTTTGATGTAAGGGAACAGGTGATGAGACTTTGTAAGGGGCTCGTGATGGGACTCTAATGAAAAGGGCTGGTGATTGGACTCTGATGTAAGGGGCTGCTGATGGGACTCTGATATTAGTGGTGTCCAATGGGACTCTGATGGCTGTTGATGGGACTCTGAGGTAAGGGGGTGCTGATAGGACTCTGATGTTAGGGGCTGTTGTTGGGAGCCTGATATAAGAGGGCTGGTGATGAGACTCTGTAAGGGGCTGGTGATGGGACTCTGATGTAAGGGACTCTGATGTAAGGGACAGTTGATGGGACTCTGATGTAAGGGGGCTGGTGATGGGACTCTGAAGTAAGGGGTTGCTGATTGGACTCTGATGTAAGGGGCTGCTGATGGGACTCTAAAATAAGGGGGCTCATGATGGGACTCTGATGTAGGGGGCTGTTAATGGGACGCTGATGTAAGGGGCTGCTGATTGGACTCTGATGTAAGGGGCTGCTGAATGGACTCTGATGTAAGGGGCTGCTGATGGAACTCTGATGTAAGGGACTGTTGATGGGACTCTGATGTAAGGGGCTGCTGATTGGACTCTGATGTAAGGGGCTGCTGATGGGACTCTAATGTAAGGGGCATGTGATGGGACTCTGATGTAAGGGGGCTGGTGATGGGACTTTGATGTAAGGGGCTGCTGATGGGACTCTCTGATGTAAGGGACTGTTGATGGGACTCTGATGTAAGGGGGCTGGTAATAGGACTTTGATGTAAGGGGCTGGTGGTGGGACTCTTATGTAAAGGGCTGCTGATTTGACTCTGATGTAAAGGGATTCTGATAGGACTCTGATGTAAGGGGCTCTGATGGGACTCTGATGTAAGGGGCCTGTGATGGGACTCTAATGTAAGGGGCTGGTGGTGGGACTCTGATGTGAGGGGCTGGTGATGGGACTCTGATATAAGGGGCTGCAGATGGGTCCCTGATGTAAGGTCCTGGTGTTGGACACTTTGTATTGGACTGCTGATGGGATTCTGATGTAAGGGGCTGGTGATGGGACACTGATGTTAAGGACTGTTGATAGGACTCTGATGTAAGGGGGCTGTTGATGGGACTCTGATGTAAGGGGCTGCTGATTGGACTCTGATGTAAGGGGCTGCTGATGGGACTCTAATGTAAGGGGCATGTGATGGGACTCTGATGTAAGGGGGCTGGTGATGGGACTTTGATGTAAGGGGCTGCTGATGGGACTCTCTGATGTAAGGGACTGTTGATGGGACTCTGATGTAAGGGGGCTGGTAATAGGACTTTGATGTAAGGGGCTGGTGGTGGGACTATGAAGTAAGGAGCCCCTTACATCAAAGTCCCATCAACAGCCCCCTTACATCTGAGTCCCATCACATGCTCCTTACATCACAGTCCCATCAGCAGCCCCTTACATCAGAGTCCCATCAGCAGCCCCTTACATCAGAGTCACATCAGCAGCCTCTTACATCAGCGTCCCATCACATGCTCCTTATACATCAGAGAGTCCCATCATCAGCCCCCTTACATCAGAGTCCCATCACATGCTCCTTACATCACAGTCCCATCAGCAGCCCCTTACATCAGAGTCCCATCAGCAGCCCCTTACATCAGAGTCACATCAGCAGCCTCTTACATCAGCGTCCCATCACATGCTCCTTATACATCAGAGAGTCCCATCAGCAGCCCCTTACATCAAACTCCCATCACCACCCTCCTTACATCAGAGTTCCATCACATGCTCCTTACATCAGAGTCCCACCACCAATAGCCCCTTACATCAAAGTCCCATCAACAGTCCCTTACATCAGAGTCCCATCAGCAGCCCCTTTACATCAGAGTCCCATCACAAGCTCCTTACATCAGAGTCTCCTCAGCAGCCCCTTCCATCAGAGACCAATCAGCAGCCCCTTCCATCAGAGTCCATTCAGCAGCCCCTTACATCAGACTCCAATCAGCAGCCCCTTACATCAGAAAGTCCCATCAGCAGCCCCTTACATCAAAGTCCCATCAGCAGCCCCTTACATCAAAGTCCAATCAGCAGCCTCTTACACCAGCGTCCATCACATGCTCCTGATACATCAGAGTACCATCATCAGCCCCCTTACATCAGAGTCCCATCACATGCTCCTTACATCACAGTCCCATCAGCAGCCCCTTACATCAGAGTCCCATCAACAGCCCCTTACATCAGAGTCCCATCAGCAGCCCCTTACATCAAAGTCCCATCAACAGCCCCCTTACATCTGAGTCCCCTCACAAACTCCTTACATCAGAGTTCCATCAGCAGCCCCTTACATCAGAGTCCATTCAGCAGCCCCTTACATCAGACTCTGATTGTAAGGGGGCTGGTAATGGGACTTTGATGTAAAGGGGCTGGTGGTGGGACTCTGAAATAAGGGGCTGCATATGGGACTCTGATGAAAGGAACATGTGATGGGACGCTGATGTAAGGGGCTGCTGATGGGACTCTGATGTAAGGAGCTGCCAATGGGACTCTGATGTAAGGAGCATGTGATGGGACTCTGATGTAAGGGGGCTGCTGGTGGGACTCTGATGTAAGAGGCTGCTGATGGGACTCTGATGTAAGGGGCTGTTGATGGGACGCTGATGTAAGGGGCTGATGATGGGACACTGTGATTTCACGGGCTGCTGATGTGACTCTGATGTAAGGGGCTGGTGATGATACTTTCTGATGTAAGGGGCTGCTGATTGGAGTCTGATGTAAGGGGCTGCTGAATGGACTCTGATGGAAGGGGCTGCTGATTGGTCTCTGATGTAAGGGGCTGCTGAGGAGACTCTGATGTAAGGAGCTTGTGATGGGACTCTGATGTAAAGGGGCTGGTGATGGGACTTTGATGTAAGGGGCTGCTGATGGGACTCTGATGTAAGGGACTGTTGATGGGACTTTGATGTAAGGGGCTGCTTATGGGACTCTGATGTAAAGGGATTCTGATAGGACTCTGATGTAAGGGGCTCTGATGGTATTCTGATGTAAGGGGCCTGTCATGGGACTCTATTGTAAGGAGCTGGTGATGGGACTCTGATGTAAGGGGCTGGTGATGGGACTCTGATGTAAGGGGCTGCTGATGGGTCTCTGATGTAAGGTCCTGGTGTTGGGACACTTTGTATTGGACTGCTGATGGGATTCTGATATAAGGGGCTGGTGATGGGACTCTGATGTTAACGACTGTTGATGGGACTCTGATGTAAGGGGGCTGTTGATGGGACTCTGATGTAAGGGGGCTGTTGATGGGACTCTGATGTAAGGGGCTGCTGATTGCACTCTGATGTAAGGGGCTGATGATGGGACTCTGATGTAAGGGGCATGTGATGGGACTCTGATGTAAGGGGGCTGGTAATGGGACTTTGATGTAAGGGGCTGGTGGTGGGACTATGAAGTAAGGGGCTGCTGATGGGACTCTGATGTAAGGAGCATGTGCTGGGATGCTGATGTAAGTTGCTGCTGATTGGACTCTGATGTAAGGGGCTGCTAATGGAACTCTGTTGTAAGGGGCTGCTGTTGGGACTCTGTAAGGAGCATGTGATGGGACTCTGATGTAAGGTGGCTGATGATGGGACTCTGATGTAGGGGGCTGCTGATGGGACTCTCTAATGTATAAGGAGCATGTGATGGGACGCTGATGTAAGAGGCTGCTGATTGGACTCTGATGTAAGGGGCTGCTGATGGGACTTTGATGTAAGGGGCTGCTGATAGGACTCTGATGTAAGGAGCATGTGATGGGACTCTGATGTAAGGGGTCTGGTGATGGGACTTTGATGTAAAGGGGCTGGTGGTGGGACTCTGAAGTAAGGGGCTGCTGATGGGACTCTGATGTAAGGAGCATGTGATGGGATTCTGATGTAAGGGGCTGCTGATGGGACTCTGATGTAAGGGGCTGCTGATGGGACTCTGATGGAAGGGGGCTGTTAATGGTACCCTGATGTATGGGGGCTGATAATAGGACTCTGATATAGGGGGCTGTTGATGGGACGCTGATGTAAGGGGCTGGTGATGGGACTTTCTGATGTAAGGGGTTGCTGATTGGACTCTGATGTAAGGGGCTTCTGAATGGACTCTGATGTAAGGGGCTGCTGATTGGACTGTGATATAAGGGGCCGATGATGGGACTTTGATGTAAGGGGCTGCTGATGGGACTCTCTGATGTATAAGGAGCATGTGATGGGACGCTGATGTAAAGGGGCTGGTAATGGGAGTTTGATGTAAGGGGCTGGTGGTGGGACTCTGAAGTAAGGGACTGCTGATGGGACTCTGATGTAAGGAGCATGTGATGTGGGACTCTGATGTAAGGGGGCTGGTGATGGGACTTTGATGTAAGGGGCTGGTAGTGGGACTCTGAAGTAAGGGGCTGCTGATGGGACTCTCTGATGTAAGGGACTGTTGATGGGACTCTGATGTAAGGGGGATGGCAATATGACTTTGATGTAAGGTGCTGGAGGTGGGACTCTGATGTAAGGGGCTGCTGATTGGACTCTGATGTAAGGGCCTGCTGATGGGACTCTGATGTAAGGAGCATGTGATGGGACGCTGATGTAAAGAGCATGTGATGGGACTCTGATGTAAGGGGGCTGATGATGGGACTTTGTTGTAAGGGGCTGGTGGTGGGACTCTGAAGTAAGGGGCTGCTGATGGGACTCTGATGTAAGGGCCTGCTGATGGGACTCTGATGTAAGGGGCTGCTGGTGGGACTTTGATGTAAGTGGCTGCTGATGGGACTCTGAAGTAAGGGCCTGCTGATGGGACTCTGATGTAAGGAGCATGTGATGGGACCCTGATGTAAGGGGCTGCTGATTGGACTCTGATGTAAGGGGCTTCTGATGGGACTCTGATGGAAGGGGCCTGTTAATGGTACCCTGATGTATGGACGCTGATAATGGGACTCTGATGTGGGGTGCTGATAATGGGACTCTGATGTAGGGGGCTGTTGATGGGACGCGGATGTAAGGGGCTGTTGATGGGACACTGTGATGTAATGGGCTGCTGATGTGACTCTGATGTAATGGGCTGGTGATGGGACTTTCTGATTTAAGGGGCTGCTGATTGGATTCTGATGTAAGGGGCTGCTGAATGGACTCTGATGTAAGGGGCTGCTGATTGGAATCTGATGTAAGGGGCTGCTGAATGGACTCTGATGTAAGGGGCTGGTGATGGGACTCTGATGTAAGGAGCTTGTGATGGGACTATGATATAAGGGGGCTGGTGATGGGACTTTGATGGAAGGGGCTGCTGATGGGACTCTGATGTAAGGGACCATTGATGGGACTTTGATGTAAGGGGCTGGTGGTGGGACTCTGATGTAAAGAGCATGTGATGGAACTTTGATGTAAGGGGGCTGGTGATGTGACTTTGATGTAAGGGGCTGCTGATGGGACTGTATGGTGTAAGGGACTGTTGATGGGACTCTGATGTAAGGGGGCTGGTAATTAGACTTTGTAAGGGGCTGGCTGTGAGACTCTGAAGTAAGGGGCTGTTGATCGCACTCTGATGTAAGGAGCATGTGATGGGAAGCTGATGTAAGGGGCTGCTGATTGGACTTTGATGTAAGAGGCTGCTGAATGGACTCTGATTTAAGGAGCTTGTGATGGGACTCTGATGTAAGGGGCTGCTGATTGGACTCTGATGTAAGGGGCTGCTGATTCGACTCTGATGTAAGGGGCTGTTGATGGGACTCTGATGTAAGGGGCTGTTGGTGGGACTCTGATGTAAGGGGGCTGGTGATGGGACTCTGATGTAAGGAGCATGTGATGGGACGCTGATGGAAGAGGCTGCTGATTGGACTCTGATGTAAGGGGCTGCTGATGGGAATCTGATGTAAGGGGCTGCTGATGGGACTCTGATTTAAGGAGCTTGTGATGGGACTCTGATGTAAGGGGGCTAGTGATGGGACTTTGATGTAAGGGACTGTTGATGGGACTTTGATGTAAGGGGCTGGTGGTGGGACTCTGATGTAAAGGGATTCTGATAGGACTCTGATGTAAGGGGCTCTGATGGGACTCTGATGTAAGGGGCTGGTGATGGGACTTCTAATGTTAAGGACTGTTGATGGGACTCTGATGTAAGGGGCTGCTGATTCGACTCTGATGTAAGGGGCTGTTGGTGGGACTCTGATGTAAGGGGGCTGGTGATGGGACTCTGATGTAAGGAGCATGTGATGGGACGCTGATGGAAGAGGCTGCTGATTGGACTCTGATGTAAGGGGCTGCTGATGGGAATCTGATGTAAGGGGCTGCTGATGGGACTCTGATGTAAGGAGCATGTGATGGGACTCTGAAGTAAGGGGGCTGGTGATGGGACTTTGATGTAAGGGGCTGCTGATGGGAATCTCTGATGTAGGGGACTGTTGATGGGGCTCTGATGTAAGGGGGCTGGTAATGGGACTTTGATGTAAAGGGCTGGTGGTGGGTCTGTAAAGTAAGGGGCTGCTGATGGTAAACTGATCAAAGGAGCATGGGATGGGACTCTGTTGTAAGAGGCTGCTGATTGGACTCTGATGTAAGGGGCTGCTGATTGGACTCTGATGTAAGGGGACAGGTGATGAGACTTTGTAAGGGGCTGGTGATTGGACTCTGATGTAAGGGGACAGGTGATGAGACTTTGTAAGGGGCTGTTGATTGGACTCACCAGGTTGATGATTGTAGGGGGCTGTTAATGGGACACTTATGTAAGTGTCTGCTGATTGGACTCTGATGTAAGGGGCTGCTGAATGGACTCTGATGTAAGGAGCTTGTGATGGGACTCTGATGTAAGGGGCTGGTGGTGGGACTCTAATGTAAGAGGCTGCTGATTGTACTCTGATGTAAGGGGGCTGGTGATGAGACTCTGTAAGGGGCTGCTGATGGGATGCTGATGTAAAGGGATTTTGATAGGACTCTGATGTAAGGGGCTCTGATGGGACTCTGATGTAAGGGGCCTGTGATGGGACTCTGATATAAGGGGCTGGTGATGGGACTCTGATGTTAAGGACTGTTGATGGGACTCTGATGTAAGGGGGGTGTTGATGGGACTCGGATGTAAGGGGGCTGCTGATGGGACTCTGATGTAAGGGGCTGTTGATGGGACTCTGATGTAAGGGGGCTGTTGATGGGACTCTGATGTAAGGAGCATGTGATGGGACGCTAATGAAAGGGGCGGCTGATTGTACTCTGATGTAAGGGGCTGCTGATGGGACTCTGATGTAAGGAGCATGTGATGGGACTCTGATGTAAGGGGGCTGGTGATAAGACTTTGATGTAAGGGGCTGCTGATGGGACTCTCTGATGTAAGGGACTGTTTTTTTTTTTTTTTTTTTGTTTTTTTTTTTCCCACTTCAGCGAAAATTTTTCTGAGAGACATTATTTCAACTTTATATGTCAAACTTTATCTCTTCTCATTTTTCACATCATTGTGGATTGTTTCCGTCACATCTTTATTGTTTTTCCCTTCTAGGATATTATTTAATAATTTTAAAAATCGACGACAAAACGCCTCCTATAAATATGAACCCACTATTATCTTATTCTCTCTCAGTCCCTCTTATTTCCCCCCACCCCCCCTCCCCCTCCCCCTCCCCCTCCCCTGTGTTTGGTCCGTTCCTTTATGTTATTTATTTATCCACTTGGCTCTGCACCTATTCTTTCTTTTATCTTATCTAAATAAATGTCTGAGACTTTGTATTTTTTCCAACTTTCCCATCTATTATTATTCCTTTTCTCTCCTCCTTCCATTTTGTAGTGATAATCTATTTCCTTTAGCCAGTTTCTAATATCTGGTTTTCCACTTTTTAGCCAATTCTTGGAAATTAAGGCCTTGGCCGCATTCAGGAGGTTAGGTACTATTGATTTTCTATATTGTTTCTTAGGTTTATTATAGATATGGAAGAGGCAAGTCCAGATGTTTTGTTCTATTTCTTCTTCAGTTATTTCTTTTATGTTATTTAACACTTCCTTCCAGTACTCCATTATTATTGGGCATTCCCACCATATGTGTATGATCGTTGCTATTTGGCCACATTTTCTCCAACACAAAGAGGTTTTGTCTTGATGAAATCTGTGTATTCTTACTGGGGTCATATACCATCTTGATACTAGTTTATAATTCATTTCAATAGTCTTCATGTCCCAGGCCTTATTATATCCCATTTCTATCATTTTTTCCACTTTTTGGTTATCTATTTTTATATTCATTTCTTTTTCCCATTGATTTATGTATTCTGGTCTTTCTTGTGCTTCCAAATCTGTCAGTATACTATAAATTTTTGATGTTCCGTTTTTCAATGGTATTTCATTGCTACATAGCTTTTCCAGTGCAGTTAATTTCGTTTCGTCTCTCAGTGGGTGTGGTGTTGTGCTTACTAAGTGCCTTAGTTGATTATAATTCCATTCATTCATCTTCCATCCATTCCTTTCCTCTATTTCTACTTGTGTTCTTATTTTGCCATTTCTAGTGATATCTTTCAATTGTGGGTTACGTATTCCTTGAATTCCAAATATTTCCTTCCCAGGGGTGAAGAAATTCGATCCTGTGAGTGCTAATAGTGGTGAATTATATTTCTCCCTTCGTCTTTCAGGACAGCACCTGGAGAGAGCGCAGCTCCACCCACTTTCCCAGGAAACACTGCAGTCAGTTTCTTTAAAGACCGGACACTTCCACCATGGCCTCAGTTGTAGTGTTTCCTCCGTGGAAGCGCTGCAGGGAACCAGGGGTGTGCTGCGCTTTCTCCAGGTGGTGAAGGTTAGGGCATACCGGATCGTTTTTCTTCTTTTCCAAAGACAGCCCAGCATCCTCCCTGACGTGTGGGGGATTCTCCGGTGCCTCCTCCTCTTCATGCTCGGCGAGAGCCAGGCTGCGAGGGTCCCGCTCCTACAGACCGGTGGCAGGGCTGTGGAGTAGAGCGGCGTCTATTCCACGGGCCGCACGCCTTCCGGGTTCGGATGGCAAGCGTGTCATTTCCGACCGGGGGCGGGGCCTCGAGCGGCGCGACGCGGCTTCCGGTTCCGGCCGCTGGAACGCAGGAGGGGGGGGCGGTCTCCATGGCTGATTTCATTTCCGGCCCTCACAGCGGTGAGCGGCCCGGGAAAATCAAATAAAAGAGCACAAACGCCGCTGTGTGTCCTGTCAATAATGGAGGACGATCAGACGGCGGTGGCAGGAGCAGGAGCCACAACAATCAGCCAGGCTCAGGTAAGCAGGGATACTGGTCTCTGTCTTTTACTCTATGGGCATTTATAATGTTTAGTTATTATCCCTTCCCTAAAAAAAAAAAAAAAAAAGTGGGGAGCCTGCAGATCACTTGGTCCTGAGTACTAAAGGAGGGATAAGTGATTAATTATGTTTTAAGGTGGATCTGTGGGGTGATTCACCGGCTGTGGAACAGATCATAGGTGTTAAAGGGTTAACTTCCTTGGTGGTGTTTTTTTCTGTGTTCCTTATACAGCATGTAAACTGTTGTTTGTGAAATATGGTTCAGCTATTGTCTTTTTTCCCTTGGGATATTGCAGAAGGCTAAGGAGAAGACCAAGCATGTCTCCCCTATTGTTAAAAGGAAGTGTCCCTCTTGTAAGGGGTTACTGAGGGATTCCTGGCCCAAAGTATTATGCAAATCTTGCATTACGGACATAGTTAAGGAGGAGACAGCTCCTGCTAGTCCTGCAGCTCAACAAAGCGAATTGCTAAGCTCTTTCAGGAAGGAACTGGCAGACACCTTTGAGTCCTTCAGGTCCTACCTAGATAGGCGTCCAACGGCGCATAGCAGTGTGGTGCCACATTCTCAATCCTCTGTTTCAGCATCCAGAGGGGGCAGCGACTCAGAGGAGGAGGAAAGTAACATTTTACTAAATTCGGAGGAGGAAGCAGAAGAAGTAAATGAAGCTTCTTCTCCTTCTTCTAGGTACAAGTTATCCCTTGAGGAGGTAGATGATTTACTAAGAACAATTCATACTACCCTTAACATCACAGAGGATAAGGCTCAGCTATCCCTACACGATAAGATGTTCCAAGGCCTCGGGGAGGAAAAACACAGGGTTTTTCCTGTACATAAATTCCTATCAGAGACCATTAAAAGGGAGTGGAAGGATCCAGAGAGAGCCCCCTTCTTTTCTAAATCCCTCAAGCGAAGGTTTCCGTTTGATGAGGATAGCTCGCATATTTGGAATAAAAAGCCAAGACTAGACGCAGCCTTTTCCCAGGTATCTAGGAATACTGACCTGGCCTTTGAGGACATGGGTATCCTTAAAGATACCATGGACAAAAAGGCAGACTCCCTATTAAGGAAGGCATGGGATTCTTCTTTAGCAAATTTGAAGCCTGCCATGGCCTCAACTGTGGTAGCCAGAAATCTGGAACACTGGCTGGAGCAGCTGAAGATCCACATTGAGGCAGGGACGCCTCGTAAGGATCTGCTAGATACGCTACCGGTGTTATCAAGGGCGGTAGGGTATATAGCAGATGCCTCAGCGGAGTCAATCAGGATGTCAGCCAGATCCACAGCTCTGATAAACTCAGCTCGCAGGGCGTTATGGGTCAAGACATGGACAGGGGATACTGCTTCAAAGACAAAATTATGCGGTTTACCCTTTGAAGGTGATCTAGTGTTTGGCCCTGGGCTGGAAGCTATTCTTGACAGAACAGCTGACAAAAAGAAGGCTTTCCCTATAAAGAAGAAGGTACTTCCGCAAGGCAACAGAAATTTTCGTGCTTTTCGAAAGACCCCAGATACCAAAGAGGCAGGCTACAAAAGGCCTTGGAAGTCTCAAAGAGGGAGGGGTAAGTCAGGAGTACTTTTTCGCCCCCCAACCACAAGCCCAAAAACCCAGTGACGGTCAGCCAACTGTGGGAGCAAGGTTACAGACCTTCTTTTTACAGTGGAAGACTATAACAAGCAGCCAGTTTATCCTCAGGACCATCTTGGAGGGTTACAGGCTGGAATTTTCTCAACCTCCTCCTGTGCGTTTTTACATAACCCAGGCTCCCCGAGACTCAGAAAAGTCACTAGCAATGACAGCTATCCTGAAGGACTTGATGCTACAAAAGGTGATAGTGAACGTACCCCCTGGGGAATTAGAACAGGGGTGCTATTCACACATATTTCTTGTGAAGAAACCGTCGGGAAAATTCAGGCTCATCCTGAACCTGAAGATTCTAAACAAGACTATCAGGTACAAGAAGTTCAGGATGGACACAATATTCTCAGTAAAGAATCTCCTGACCCCGGGATGTTTTATGGCTTCCATAGACCTGAGAGATGCATACTTGCATGTACCAGTAGCGTCAACATCTCAGAAACACCTAAGGTTTGCGATAAAGCTGGGGGAATCTACCCTTCATCTCCAGTTCAGAGCTCTCCCTTTCGGACTGTCATCTTCTCCGAGGATTTTTACAAAAGTCCTGGCGGAGGCCTTGGCCCCACTCAGAGTAGAGGGGGTATCAGTCCTGCCCTATCTGGACGATCTACTAATTTTTGCCAAAACAAGGGACCTGTTAGTGAGAGATCTGGAAAAGACAATGAGACACTTGGTAGGTCTAGGATGGATAATCAACGAGGAGAAATCAAACTTGATTCCATCTCAGACCATACTATTCTTGGGTTACACGATAGATTCCATCCAGGAGAAAATTTTTCTCCCCGAAGGGAAGAGGGAGAAGCTTCAGGAGGCAGTGAAGAAGACGCAGACAAATATGCCAATCTCCATAAGAGCAGCTATGTCGGTCTTAGGGCTACTCACTGCGACTATTCCAGCGGTGCAGTGGGCACGTCTACATGGAAGGGAGCTCCAGCAGACAATTTTAACGAGTTGGTCCTATGGAGAGTCCCTAGAAAAATTAATAAGGATACCTGCGCGGGTTCAGAGGAAGCTTTGGTGGTGGAGAAATCACTCAAACCTGAACAGGGGTCTGCTCTGGAGTTTTCCTTTGCAAAAAAGATTAACAACAGACGCAAGTTCCTGGGGTTGGGGCGCCCACCTGGACGAGCAGATGGCTCAGGGGAGTTGGACAGACTGGGAAGCCAGAAAGTCCTCCAATTGGAGAGAGCTGAGGGCTATTCTCTTGGGTCTATGGGCCTTCGAAAGAACAGTCCGGGGCCATCATGTTCAGGTCCTATCGGACAATGCCACAGCGGTGGCCTATATATCAAGGCAGGGAGGAACAAGGAGCAGGGCTCTGCTATCCTTGGCACTCCAGATTCTAGCCTGGGCAGAAGACAGGCTAAACTCCATATCAGCGATACATCTGAAGGGAGATTTAAACCTTATGGCAGACTTTCTGAGCAGAGAAAGAGTACTGGAAGCAGAATGGAGTCTAAATGTAGAGACTTTTCAACAACTAACAGAAAGATGGGGAATGCCCCAAATAGATCTTTTCGCATCCCAAAAGAATACAAAAGTAGAGGCCTTCTTCTCACTGAACAGGCAGGATCAGGCAGAGGGATTGGATGCATTAGCGCAGCCATGGAAATTCCAGTTGTGCTACGCCTTTCCCCCCTTTCAGATGATCCCCTTGGTCTTAAGAAAGCTACAGAAAGAGAACACGACGATGATTCTGGTGGCTCCTTTCTGGCCCAAACGGGCTTGGTTCGCAACAATACAGGGGATGGCGGTGGAACCTTATTGGGAGCTTCCGCTTCGGAAGGACCTCCTAACGCAGGGCCCCCTTCATCACCCAAATACCCAGCATCTCAGGTTGACAGGTTGGTTACTGAGGAGCAGATGTTAAAAAATAAGGGTCTTTCAGATAAACTGGTCTCTACCCTGCTGAACAGTCGTAAAGAGGTTACCAGGGCCATCTACTTCAAAACGTGGAAACGATTTAATAGCTGGTGTGCGATTAGGATACTTTCGCCACAGGAAATCGCTTCAGTGCTAGAGTTTCTCCATGAGGGAATGGAGATGGGGTTGGCAGCTAGCACCCTAAAAGTGCAGGTAGCTGCATTATCGGTTTTTCTTGAGAGGCAGTTATCAAGGGAGCCGCTTATTATTAGGTTTTTCAAGGCATTGGCCAGAGCTAGGCCAATACCTTTTAAGTTTTTTCCTAGATGGGACCTGTCTGTGGTTCTGCGGGGTCTAATCAAAGGGCCGTTTGAACCTCCAGAGGAAGCGTCAATCAGGCTATGGTCGTTAAAAATAGTCCTGTTAGTAGCAGTAACTTCAGCTAGGAGAGTAAGCGAGTTACAAGCTCTTTCCATAAGAGAACCCTTTTGTTATATTTTTCCAGACCGGGTAGTGCTAAAAACTGACCCGGGTTTCTTGCCAAAGGTGGCATCAGCATTTCATAGGGAACAAGAGATAATTCTCCCTACCTTTTGTCCTAACCCGTCCAGTGCTAAGGAGAGGTCTTTCCATTCCCTGGACGTGAGAAGGTGTTTATTACATTATATAGAGATAACGAAAGATTTTAGAAGATCAGATTCGCTCTTTGTTCTCTTCTCTGGTCCACGGAAGGGGTATAGAGCATCCAAAAGCACCATAGGTAGATGGCTCAGAATGGCCATCAGCGAAGCTTATAAAGCTTCAGGAGCAGAGCCCCCTAAGGGGGTAGTAGCCCATTCAACAAGGGCAGTAGCAACGTCCTGGGCGGAGAGGGCAGGGGCTTCCCCGGGTCGGATCTGTAAAGCGGCCACGTGGACAAGTTTCTCCACCTTCACCCGCCACTACAGGTTGGACTTGCTATCAGCAGCGGAACAGTCGTTTGGCAGGAAGGTCCTGCAGGCGGTGGTCCCACCCTAGAGTAAGTACTCTTTTATCATCTCCAGGTGCTGTCCTGAAAGACGAAGGGAGAAAACCCTAGTTAGACTTACCGGTAACGGTATTTCTACGAGTCTTTCAGGACAGCGCCGATGACCCGCCCTAAGTTTTGAGGTTGTAAGATGTGTTATTGCTGTGTTCTGCTTATCTAATTTCAGCATGGCTGGAGGTACTCTATGAACAACTGAGGCCATGGTGGAAGTGTCCGGTCTTTAAAGAAACTGACTGCAGTGTTTCCTGGGAAAGTGGGTGGAGCTGCGCTCTCTCCAGGTGCTGTCCTGAAAGACTCGTAGAAATACCGTTACCGGTAAGTCTAACTAGGGTTTTCCATTCATTCTTTAAGTGAATGGTGTCCCAAATTTTAAATACATTTTTTGTTATTTCGTGTGAGTCAGTGTCCAATGTTCTATATTTCCGTGGGATCCAAATATTCTTATGTAATGTGACTCCGCTTATTATGTTTTCCATTTCCACCCATTTTTTTTCATTTTTCTCATTTGTCCACTCTAACATTCGTGTTAAAACTATGGCTTTATAGTACCTACTTATATCTGGAGCGGCCAAACCTCCGTGCTCCTTTTTCCTTGTAATCAGCGTGTATTTGATTCTTGGTTTTTTATTAAACCATATGTATTTTAACAAAATTGTTTTAATTATTTTAAAAAAGCTCTGCGAGATCTTTACTGGTAACATCTGTAATCTGTAATTTATTTTGGGTAGTATCATCATCTTGAACATATTTATTCTTCCAATCCATGAAAGTGGCTGTATTCTTAACTTTTTCATTTCTTCTTTGACCTCGTTGATCAATGGGATAAAATTTGCCTGGTAAATTTTTTCGACTCTAGAAGTTATTTTAATTCCAAGGTAATTTAGTTCTTTTACCCACGTAAATGGGAATTCTTTTTGTAAAAACTGAACTTCCTTTTTCTCTAGTCCTATGTTTAATATTTCCGTTTTTATTGGATTAATTTTCAAATTTGACAGTTCTCCGTATTTTTTTATTTCCTTCAATATGTTTGGGAGTGACACTCTTGGGTTGGATACGTACATCAAGATGTCGTCCGCGTAAGCTGCGATCTTATGCTCTTTTCCTCCTAGTCTCGCTCCTTCTACCTCTTTGTTATTGCGGAGTGTTGCTAATAATGGTTCTAAAGCCAATACGTATAATAGTGGAGACAGTGGACAGCCTTGCCGTGTTCCGTTCTGCATCCTAATCTTTGGAGAGAGTCTACCGTTTACTTTTACGACTGCTGTCGGGCCATTATACAAATTTGTTATCCACTTCATCATTTTTGTCCCGATACCCAAGTGCCGCAATGTATCCATCATGAAACCCCAGTCTACCCTGTCGAGGCTTTTTCTGCATCCAATGACAGGAATAGAACTGGGGTCTCATTCTGCACCTTCTTGTGCAACATCAGTAATGATTTTAGGCTGTTGTCCCGCCCCTCTCTCCCCGGGACAAAACCAGTCTGGTCCGGGTTGATCCACTGTGGGATTAGTTTTTTTATCCTAGTGGCCAGGATCTTGGAGTACAGCTTCGTATCAGCGTTCAATAGGGCTATTGGCCTGTAGCTTGAGCAATTAACTTTGTCTTTCCCTTCTTTTGGTAGTATTGTAATATGAGCCTAGTAGCGATTCACTTCTTATTTCTTCATCTTCCCCTAAGTAATTCATATATTCTAATAGTTTTGGAGTCAGCTGTTCTTCAAATTTTTTATAGTATTTGACCGTGAACCTGTCTGGTCCTGGACTTTTTCCTACGGGAGTTTCCTTTAATGCCAGTTTTACCTCTTCTTGCGTAATATTTTTTTCCAATTCTTCTAGTTGGTCTATTTTTATTTTTGGTAAATTTGCTTTTTTTAGATATTCTTGTATCCCCTTTGTTCTTGTATTCGCTTCTTTCCAACTTTCCTGTCCTTTTATTGCATATAGGGAGCTGAAGTATTTTTGAAATGTTATCGCTATATCTGTAGTTTTATTTAACACTTCTCCTTTTTCATTTTTGATCTTCTCAATGTAATTCAAAGACTTCTTTTTTTTACCAAATTTGCTAGGTATTTTCCTGGTTTGTTACCCCATTTGTATTTTTCTTGTACTACTCTGTTGTACTCCTTCCTTTCTTCTTGTTCCATCCAGTCTTTTAATTGCTCTCTCTTTTGAGATAATAGGCCGAAGATTTTGTTGTTTACTTGATTTTTGTGTTTTCGTTCCAATTCATAAATTTCTTTAATTATTTGTTGCATGTTTGTTTTCCTTTCCTGTTTTTTTCTTGCCCCTATGGCTATTAATTTGCCCCTTATAACAGATTTATGCGCCTCCCATATAGTTGCTTTCGATACCTCCGGTGTATCGTTTTCCTCAAAATATCTTTTAATTTCTTCTATGATACTTTTTTCGGTCTCGCTGTCTTCTAATAAAGTTTCGTTGATTCTCCATGGACCCCTTTCAAAGGCTTCTCCTTTTATTTTCATTCTCAACGTTACTGGGCTGTGATCTGAGGCGGTTATTATACCTATTTTTGTTTCTTCTATTTCTTCCAAGTTTCTATGTTCGACCATGATGTAATCCAATCTGGAGTAACTTTTGTGTACTGTTGAGTAGAATGTGTAGTCCTTTGAGCTGGGGTGCTGAATTCTCCAAGGATCTATTAGTTGCTGTTCATATAGTGTTCTTTTTAATTTCTTTAGTTGTTTTACCTCTTTGTCCCTTACTATTGAGGTGCTGTCCATTTTGTTATCCATGCTGAAGTTGAAGTCTCCGGCTAGTATTAATTTTCCTTGTTTGAATTCCATTAGTATTTTAATGATATCTATCAAATATTTTTTAGGGTTCTTATTAGGACAATAGACATTAACCAATGTATATTTTACCCCTTGTATAGTTCCTGTAATAAAAAGATATCGACCCTCCGGATCTATTTTCCTTTGATCTATTAGAAAACGTACATTTTTCCCTAAACCGATGGCTACTCCTTTGGCCCTTCTTATTGGCGAGTCTCCTTGATACCATGTTGGTATGTTTCTTGAATAAATTTTGGTATTTGAGTTTTGGGTTATATGCGTCTCCTGTAGGAAAATTATTTCTGCTTTACTTTTTTCTAGTTCTCTGAGAATGATGTTTCTCTTCCCTGGGGAATTTAGTCCTCGGACATTATAGGAGATTATTTTTATGCTGTTTACGTTTTCCATTCTTGTGCCTTTTCTTCTCCGCCCGTCCTCCGGCCCTCCCCCCCACCCGATCCTCTTAGAAGGCCGGGTGGAGGGGACACCCAGCGGATGCAAGGGGTCTCCTCATCTCTTGTCTCAAAATAGGTGCGCCTATGTAACCACTCATGTGGATCAGACCTTTCCCTCCCCTCCCTCCTTCCCTCCCTTTTCCCTCCTCCCACCCTCCCCCTCCCTTTTTTATGATATGGGTTTTTTACCCCCATATTCTCTAGAGCTGAGAGCATTTTACTTTGTTTTGTGGGGCACACCCTGCCCCCTCTGCTCTATTTATTGTGAGGCGGAGCTCTGTGAGACACCCTATTCCCCCCTCGCCTAAGCACTAATAGGGCGACCCCCTGTCCACTCCGTGAGTCCCTGTCTTCCTCTCCCTGCATTTTTGTTGTGTTTTACCAATCCTTTCACTTTCCTTTTTTCCCATCCCATCAACCCCAGCCCCCCCCCCCCCTTTCCACTCTAAGGCCCCTTGCACTAATGTGTGGTATTTTCTCAGTTATTAATTTCCTCGAGATTCCACATCTTGATGTCTGTTCCTTGAATTTAATTGCCATTGCAGGTCATCTCCTGCCGTTATTCGCTCCTGTCTATTTTGCATATTTTTCCAGTTCTGGGGAGGGGATTTCTAGTTTGTTGCAAAAGTCCGGAATCTCCTCCACATATCTTAGCCTCGCACTTATTCCGTTTTTCCTTGCTATTAGACATGCTGGAAAACCCCAGTTGTATTGAATTTCTTGCTCCCGGAGGATTCCTAATAGTGTGTCCATCGTCTTTTCAACGTTTCTTGGGACAAATCTTGAAATATTTGTAATTTACCTTCCGCAAACTCTATTTGTGTTTTCCTCTTTAGGTTTATCCAGATCTGTTTTTTTTCTTCCCATTTTTCGAAGCGTACTATTACATCTCTAGGTGTTTCCCTTGAGAACCTTTGGGGTTTTTTTACTCGAAAGACACTTTCTATTCCTATTATGTTGGTTGCATCCTTTCCCAAGATTTGGTTGAAGAGATTGTTCATTTTTTCTATTAGGTTTTCTGCTTGTTCTGTTTCCGGTAACCCGCGTATTCTCAAGTTTTTCTTTTTATCTCTATTTTCTTGCTCTTCTATTTTATATGATTGTTCCTGTTGTTCCCGTTTTAGTTTCTTTATTTCCTCTTCCAGTTCCTTTATGTTTTTTTGATGTAGGTCTACTTTGATCTCTACTTCTTCCACTCTGTTTAACATATATCCCATGTCTTTATGGAGTGTTAATATCTCTGCTTTTAGGGAATTCTCTAGTGCCGCGAACATTTTTTCCATATCCTGTTTTGTTGGCAACTGTGGCCCTTGTTGTCCTTCCTCCTTTCCTCTGTCTTCCTCTCCCATTTCTGCCTCCATTCTGGGCTCTGAGAGGTGGCTGGTTTCTATTTGTACTTTATACTGGCCTTTTTTATCCTTGTTGTCCTTCTCTTTTGTATCTATTTGTCTGCCCTTTGAACCCACTTGTTTCTCTCCTTCTCCGATTCCTTGCTGTATATACCTGTTCATAGGGCCTGGACTTGGGCCTAGGCTGGTCCTAGGTGATTTCGGTATTGCTCCCGCACTTCTTGTTGTTTTCCCCTTCATGTTTGTTTCTATGGCTGGATTTATAGGATCTTCAAAGCTGCCTTCCAGAATACCCCTTGGTTGGGGTCTCTTAATGATGAAAAAATCTCCCAGCCTTCTTAAATTGACTTATTTTTACTAATATTTCTTTTGTTCCATTCTCATACCCACCATCCTCCCCACAATCCAATAATAGAGATAATTAATGAGATATGAGTATTCTCCGTTTCCCAGAAGTTATGTTACTACCTTAAGTACATTAAGCATTCCTTGGTGCTGTTCAATTGTTTAAACCATAGTATTAAGTCCCCATGCACACGGACATCTCTACAGCTGCTTTTCTAAGCCCTTTCTGCAGCTCAAAAAGGCCTGTCTACGTTAGTCTATGGCTTCATGCCCACCTAGGCGTCTCTGAGCTGCAAGTGGCATAGGCGTTCCTAAGCTGCAAAACAAAAAAAACCCAAAAAATTAAAAAAAAAAAACGCTCAAAAACGCTCAAAAACGCTATTGCAAAAACGCTGCAAAAAGCTGAAAAAAGTTAAAAAAAAAGTCACTGCAAAGACACCGGCGTCTTCACAGCGCTTTTCTAACAGCCCGTGTGCATGAGGGCCCAGGTGCTCAGCAAAATAGTTCAAATGTTTTAGCGATATAATGCAATCTAATTCAAGTATTCAGCAAGATGATTTATATATTCAGCAGTATAGTTCCAGTATGAGCTTATATGTTCCACATTTTTGTTACTATGAAATTTCTTCTTATTCTATAGTTTGTACTATCAAGCCTATTGTTAGTACCATTTGCAAAAAAAAAAAAAAAAAACAAACAGAAAAAAAAAATCACAAGAAAGGGAGATACTGCAGCAGCAGCAGCAGCAAGCAGGTGGGGGCTGGGAGACAACTCTTCCGTTGGCTTGTCTCTCTTTCACCTTCTCCTTCTCTTCTCCCCTGTTCCCCCCCCCCCCTGTTTTTATTGTTTTTCTTAGCTCACTTGATTCAACTTTTTCAGCTCTTTCGCCTTCATTTACTTTCATTTACTTTCACTTTTCATTCCATTTTATTTCATTTTATTTCAATGTGTTCTTTCCCTTTCCCTTTCTTTTGTTCTATTACTTTTCCTTTGCTTGTTCACTTCAAAAAAACAATTGCAATAGAAAAAAGCCAAAAGAGGGAAAAAAAAAAAAACGCTCAAAAACGCTATTGCAAAAACGCTGAAAAAAGCTGAAAAAAGTTAAAAAAAAGTCACTGCAAAGACACTGGCGTTTTCACAACGTTCTCCCAACAGCCCGTGTACATGAGGGCCCAGGTGCTCAGCAAGATAATTCAAATGTTTTAGCGATATAATGTAATCTAATTCAAGTATTCAGCAAGATGATTTATATATTCAGCAGTATAGTTCCAGTATGAGCTTATATGTTCCACATTTTTGTTACTATGAAATTTCTTCTTATTCTACAGTTTGTACTATCAAGCCTATAGTTAGTACCATTTGCAAAAAACAAAAACAAAAACCAAAAACAAACAAAAAAAGAAAAAAAAAAAAAAAAAAAAATCACAAGAAAGGGAGATACTGCAGCAGCAGCAGCAGCAAACAGGTGGGGGCTGGGAGACAACTCTTCCGTTGGCTTGTCTCTCTTTCACCTTCTCCTTCTCTTCTCCCCTGTCCCCCCCCCTGTTTTTATTATTTTTCTTAGCTCACTTGATTCTACTTTTTCAGCTCTTTCGCCTTCGTTTACTTTCATTTACTTTCGCTTTTCATTCCATTTTATTTCAATGTGTTCTTTCCCTTTCCCTTTCTTTTTTTCTATTACTTTTCCTTTGCTTGTTCACTTCAAGACAATTGCAATAGAAAAAAGCCAAAAGAGGAAAGAAAAAAAAAAAAAAAAAAAAATACGGTACTTATCTTTTAGTTGTTGTTGAAGTTGGGATACAAAGGGACGCTCACTACTGCTTGCTGCTGCTCTCTGATGTTATCAATCTGCCCAGGTCTGTCTGACCCGCTGAAGTCGCAGCTGTTCTCCGCTCTCAGCTCTTCAGTGTCCGCTGCCGCTGCTCCTTGCTCCGCTCACCCACCTTCCTGGCTCTCTCCTCCGAAATTCCCCGGTGCACTTCAGCTGGTTCCTCCGCTCTCCGCGGCCGGCAACACCGCTGGGGACTTGAAACAGCCCCCAGCAGCGCACCGTTTTCCCTGCTGCCGTCGCTTCCGAAGCGCTCCGATCTCCGCGGTTTTCCAGTTCTCCTAACCCCCCATCCTCGATGAGCCTTCTAGCCGTCTGACAACGGAGGGGTGGGGGGGGGGGATGCAGGCAGACGCAGGTACAAACTTCCTCTGGCTTACACTGCAAGACAGCTCAGAGAGTGATGAGCAGGGGGGGCGGGGAGGGAAGCTACCTACACCTTCTCATCAGGCCGATCATTCCTCTCAGCTGCAGGGAGAGGGTTCTCAGGATCCTCACGCCGTGCACAGAGCCATTACCAGGCTCCTCCCTCGTGAATGTAAGGGACTGTTGATTAAACTCTGATTTAAGGGGGCTGCTGATGGGACTCTGATGAAAGGAGCATGTAATGGGATGCTGATGTAAGTTGCTGCTGATTAGACTCTGATGTAAGCGGCTGCTGATGGGACTCTGATGTAAGGGGCTGCTGATGGGACTGTAAAGTAAGGAGCATGTGATGGGACTCTGATGTAAGGGATCTGATGATGGGACTTTGATGTAAGGGGTTGCTGATGGGACTCTCTGATGTAAGGGACTGTTGATGGGACTCTGATGTAAGGGGGCTGGTTATGGGACCTTAATGTAATGGGCTGGTGGTGGGACTCTAAAGTAAGGGGCTGCTGATGGGACTCTGATGTAAGGAGCATGTGATGGGACGCTGATGTAAGTTGCTGCTGATTGGACTCTGATGTAAGAGGCTGCTGATGGGACTCTGATGTAAGGGGCTGCTGATGGGACTGTAATGTAAGGAGCATGTGATGGGACGCTGATGTAAGGGGCTGCTGATGGGACTCTGATGTAAGGAGCATGTGATGGGATGCTGATGTAAGGATCTGCTGATGGGACTCTGATGTAAGGGGCTGCTGATGAGACTCTGATGTAAGGGGCTGCTGATGGGACTCTGATGTAAGGATCATGTGATGGGACTCTGATGTACAGGGGCTGGTGATGGGACTTTGATGTAAGGGGCTGCTGATGGGACTCTCTGATGTAAGGGACTGTTGATGGGACTCTGATGTAAGGGGCTGCTGATGGGACTCTGATGTAAGGAGCATGTGATGGGACGGTGATGTAAGGGGCTGCTGGTGGGACTCTAATGTAAGAGGCTGCTGATTGAACTCTGATGAAAGGGGACAGGTGATGAGACTTTGTAAGTGGCTGGTCATGGGACTCACCAGGTTGATGATTGGACTCTGATGTATGGGGGCTGATAATAGGACTCTGATTGGACTCTGATGTAAGGAGCTATTGATGGTACTCTGATGTAAGGGGGCTGATGATGGGACTCTGATGTAGGGGGCTGTTAATGGGACTCTGATGTAAGGGGCTGCTGATGGGACTCTGATGTAAGGGGGCTGGTGATGGGACTTTGATGTAAGGGGCTGCTAATGGGACTCGCTGATGTAAGGGACTGTTGATGGGACTCTGATGTAAGGGGGCTGGTAATTGGACTTTGATGTTAGGGGCTGGTGGTGGGACTGTAACATAAGGGGCTGCTGTTTGGACTCTGATGTAAGGAGCATGTGATGGGACACTTATGTAAGAGGCTGCTGATTGGACTCTGATGTAAGGGGCTGCTGATGGGACTCTGATGTAAGTGGGCTGGTGATGGGACAAAAGGGGCTGCTTATGGGACTCTCTGATGTAAGGGACTGTTGATGGAACTCTGATTTAAGGGAACTGGTAATGGGACTTTGATGTAAGGGGCTGGTGGTGGGACTCTAAAGTCTGGGCCTACTGATGGGACTCTGATGTAAGGGGCTGCTGATGGGACTCTGATGTAAGGGGCTGCTGATGGGACT
Organism: Aquarana catesbeiana; assembly: GCF_042186555.1. NCBI lineage: Eukaryota > Metazoa > Chordata > Amphibia > Anura > Ranidae > Aquarana > Aquarana catesbeiana. The sequence goes on from NC_133332.1 coordinate 273,810,440, forward strand.
CTAATGTAAGGAGCATGTGATAGAATGCTGATGTAAGTTGCTGCTGATTAGACTCTGATGTAAGGGGCTGCTGATGGGACTCTGATTTAAGGAGCATGTGATGGGATGCTGATGTAAGGGGCTGCTGATTGGACTCTGAAGTAAGGATCTGCTGATGGGACTCTGATGTAAGGGGGTGCTGATGGGACACTGATGTAAGGAGCATGTGATGGGACTCTGATGTAAGGGGGCTGATGATGAGAATTTGATGTAAGAGCCTGGTGGTGGGACTCTGAAGTAAGGGGCTGCTGATGGGACTCTGATGTAAGGGCCTGGTGATGGGACTCTGATGTAAGGGGCTGCTGGTGGGACTCTAATGTAAGAGGCTGCTGATTGGACTCTGATGTAAGGGGACAGGTGATGAGACTTTGTAAGGGGCTGGTGATGGGACTCACCAGGTTGATGATTGGACTCTGATGTAAGGGGCTGCTGATGGGACTCTGATGTAAGGGGGCTGTTAATGGTACCCTGATATATGGGGGCTGATAATAGGACTCTGATGGGACTCTGATGTAAGGGGTTGGTGATGGTACTCTGATGTAAGGGGCTGCTGGTCAGACTCTTATGTAAGAGGCTGCTGTTTGGAATCTGATGTAAGGGGACAGGTGATGAGACTTTGTAAGGGGCTGGTGATGGGACTCTGATGTAAGAGGCTGCTGATTGGACTCTGATGTAAGGGGCTGCTGATGAGACTCTGATGTAAGGGGCTGGTGATGGGACTCTGATGTAAGGGGCTGGTGATGGGACTCTGATGTAAGGGACTGCTGATTGGACTCTGATGTAAAGGACTGTTGATGGGACTCTGATGTAAGGGGGCTGGTGATGGGACTCTGATGTAAGGAGCATGTGATGGGACGCTGATGTAAGGGGCTGCTGATTGGACTCTGATGTAAGGGGCTACTGATGGGACTCTGATGTATGTGGCTGCTGATGGGACTCTGATGTAAGGAGCATGTGATGGGACTCTGAAGTAAGGGGGCTGCTGATTGGACTCTGATGTAAGGGGCTACTGATGGGACTCTGATGTAAGGGGCTGCTGATGGGACTCTGATGTAAGGAGCATGTGATGGGACTCTGATGTAAGGGGGCTGGTGATGGCACTTTGATGTAAGGGGCTGCTGATGGGACTCTCTGATGTAAGGGGCTGTTGATGGGACTCTGATGTAAGGGGCTGCTGATGGGACTCTGATGTAAGGTGCATGTGATGGGACGCTGATGTAAAGGGCTGCTGATTGGACTCTGATGTAAGGGGCTGCTGATGGGACTCTGATGTAAGGGGGCTGCTGATGGGACTCTGATGTAAGGGGCTGCTTATGGGACTCTTATATAAGGGACTGTTGATGGGACTCTGATGTAAGGGGGCTGGTGATGGGACTCTGATGTAAGGAGCATGTGATGGGACGCATGTTGAAAGGGTCTGCTGATTGGACTCTGATGTAAGGGGCTGCTGATGGGACTCTGATGTAAGGATCATGTGATGTGGGACTCTGATGTAAGGGGGCTGGTGATGGGACTCTGATTTAAGGGAACTGGTAATGGGACTTTGATGTAAGGGGCTGGTGGTGGGACTCTAAAGTCTGGGCCTACTGATGGGACTCTGATGTAAGGGGCTGCTGATGGGACTCTGATGTAAGGGGCTGCTGATGGGACTCTAATGTAAGGAGCATGTGATAGAATGCTGATGTAAGTTGCTGCTGATTAGACTCTGATGTAAGGGGCTGCTGATGGGACTCTGATTTAAGGAGCATGTGATGGGATGCTGATGTAAGGGGCTGCTGATTGGACTCTGAAGTAAGGATCTGCTGATGGGACTCTGATGTAAGGGGGTGCTGATGGGACACTGATGTAAGGAGCATGTGATGGGACTCTGATGTAAGGGGGCTGATGATGAGAATTTGATGTAAGAGCCTGGTGGTGGGACTCTGAAGTAAGGGGCTGCTGATGGGACTCTGATGTAAGGGCCTGGTGATGGGACTCTGATGTAAGGGGCTGCTGGTGGGACTCTAATGTAAGAGGCTGCTGATTGGACTCTGATGTAAGGGGACAGGTGATGAGACTTTGTAAGGGGCTGGTGATGGGACTCACCAGGTTGATGATTGGACTCTGATGTAAGGGGCTGCTGATGGGACTCTGATGTAAGGGGGCTGTTAATGGTACCCTGATATATGGGGGCTGATAATAGGACTCTGATGGGACTCTGATGTAAGGGGTTGGTGATGGTACTCTGATGTAAGGGGCTGCTGGTCAGACTCTTATGTAAGAGGCTGCTGTTTGGAATCTGATGTAAGGGGACAGGTGATGAGACTTTGTAAGGGGCTGGTGATGGGACTCTGATGTAAGAGGCTGCTGATTGGACTCTGATGTAAGGGGCTGCTGATGAGACTCTGATGTAAGGGGCTGGTGATGGGACTCTGATGTAAGGGGCTGGTGATGGGACTCTGATGTAAGGGGCTGCTGATGGGACTCTGATGTAAGGAGCATGTGATGGGACGCTGATGTAAGGGGCTGCTGATTGGACTCTGATGTAAGGGGCTACTGATGGGACTCTGATGTATGTGGCTGCTGATGGGACTCTGATGTAAGGAGCATGTGATGGGACTCTGAAGTAAGGGGGCTGCTGATTGGACTCTGATGTAAGGGGCTGCTGATGGGACATTGATGTAAGGGGCTGCTGATGGGACTCTATTGTAAGGAGCATGTGATGGGACTCTGATGTAAGGGGCTGCTGATGGGACTCTGATGTAAGGAGCATGTGATGGGACTCTGATGTAAGGGGGCTGGTGATGGCACTTTGATGTAAGGGGCTGCTGATGGGACTCTCTGATGTAAGGGGCTGTTGATGGGACTCTGATGTAAGGGGCTGCTGATGGGACTCTGATGTAAGGTGCATGTGATGGGACGCTGATGTAAAGGGCTGCTGATTGGACTCTGATGTAAGGGGCTGCTGATGGGACTCTGATGTAAGGGGGCTGCTGATGGGACTCTGATGTAAGGGGCTGCTTATGGGACTCTTATATAAGGGACTGTTGATGGGACTCTGATGTAAGGGGGCTGGTGATGGGACTCTGATGTAAGGAGCATGTGATGGGACGCATGTTGAAAGGGTCTGCTGATTGGACTCTGATGTAAGGGGCTGCTGATGGGACTCTGATGTAAGGATCATGTGATGTGGGACTCTGATGTAAGGGGGCTGGTGATGGGACTCTGATGTTAAGGACTATTGATGGTACTCTCTGATGCAAGGGACCGTTGATGGGACTCTGATGTAAGGGGGCTGGTAATGGGACTTTGATGTAAGGGGCTGGTGGTGGGACTCTGAAGTAAGGGGGTGCTGATGGGACTCTGATGTAAGGAGCAAGTGATGGGACGCTGATGTAAGGGGCTGCTGATTGGACTCTGATGTAAGGGGCTACTGATGGGACTCTGATGTATGTGGCTGCTGATGGGACTCTGATGTAAGGAGCATGTGATGGGACTCTGAAGTAAGGGGGCTGCTGATTGGACTCTGATGTAAGGGGCTGCTGATGGGACATTGATGTAAGGGGCTGCTGATGGGACTCTAATGTAAGGAGCATGTGATGGGACTCTGATGTAAGGGGCTGCTGATGGGACTCTGATGTAAGGGGCTGCTGATGGGACTCTGATGTAAGGAGCATGTGATGGGACTCTGATGTAAGGGGGCTGGTGATGGCACTTTGATGTAAGGGGCTGCTGATGGGACTCTCTGATGCAAGCGGCTGTTGATGGGACTCTGATGTAAGGGGCTGCTGATTGGACTCTGATGTAAGGGGCTGCTGATGGGACTCTGATGTAAGGGGCTGCTAATGGTACTCTGATGTAAGGAGCATGTGATGTGACTCTGTTGTAAGGGGGCTGATGATAGGACTTTGATTTAAGCGGCTGGTGGTGGGACTCTGTTGTAAGGGGCTTCTGATCGGACTCTGATGTAAGGGGCTGGTGATGGGACTCTGAATTAAGGGGCTGCTGGTGGGACTCTAATGTAAGAGGCTGCTGATTGGACTCTGGTGTAAGGGGACAGGTGATGAGACTTTGTAAAGGGCTGGTGATGGGACTCTGATGTAAGAGGCTGCTGATTGGACTCTGATGTAATGAGCATGTGATGGGACTCTGATGTAAGGGGCTGCTGATGGGACGCTGATGTAAGGGACTGCTGATTTTACTCTGATGTAAAGGGATTCTGATAGGACTCTGATGTAAGGGGCTGTGATGGGACTCTGATGTAAAGGGCCTGTGAGTGACTCTGATGTAAGGGGCAGGTGATGGGACTCTGATGTTAAGGACTATTGATGGGACTCTCATGTAAGGGGGCTGTTGATGGGACTCTGATGTAAGGGGCTGCTGATGGGACTCTGATGTAAGGGGCTGCTGATTTGACTCTGATGTAAGGGGCTACTGATGGGACTCTGATGTAAGGGGCTGCTGATGGGACTCTGATGTAAGGAACATGTGATGGGACTCTGATGTAAGGGGGCTGGTGATGGCACTTTGATGTAAGGGGCTGCTAATGGGACCTTCGGATGTAAGGGACTGTTGATGGGACTCTGATTTAAGGGGCTGGTAATGGGAGTTTGATGTAAGGGGCTGGTGGTTGGACTCTAAAGTCAGGGGCTGCTGATGAAACTCTGATGTAAGGAGTATGTGATGGGATGCTGATGTAAGTTGCTCCTGATTAGACTCTGATGTAAGGGGCTGCTGATGGGACATTGATGTAAGGGGCTGCTGATGGGACTCTAATGTAAGGAGCATGTGATGGGACTCTGATGTAAGGGGCTGCTGATGGGACTCTGATGTAAGGGGCTGGTGATGGGACTCTGATGTAAGGAGCATGTGATGGGACTCTGATGTAAGCAGGCTGGTGATGGCACTTTGATGTAAGGGGCTGCTGATGGGACTCTGATGTAAGGGGCTGCTTATGGGACTCTTATATAAGGGACTGTTGATGGGACTCTGATGTAAGGGGGCTGTTGATGGGACTCTGATGTAAGGGTCTGCTGATTGGACTCTGATGTAAGGGGGCTGGTGATGGGACTCTGATGTTAAGGACTATTGATGGTACTCTCTGATGCAAGGGACTGTTGATGGGACTCTGATGTAAGGGGGCTGGTAATGGGACTTTGATGTAAGGGGCTGGTGGTGGGACTCTGAAGTAAGGGGGTGCTGATGGGACACTGATGTAAGAAGCATGTGATGGGACGCTGATGTAAGGGGCTGCTTATTGGACTCTGATGTAAGGGGCTACTGATGGGACTCTGATGTATGTGGCTGCTGATGGGACTCTGATGTAAGGAGCATGTGATGGGACTCTGATGTAAGGGGGCTGGTGATTGGACTCTGATGTAAGGGGCTGCTGATGGGACATTGATGTAAGGGGCTGCTGATGGGACTCTAATGTAAGGAGCATGTGACGGGACTCTGATGTAAGGGGCTGCTGATGGGACTCTGATGTAAGGGGCTGCTGATGGGACTCTGATGTAAGGAGCATGTGATGGGACTCTGATGTAAGGGGGCTGGTGATGGCACTTTGATGTAAGGGGCTGCTGATGGGACTCTCTGATGTAAGAGGGCTGTTGATGGGACTCTGATGTAAGGGGCTGCTGATGGGACTCTGATGTAAAGGGCTGCTGATGGGACTCTTATATAAGGGACTGTTGATGGGACTCTGATGTAAGGGGGCAGGTGATGGGACACTGATGTAAGGAGCATGTGATGGGACGCTGATGAAAGGTTCTGCTGATTGGACTCTGATGTAAGGGGCTGCTGATGGGACTCTGATGTAAGGATCATGTGATGTGGGACTCTGATGTAAGGGGGCTGGTGATGGGACTCTGATGTTAAGGACTATTGATGGTACTCTCTGATGCAAGGGACTGTTGATGGGACTCTGATGTAAGGGGGCTGGTAATGGGACTTTGATGTAAGGGGCTGATGGTGGGACTCTGATGTAAGGGGCTGCTGATGGGACTCTGATGTAAGGGGCTGCTAATGGGACTCTGATGTAAGGAGTATGTGATGGGATGCTGATGTAAGTTGCTCCTGATTAGACTCTGATGTAAGGGGCTGCTGATGGGACATTGATTTAAGGGGCTGCTGATGGGACTCTAATGTAAGGAGCATGTGATGGGACTCTGATGTAAGGGGCTGCTGATGGGACTCTGATGTAAGTGGCTGCTGATGGTACTCTGATTTAAGGGGGCTGGTAATGGGACTTTGATGTAAGGGACTGCTGATGGGACTCTAATGTAAGGAGCATGTGATGGGATGCTGATGTAAGTTGCTGCTGATTAGACTCTGATGTAAGGGGCTGTTGATGGGACTCTGATGTAAGGGGCTGCTGATGGGACTCTGATGTAAGGAGCATGTGATGGGACGCTGATGTAAAGGGCTGCTGATTGGACTCTGATGTAAGGGGCTGCTGATGGGAGTCTGATGTAAGGGGCTGCTAATGGGACTCTGATGTAAGGAGCATGTGATGGACCTCTGATGTAAGGGTGCTGCTGATGGGACTTTAATGTAAGGGGCTGGTGGTGGGACTCTGAAGTAAGGGGCTGCTGATCAGACTCTTATGTAAGGGGCTGGTGATGGGACTCTGATGTAAGGGGCTGGTGATGGGACTCTGAATTAAGGGGCTGCTGGTGGGACTCTGATGTAATGAGCATGTGATGGGACTCTGATGTAAGGGGCTGCTGATTGGACTCTGATGTAAAGGACTGCTGATTGGACTCTGATGTAAAGGGATTCTGATAGGACTCTGATGTAAGGGGCTCTGATGGGACTCTGATGTTAAGGACTATTGATGGGACTCTCATGTAAGGGGGCTGTTGATGGGACTCTAATGTAAGGGGCTGCTGATGGGACTCTGATGTAAGGGGCTGGTGATCGGACTCTGATGTAAGGGGCTGGTGATGGGACTCTGATGTAAGGGGCTGGTGATGGGACTCTGAATTTAGGGGCTGCTGGTGGGACTCTGATGTAAGGGGCTGCTGATGGGACTCTGATGTAAGGGACTGCTGATTGGACTCTGATGTAAAGGGATTCTGATAGGACTCTGATGTAAGGGGCTCTGATGGGACTCTGATGTTAAGGGCTATTGATGGGACTCTGTTGTAAGGGGGCTTCTGATCGGACTCTGATGTAAGGGGCTGGTGATGGGACTCTGATGTAAGGGGCTGGTGATGGGACTCTGAATTAAGGGGCTGCTGGTGGGACTCTAATGTAAGAGGCTGCTGATTGGACTCTGGTGTAAGGGGACAGGTGATGAGACTTTGTAAAGGGCTGGTGATGGGACTCTGATGTAAGAGGCTGCTGATTGGACTCTGATGTAATGAGCATGTGATGGGACTCTGATGTAAGGGGCTGCTGATGGGACGCTGATGTAAGGGACTGCTGATTTTACTCTGATGTAAAGGGATTCTGATAGGACTCTGATGTAAGGGGCTGTGATGGGACTCTGATGTAAAGGGCCTGTGAGTGACTCTGATGTAAGGGGCAGGTGATGGGACTCTGATGTTAAGGACTATTGATGGGACTCTCATGTAAGGGGGCTGTTGATGGGACTCTGATGTAAGGGGCTGCTGATGGGACTCTGATGTAAGGGGCTACTGATGGGACTCTGTATGTGGCTGCTGATGGGACTCTAATGTAAGGAGCATGTGATGGAACTCTGATGTAAGGGGCTGCTGATGGGACTCTGATGTACGGGGCTGCTGATGGAACTCTGATGTAAGGGGACATGTGATGAGACTTTGTAAGGGGCTGGTGATGGGACTCTGATGTAAGGAGCATGTGATGGGACTCTGATGTAAGGGGGCAGATGATGGGACTTTGATGTAAGGGGCTGGTGAAGGGACTCTGATGTAAGGGGCTGCTGGTGGGACTCTAATATAAGAGGCTGCTGATTGGACTGTGATGTAAGGGGACAGGTGATGAGACTTTGTAAGGGGCTGGTGATGGGACTCTGATGTAAGGGGCAGATGATGGGACGTTGATGTAAGGGGCTGGTGGTGGGACGCTGATGAAAGGGGCTGCTGATTGGACTCTGATGTAAGGGGCTGCTGATGGGACTCTGATGTAAGGATCATGTGATGTGGGACTCTGATGTAAGGGGGCTGGTGATGGGACTCTGATGTTAAGGACTATTGATGGTACTTTCTGATGCAAGGGACTGTTGATGGGACTCTGATGTAAGGGGGCTGGTAATGGGACTTTGATGTAAGGGGCTGGTGGTGGGACTCTGAAGTAAGGGGGTGCTGATGGGACTCTGATGTAAGGAGCATGTGATGGGACGCTGATGTAAGGGGCTGCTGATTGGACTCTGATGTAAGGGGCTACTGATGGGACTCTGATGTATGTGGCTGCTGATGGGACTCTAATGTAAGGAGCATGTGATGGGACTCTGAAGTAAGGGGGCTGCTGATTGGACTCTGAAGTAAGGGGCTGCTGATGGGACTCTGATGTACGGGGCTGCTGATGGAACTCTGATGTAAGGGGACAGGTGATGAGACTTTGTAAGGGGCTGGTGATGGGACCCACCAGGTTGATGATTGGACTCTGATGTAAGTGGCTGCTGATGGGACTCTGATGTAAGGGTGCTGTTAATGGTACCCTGATGTATGGGTGCTGATAATAGGACTCTGATGGGCCTCTGATGTAAGGTGATGGGACTCTGATGTATGAGGCTGCTGATTGGACTCTGATGTAAGGAGCATGTGATGGGACACTTATGTAAGGGGGCATGTAATGGCAGTTTGATGTAAGGGGCTGGTGATGGGACTCTGAAGTAAGGGGCTGCTAATCGGACTCTGATGTAAGCGGCTGCCGAAGGGACTCTGAAGTAAGGGGCTGCTGATGGGACTCTGATGTAAGGAGCATGTGATGGGACTCTGATGTAAGGGGGCAGATTATGGGACTTTGATGTAAGGGGCTGGTGATGGGACTGTGATGTAAGGGGACAGGTGATGAGACATTGATGTAAGGCGCTGGTGGTGGGACTCTGAAGTAAGGGGCTGCTGATGGGACTCTGATGTAAGGGGCTGGTGATTGGACTTTGATGTAAGGGGCTGCTGATGGGACTCTGATGTAAGGGACTATTGATTGGACTTTGATGTAAGGGGCTGGTGATGGGAATCTGATTTAAGAGGCTGCTGATTGGACTCTGATGTAAGGGGACAGTTGATGATACTTTGTAAGGGGCTGGTGATGGGACTCTGATGTAAGAGGCTGCTGATTGGACTCTAATGTAAGGAGCATGTGATAGAATGCTGATGTAATTTGCTGCTGATTAGACTCTGATGTAAGGGGCTGCTGATGGGACTCTAATGTAAGGAGCATGTGATGGGACTCTGATGTAAAGGGCTGTTGATGGGACTCTCTGATGTAAGGGAGTGTTGATGGGACTCTTATGTAAGGGGGCTGGTAATGAGACTTTGATGTAAGGGGCTGCTGATGGGACTCTGATGTAAGGAGCATGTGATGGGACGCTGTTGTAAGGGGCTGCTGATTGGACTCTGATGTAAGGGGTTGCTGATGGGACTCTGATGTAAGGGGTTGCTGATGGGACTCTGATGTAAGGAGCATGTGATGGGACTCTGATGTAAGGGGGCTGGTGATGTGACTTTAATGTAAGGGGCCGCTGATTGGACTCTGATGTAAGGTCCTGGTGTTGGGACACTCTGTATTGGACTGCTGATGGGATTCTGATGTAAGAGGCTGCTGATGGGACTCTCTGATGTAAGGGACTGTTGATGGGACTTGGATCTAAGGGGCCTGGTAAAGGACTTTGATGTAAGGGGCTGGTGGTGGGACTCTGAAGTAAGGGGCTGCTGATGGGACTCTGATGTAAGGGACTTTTGATGGGACTCTGATGTAAGGGGCTGCTGGTGGGACTCTAATGTAAGACGGTGCTGATGGGACTCTGATGTTAGGGTATTCTGATTGGACTCTGATATAAGGGGCTGCTGATGGGTCTCTGATGGAAGGGGGCAGATGATGGGACTTTGATGTAAGGGGCTGGTGATGGGACTCTGATTTAAGGGGCTGCTGATTGGACTCTGATGTAAGGGGACAGTTGATGAGACTTTGTAAGGGGCTGGTGATGGGACTCTGATGTAAGGAGCATGTGATAGAATGCTGATGTAATTTGCTGCTGATTAGACTCTGATGTAAGGGGCTGCTGATGGGACTCTAATGTAAGGAGCATGTGATGTGGGACTCTGATGTAAGGGGGCTGGTGATGGGACTTTGATGTAAGGGGCTGCTGATGGTACCCTCTGATGTAAGGGACTGTTGATGGGACTCTGATGTAAGTGGGCTGGTAATGGGACTTTGATGTAAGGGGCTGGTGGTGGGATTTTGATGTAAGGGGACAGGTGATGAGACTTTGTAAGGGGCTGGTGATGGGACTCACCAGGTTGATGATTGGACTCTGATGTAAGGGGCTGCTGATGGGACTCTGATGTAAGGGGGCTGTTAATGGTACCATGATGTATGGGGGCTGATAATAGGACTCTGATGGGACTCTGATGTAAGGGGCTGGTGATGGGACTCTGATGTAAAGGGCTGCTGGTGGGACACTTATGTAAGAGGCTGCTGATTGGACTCTGATGTAAGGGGACAGGTGATGAGACTTTGTAATGGGCTGGTGATGGGACTCTGATGGAAAAGGCTGCTGATTGGACTCTGATGTAAGGAGCTTCTGATGGGACTCTGATGTAAGGGGCTGCTGATGGGACTCTGATGTAAGAAGCATGTGATGGGACTCTGATTTAAGGGGGCTGGTAATGGGACTTTGATGTAAGGAGCATGTGATGGGATGCTGATGTAAGTTGCTCCTGATTAGACTCTGATGTAAGGGGCTGCTGATGGGACATTGATTTAAGGGGCTGCTGATGGGACTCTAATGTAAGGAGCATGTGATGGGACTCTGATGTAAGGGACTGTTGATGGGACTCTGATGTATGGGGGCTGGTAATGGGACTTTGATGTAAGGAGCTGGTGGTTGGACTCTAAAGTAAGGGGCTGCTGATTGGACTCTGATGTAAGGGGCTGGTGATGGGACTCTGATGTAAGAGGCTGCTGATTGGACTCTGATGTAAGGGGCTGCTGATGGGACTCTGATGTAAGGGGCTGCTGATGGGACTCTGATGTAAGGAGCATGTGATGGGACTCTTATGTAAGGGGGCTGGTGATGGCACTTTGATGTAAGGGGCTGCTGATGGGACCCTCTGATGTAAGGGGCTGCTGATGGGACCCTCTGATGTAAGGGGCTGTTGATGGGACTCTGATGTAAGGGGCTGCTGATGGGACTCTGATGTAAGGAGCATGTGATGGGATGCTGATGTAAAGGGCTGCTGATCGGACTCTGATGTAAGGGGCTACTGATCGGACTCTGATGTAATGGGCTGCTAATGGGACTCTGATGTAAGGAGCATGTGATGGGACTCTGATGTAAGGAGGCTGATGATGGGACTTTGATGTAAGGGGCTGATGATGGGACTTTGCTGTAAGGGGCTGGTGGTGGGACTCTGAAGTAAGGGGCTGATGATGGGACTCTGATGTAAGGGGCTGGTGATGGGACTCTGATGTAAGGGGCTGGTGATGGGACTCTAAATTAAGTGGCTGCTGGTGGCACTCTAATGTAAGAGGCTGCTGATTGGACTCTGATGTAAGGGGACAGGTGATGAGACTTTGTAAGGGGCTGGTGATGGTACTCACCAGGTTGATGATTGGACTCTGATGTAAGGGGCTGCTGATGGGACTCTGATGTAAGGGGGCTGTTAATGGTACCCTGATGTATGGGGGCTGATAATAGGACTCTGATGGGACTCTGATGTAAGGGGCTGCTGGTGGGACTCTTATGTAAAAGGCTGCTGATTGGACTTTGATGTAAGGGGACAGGTGATGAGACTTTGTAAGGGGCTGGTGATGGGACTCTGATGTAAGAGGCTGCTGATTGGACTCCGATGTAAGGAGCATGTGATGGGACTCTGATGTAAGGGTTTGGTGATGGGACTTTGATGTAAGGGGCTGCTGATGGGACTTTGATGTAAGGAGCTTGTGATGGGACTCTCTGATGTAAGGCGGCTGTTGATGGGACTTTGATGTAAGGGGCTGCTGATGGGACTCTCTGATGTAAGGGATTGTTGATGGATCTCTTATGTAAGGGGGCTGGTAATGAGACTTTGATGTAATGGGCTGACGGTGGGACTCTAAAGTAAGGGGCTGCTGATAGGACTCTGATGTAAGGAGCATGTGATGGGATGCTGATGTAAGGGGCTGCTAATTGGACTTTGATGTAAGGGGTTGTTGATGGGACTCTGATGTAAGGGGCTGCTGATGAGACTCTAATGTAAGGAGCATGTGATAGGACGCTGATGTAAGGGGCTGCTGATTGGACTCTGATGTAAGGGGTTGCTGATGGTACTCTGATGTAAGGGGCTGCTGATGGGACTCTAATGTAAGGAGCATGTGATGGACCGCTGATATAAGCGGCTGCTGATGGGACTCTGATGTAAGGGGCTGCTGATGGGACTCTGATGTAAGGGGCTGCTGATGGGACTCTGATGTAAGGAGCATGTGATGGGACTCTTATGTAAGGGGGCTGGCGATGGGACTTTGATGTAAGGGCCTGCTGATGGGACTCTCTGATGTAAGGGACTGTTGATGGGACTCTGATGTAAGGGGGCTAGTAATGGGACTTTGATGTAAGGGGCTGGTGGTGGGACTCTGAAGTAAGGGGCTGCTGATGGGACTCTGATGTAAGGAGCATGTGATGGGATGCTGATGTAAGGGGTTGCTGATTGGACTCTGAAGTAAGGAGATTGTGATGGGACTCTGATGTAAGGGGGCTGATGATGGGACTTTGATGTAAGTGGCTGGTGGTGGGACTCTGAACTAAGGGGCTGCTGATGGGACAATGATGTAGGGGCTTGGTGATGGGACTCTGATGTAAGAAGCTGCTGATTGGACTCTGATGTAAGGTGACAGGTGATGAGACTTTGTAAAGGGCTGGTGATGGTACTCACCAGGTTGATGATTGGACTCTGATGTAAGGTGCTGCTGATGGGACTCTGATGTAAGGGGGCTGTTAATGGTACCCTGATGTATGGGGGCTGATAATAGGACTCTGATGGGACTCTGATGTAAGGGGCTGGTGATGGGACTCTGATGTAAGGGGCTGCTGGTGGGGACTCTTATATAAGAGGCTGCTGATTGGACTCTGATGTAAGGGGACAGGTGATGAGACTTTGTAAGGGGCTGGTGATGGGACTCTGATGTAAGAGGCTGCTGATTTGACTCTGATGTAAGGGGCTGCTGATGGGACTCTGATGTAAGGGGCTGCTGATGGGACTCTGATGTAAGGGGCTGCTGATGGGACTCTGATGTAAGGAGCATGTGATGGGACTCTGATGTAAGGGGGCTGGGGTGATGGCACTTTGATGTAAGGGGCTGCTGATGGGACTCTCTGATGTAAGGGGCTGTTGATGGGACTCTGATGTAAGGGGCTGCTGATGGGACTCTGATGTAAGGAGCATGTAATGGGACGCAGATGTAAAGGGCTGTTAATTGGACATTGATGTAAGGAGCTGGTGGTGGGACTCTGAAGTAAGGGGCTGGTGATGGGACTCTGATGTAAGGGGCTGGTGATGGGACTCTGATGCAAGGGGCTGTTGGTGTGACTCTAATGTAAGAGGCTGCTGATTGGACTCTGATGTAAGGGGACAGGTGATGAGACTTTGTAAGGGGCTGGTGATGGGACTCTGATGTAAGGGGTTGCTGATGGGACTCTGATGTAAGGAGCTTGTGATGGGACTCTGATGTAAGGGGGCTGTTGATGGGACTTTGATGTAAGGGGCTGCTGATGGGACTCTGATGTAAGGGACTGTTGATTGGACTTTGATGTAAGGGGTAGGTGGTAGGACTCTGATGTAAGGAGCATGTGATGGGACTCTGATGTAAGGGGGCTGGTAATGAGACTTTTATGTAAGGGGCTGCTGATTTGACTCTGATGTAAGGAGCATATGATGGGACGCTGATGTAAGGGGCTGCTGATGGGACTCTCTGATGTAAGGGACTGTTGATGGGACTCTGATGTAATGAGCATGTGATGGGACTCTGATGTAAGCGGCTGCTGGTGGGACTCTGAAGTAAGGGGCTGCTGATCGGATGTAAGGGGCTGGTGATGGGACTCTGATGTAAGGGGGCTGGTGATGTGACTTTAATGTAAGGGGCCGCTGATTGGACTCTGATGTAAGGTCCTGGTGTTGGGACACTCTGTATTGGACTGCTGATGGGATTCTGATGTAAGAGGCTACTGATGGGACTCTGATGTAAAGAACTGTTGATGGGACTTTGATTTAAGGGGCCTGGTAATGGGACTTTGATGTAAGGGGCTGCTGGTGGGACTCTAATGTAAGAGGCTGCTGATTGGACTCTGATGTAAGGGGACAGGTGATGAGACTTTGTAAGGGGCTGGTGATGTGACTTTAATGTAAGGGGCCGCTGATTGGACTCTGATGTAAGGTCCTGGTGTTGGGACACTCTGTATTGGACTGCTGATGGGATTCTGATGTAAGAGGCTGCTGATGGGACTCTCTGATGTAAGGGACTGTTGATGGGACTCTGATGTAATGAGCATGTGATGGGACTCTGATGTAAGCGGCTGCTGGTGGGACTCTGAAGTAAGGGGCTGCTGATCGGATGTAAGGGGCTGGTGATGGGACTCTGATGTAAGGGGGCTGGTGATGTGACTTTAATGTAAGGGGCCGCTGATTGGACTCTGATATAAGGTCCTGGTGTTGGGACACTCTGTATTGGACTGCTGATGGGATTCTGATGTAAGAAGCTGCTGATGGGACTCTCTGATGTAAGGGACTGTTGATGGGACTCTGATGTAAGGGGGCTAGTAATGGGACTTTGATGTAAGGGGCTGGTAGTGGGACTCTGAAGTAAG
This sequence comes from Aquarana catesbeiana, assembly GCF_042186555.1. Classification (NCBI taxonomy): domain Eukaryota; kingdom Metazoa; phylum Chordata; class Amphibia; order Anura; family Ranidae; genus Aquarana; species Aquarana catesbeiana. Next base: position 273,825,447 of record NC_133332.1, read on the forward strand.
GGTCTGCTGATGGGACTCTGATGTAAGGAGCTGCTGCTATGACTCTGATGTAAGGGGCTGCTGATGGGACTCTGATGTAAGGAGCATGTGATGTGGGACTCTGATGTACGGGGGCTGGTGATGGGACTTTGATGTAAGGGGCTGCTGATGGTACCCTCTGATGTAAGGGACTGTTGATGGGACTCTAATGTAAGGGGATGGGAGTTGTAGTGTCTATGATAGCTCCTGCAATGCTGGGACTTGAAGGGCCTATCCAGAGCAACAAGTGGTGATAGACCCTGCAATGCTGGGACTTGTAGTGCCGTTGATAAATCCTGCAGTGCTGGGACTTGTTGTGTCTTTCCAGAGACACCTGTGGTGATAGATCTTGCAATGCTGGGACTTGTAGTGCCTATCCAGAGCAACATGTGGTGATAGACCCTGCAATGCTGGGACTTGTAGTGCCTTTGATAGATCCTGCAATGCTGGGACTAGTAGTGCCTTTCCAGAGCAACCTGTGATGATAGATCTTGCAATGCTGGGACTTGTAGTGCCTATCCAGAGCAACAAGTGGTGATAGACCCTGCAATGCTGGGATTTGTAGTGCCTTTGATAGATCCTGCAATGCTGGGACTTGTAGTGCCTTTCCAGAGCAACCTGTGGCGATAGATCCTGCAATGCTGGGACTTGTAGTTCCTTTCCTGAACGTGTGGTGATAGATCCTGCAATGCTGGGACTTGTAGTGCCTATCCTGAGCAACCTGTGGTGATTAATTCATGCAATTCTGGGACTTGTAGTGTTTATCCTGAGCAACCTGTGGTGATAGATCCTGTAATGCTTGGACTTGTAGTGCCGATCCAGAGCAACCTGTGGTGATAGATTCTGTAATGCTGTGACTTGTAATGCCTATGATATACCATACAATGCTGGGACTTTTAGTGCCTATCCAGACCAACCTGTGGTGATAGATCCTGCAATGCTATGATTTGTAGTGCCTATGATAGATGCTGCAATGTTGGGACTTGTAGTGCCTATCCTGAGCAACCTGTGTTGATAGATCTTGCAATGCTGGGACTTGTAGTGCCTATTCTGGGCAACCTGTGGTGATAGATCCTGCAATGCTGGGACTTGTAGTTCCTTTCCTGTGCAACCTGTGGTAATAGATCATGCAATACTGGGAATTGTATTGCCTATGATATATTATGCAATGCTGGGACTTGTAGTGCCTCTCCTGAGCAACCTGTGGTGATAGATCTTGCAATGCTGGGACTTATAACGATTATGATAGATCCTGAAATGCTTAGACATTTAGTAACTATCCTGAGCAACTTGTGGTGATAGATCTTGCAATGCTGGGACTTGTAGTGCCTATTCTGGGCAACTTGTGGTGATAGATCCTGCAATGCTGGGACTTGTAATGCATATGATAGTTCCTGCAAAGCTGGGGATTGTAGGGTCTAATCAGAGCAACAATTGGTGATAGACCCTGCAATGCTCCGACTTGTAGTGCCTTTGATAGATCCTGCAATGCTGGGACTTGTAGTGCCTTTCCAGAGCAACCTGTGGTGATAGATAATGCAATGCTGGGACTTGTAGTGCCTATGATAGATCCTGCAATGCTGGGACTTGAAGGGCCTATCCAGAGCAACAAGTGGTGATAGACTCTGCAATGCTGGGACATGTAATGCCTTTCCTGAGCAACCTGTGATGATAGATCCTTCAATGCTGGCACTTGTAGTGCCTGTCCTGAGCAACCTGTGGTGATTAAATCCTGCAATGCTGGGACTTGTAGTGACTATCCTGAGCAATCTGTGGTGATAGATCCTGCAATGCTTGGACTTGTAGTGCCTATGATAGATCCTTCAATGCTGGGTCTTGAAGTACTTATCCTGAGCAACCTGTAGTGATATATCATACAATGCTGGGACTTGTAGTGCCTATCCTGAGCAACCTGTGTTGATATATCCTTCAATGCTATGACTTGTAGTGCCTATGATAGATCCAGTAACGCTGGGACTTGTAGTGCCTATGATAGATCCTGCAATGCTGGGAATTGTAGTGCCTATCCAGAGCAGGCTGTGGTGATACATCCGACAATGCTATGACTTGTAGTGCCTATGATAGATGCTACAATGCTGGGACTTGTAGTGCCTATCCTGAGCAACCTGTGATGATCGATCTTGCAATGCTGGGACTTGTAGTGCCTATTCTGGGCAACTTGTGGTGATAGACCCTGAAATGCTGGGACCTGTAGTGCCTTTGATAGATCCTGTAATGCTGGGACTTGTTTTGCCTTTCCAGAGCAACCTGTGGTGATAGATCCTGCAATGCTGGGACTTGTAGTGCCTATCCAGAGCAACAAGTGGTGATAGACCCTGCAATGCTGGGACTTGGAGTGCCTTTGATAGATCCTGCAATGCTGGGACTTTTAGTGCCTTTCCAGAGCAACCTGTGGTGTTATATCCTGCAATGCTGGTTCTTGTAGAGCCTATCCAGAGCAACCTGTGGTGATAGATCCTGCAATGCTATGACTTCTAGCGCCTATGATAGATGCTGCAATGCTGGGACTTGTAGTGCCTATCCAGAGCATCCTGTGTTTATAGTTCTTGCAATGCTGGGACTTGTAGTGCCTGTTCTGGGAAACTTGTGGTGATAGATCCCGCAATGCTGGGACTTGTAGTGCCTATCCTGAGAAACCTGTGGTGATTAAATCCTGTAATGCTGGGACTTGTAGTGCCTATGATAGATCCTGCAATGCTGGGACTTGAAGGGCCTATCAAGAGCAATGCTGGAACTTGTACTGTCTATGATATATCATACAATGCTGGGACTTGTAGTGCCTATCCTGAGCAACCTGTGGTGATAGATCCTGCAATGCAGGAACTTTTAGTGCCTATCCTGAGCAACCTGTGGTGAGTGATCCTGCAATGCTGGGACTTGTAGTTCCTTAACTGAGCAACCTGTGGTGATAGATCCTGCAATGCTGGGACTTGTAGGGCCTATCCAGAGCAACAAGTGGTGATAGATCCTGCAATGCTGGGACTTGTAGTGCCTTTGATCCTGCAATGCTGGGACTTGTAGTGCCTATCCAGAGCAAAGTGTGGTGATAGATCCTGCAATGTAGGAACTTGTAGTGCCTATCCTGAGCAACCTGTGGTGAGTGATCCTGCAATGCTGGGACTTGTAGTGCCTATCCTGAGCAAACTGTGGTGATAGAAACTGCAATGCTGGGACTTGCAGTGCCTATGATAGATCCTACAATGCTGGGACTGGTAGTGATTATCCAGAGTAACCTATGGTGATAGATCCTGCAATGCTATGACTTGTAGTGCCTATAATAGATCCGGCAATGCTTGGACTTGTAGTGCCTATGATAGATCCTGCAATGCTGGGACTGGTAGTGATTATCCAGAGTAACCTATGGTGATAGATCCTGCAATGCTATGACTTGTAGTGTCTATGATAGATGCTGCATTACTGGGACTTGTAGTTCCTTTCCTGAGCAACCTGTGTTGATAGATCTTGCAATTCTGGGACTTGTAGTTCCTTAACTGAGCAACCTGTGGTGATAAATCCTGCAATGCAGGGTCTTGTAGTGCCTATACTGAGCAACCTGTGTTGATATATCCTTCAATGCTATGACTTGTAGTGCCTATGATAGATCCGGCAATGTTGAGACTTGTAGTGCCCTTCCAAAGCAACCTTTGGTGATAGATGCTGCAATGCTGGGACTTATAGTGCCTATCCAGAGCAACCTGTGTTGATAGATCCTGCAATGCTGAGACTTGTAGTGCGTATGATAGATCCTGCAATGCTGGGACTTGTAGTGCCTATCCTGAGCAACCTGTGTTGATATATCCTTCAATGCTATGACTTGTAGTGCCTATGATAGATCTGGCAATGCTGGGATTTGCAGTGCCTATTATAAATCCTGCAATGCTGGGACTTGTAGTGCCTATCCAGAGCAACCCATGGTGATAGATCCTGCAATGCTGGGGCTTGTAATGCCTATACTGAGCAACCTGTGTTGATAGATCTTGCAATGCTGGGACTTGTAGTGCCTATTCTGGTCAACCGGTGGTAATAGATCGTGCATTACTGGGATTTGTACTGCCTGTGATAGATCCTGCAATGCTGGGACTTGTAGTGCCTTAGATAGATCCAGCAAAGATGGGACTTGTAGTGAATATCCTGAGCAACCTGTGGTGATAGATCTTGCAATGCTGGGACTTGTAGTACATTTGATAGATCCTGCAATGCTGGGACTTGTAGTGCCTTTCCAGAGTAAACTGTGGTGATAGATCCTGCAATGCTGGGACTTGTAGTTCCTTTCTTGAGCAACCTGTGGTGATAGATCCTGTAATGCTTGGACTTGTAGTTCCTTTCCTGAACAACCTGTGGTAATAGATCATGCAATACTGGGACTTGTATTGCCTATGATATATCATGCAATGCTGGGACTTGTAGTGCCTCTCTTGAGCATCCTGTGGTGATAGATCTTGCAATGCTGGGACTTGTAGTGATTATGATAGATCCCGAAAGGCTTGGATTTTTGGTGACTATCCTTAGCAACCTGTGGTGATAGATCTTGCAATGCTGGGCTTGCAGTGCCTATGATAGATCCTACGATGCTGATACTTGTAGTGCCTATTCTGCGCAACTTGTGGTGATAGATCCTACAATGCTGGGACTTGTAATGCATATGACAGTTCCTGCAAAGCTAGGATTTGTAGGGTCTATCCAGAGCAACAATTGGTGATAGACCTTGCAATGCTCTGACTTGTAGTGCCTTTGATAGATTCTACAATGCTGGAACTTGTAGTGCCTTTCCAGAACAACCTGTGGTGATAGATCCTGCAATGCTGGGACTTGTAGTGCCTATGATAGATCCTGCAATGCTGGGACTTGAAGGGCCTATCCAGAGCAACAAGTGGTGATAGACCCTGCAATGCTGGGACTTGTAGTGCCTTTGATAAATCCTGCAATGCTGGGACTTGTTGTCTTTCCAGAGCAACCTGTGGTGATAGATCCTGCAATGCTGGGACTTGTAGTTGCTATGATAGATCCTGCAATGCTGGGACTTGAAGGGCCTATCCAGAGCAACAAGTGGTGATAGACCCTGCAATGCTGGGACTTGTAGTGCCTTTGATAAATCCTGCAATGCTGGGACTTGTAGTGCCTTTCCAGAGCAACCTGTGATAATAGATCTTGCAATGCTGGGACTTGTAGTGCCTATCCAGAGCAACAAGTGGTGATAGACCCTGCAATGCTGGGATTTGGAGTGCCTTTGATAGATCCTGCAATGCTGGGACTTTTAGTGCCTTTCCAGAGCAACCTGTGGTGATAGATCCTGCAATGCTGGTACTTGTAGAGCCTATCCAGAGCAACCTGTGGTGATAGATGCTGCAATGCTGGGACTTGTAGTGCCTATCAAGAGCAACCTGTGCTTATAGATCTTGCAATGCTGGGACTTGTAGTGCCTGTTCTGGGCAACTTGTGGTGATAGATCCTGCAATGCTGGGACTTGTAGTGCCTATGATAGATCCTGCAATGCTGGGACTTGTAGGGCCTATCAAGAGCAACAAGTGGTGATAGACCCTGCAATGCAGGAGCTTGTATTGCCTATGATATATCCTGCAAAGCTGGGACTTGTAGTACCTTTGATAGATCCTGCAATGCTGTGACTTGTAGTGCCTTTCTAGAGCAACCTGTGGTGATAGATCCTACAATGCTGGGACTTGTAGTTCCTTTCCTGAGCAACCTGTGGTGATAGATCCTGCAATGCTAGCACTTGTAGTGCCTATGATATATCCTGCAATGCTGGGACTTGTGGTGCCTATCCTGAGCAACCCGTGTAGATAGAAAGTGCAATGCTTGGACTTGCAGTGCCTATGGTAGGATCCTGCAATGCTGGGACTTGTAATGCCTATCCTGAAAAACCTGTGGTGATAGATCCTACAATGCTAGGACTTGTAGTTCCTATGATTTATCCTGCAATGCTGGGAGTTGTGGTGCCTATCATGAGCAACCTGTGGTGATAGAAAATGCAGTGCAATTACTTGCAGTGCCTAAGATAGATCCTACAATGCTGGGACTTGTAGTGAATATTCTGTGCAACCTGTGTTGATAGATCCTGCAATGCTGGGACTTGTAGTGCCTATGATAGATCCTGCAATGCTGGGACTTGTAGTGCCTTTGATAGATCCTGCAATGCTGGGACTTGTAGTGCCTATCCAGAGCAACCTGTGGTGATAGATCCTGCAATACTGGGACTTGTAGTGCCTATGATAGATCCTGCAATGCTGGGACTTGTATTGCCTAAGATAGATCCAACAATGCTGGGACTTGTAGTGAATATCCTGAGCAACCTGTGGTGATAGATCCTGCAATTCTGGTACTTGTATTGCCTATGATATATCCTGCAAAGCTGGTACTTGTAGTACCTTTGATAGATTTTGCAATGCTGGGACTTGTAGTGCCTTTCCAGAGCAACCTGTGGTGATAGACCCTGCAATTCTGGGACTTGTAGTACCTTTGATAGATCCTGCAATGCTGGGACTTGTAGCGCCTTTCCAGAGCAACCTGTGGTGATAGATCCTGCAATGCTGGGATTTATAGTTCCTTTCCTGAGCAACCTGTGGTGATAGATCCTGCAATGCTAGAACTTGTAGTGCCTATGATATATCCTGCAATGCTGCAATGCTGGGACTTGTGGTGCCTATCCTGAGCAACCCGTGGCGATAGAAACTTCAATGCTGGGACTTGTAGTGCCTATGATAGGATCCTACAATGCTGGGACTTGAAATGCCTATCCTGAAAAACCTGTGGTGATAGATCCTACAATGCTAGGACTTGTAGCGCCTATGATTTATCCTGGGACTTGTGGTGCCTATCATGAGCAACCTGTGGTGATAGAAACTGCAGTGCTATGACTTGTAGTGCCTAAGATAGATCCAACAATGCTGGGACTTGTAGTGAATATTCTGAGCAACCTGTGTTGATATATCTTGCAATGCTGGGACTTGTAGTGCCTATCCTGAGCAACCTGTGGTGATAGATCCTGCAATTTTGGTACTTGTATTGCCTATGATAGATCCTGCAATGCTGAGACTTGTAGTGCCTGTCCAGAGCAACAATTGGAGATAGATCCTGCAATGCTGGGACTTGTAGTGCCTTTGATAGATCCTGCAATGCTGGGACTTGTAGTGCTTATCCAGAGCAACAAGTGGCGATAAGCCCTGCAATGCTGGGACTTGTAGTACCTTTGATAGATCCTGCAATGCTGGGAGTTGTAGTGCCTTTCCAACGCAACCTGTGGTGATATATCCTGCAATGCTGGGACTTGTAGTGCCTATTCTGAGCAACCTGTGGTGATAGAAACTGCAATGCTGGGACTTGCAGTGCCTATGATAGATCCTATAATGCTGGGATTTGTAGTGAATATCCTGAGCAACCTGTGTTGATATATCGTGCATTGCTGGGACTTGCAGTGTCTATCCTGAGCAAACTGTGGTGATAGATCCTGCATTGCTGGGACTTGTACTGCCTATGATAGATCCGGCAATGCTGGGAGTTGTAGTGCCTATGATAGATCCTGCAATGCTGGAACTTGTAGTGCCTGTCCTGAGCAACCTGTCTTGATAGATCTTGCAATACTGGGACTTGTAGTGCCTATTCTGGTCAACCGGTGGTGATAGATCCTGCATTACTGGGATTTGTACTGCCTGTGATAGATCCTGCAATGCTGGGACTTGTAGTGCCTTTCCAGAGCAACTCTGGTGATAGATCCTGCAATGCTGGGACTTGTAGTGCCTATGATAGATCCTGCAATGCTGGGACTTGTATTGCCTAAGATAAATCCTGCAAAGCTGGGACTTGTAGTGAATATCCTGAGCAACCTGTGGTGATAGATCCTGCAATTCTGGTACTGGTATTGCCTATGATAGATCCTGCAATGCTGAGACTTGTAGTGCCTGTCAAGAGCAACAATTGGAGATAGATCCTGCAATGCTGGGACTTGTAATGCCTTTGATAGATCCTGCAATGCCGGGACATGTAGTGCCTATCCAGAGCAACCTGTGGTGATAGATCCTGCAATGCTGGGACTTGTAGTGCCTATGATAGATCCTGCAATGCTGGGACTTGTATTGCCTAAGATAGATCCTGCAAAGCTGGGACTTGTAGTGAATATCCTGAGCAACCTGTGGTGATAGATCCTGCAATTCTGGTACTTGTATTGCCTATGATATATCCTGCAAAGCTGGTACTTGTAGTACCTTTGATAGATTCTGCAATGCTGGGACTTGTAGTGCCTTTCCAGAGCAAGCTGTGGTGATAGACCCTGCTGTTCTGGGACTTGTAGCACCTTTGATAGATCCTGCAATGCTGGGACTTGTAGTGCCTTTCCAGAGCAACCTGTGGTGATAGATCCTGCAATGCTGGAACATGTAGTTCCTTTCCTGAGCAACCTGTGGTGATAGATCCTGCAATGCTAGAACTTGTAGTGCCTATGATATATCCTGCAATGCTGGGACTTGTGGTGCCTATCATGAGCAACCTGTGGTGATAGAAACTGCAATGCTATGACTTGCAGTGCCTAAGATAGATCCAACAATGCTGGGACTTGTAGTGAATATTCTGAGCAACCTGTGTTGATATATCCTGCAATGCTGGGACTTGTAGTGCCTATCCTGAGCAACCTGTGGTGATAGATCCTGCAATTCTGGTACTTGTATTGCCTATGATAAATCCTGCAATGCTGAGACTTGTATTGCCTGTCCAGAGCAACAATTGGAGATAGATCCTGCAATGCTGGGACTTGTAGTGCCTTTGATAGATCCTGCAATGCTGGGACTTGTAGGGCCTATCCAGAGCAACCTGTGGTGATAGATCCTGCAATGCTGGGACTTGTAGTGCCTATCCAGAGCAACAAGTGTCGATTAGCCCTGCAATGCTGGGACTTGTAGTACCTTTGATAGATCCTGCAATGCTAGAAGTTGTAGTGCCTTTCCAACGCAACCTGTGGTGATATATCCTGCAATGCTGGGACTTGTAGTGCCTGTCCTGAGCAACATGTGGTGATAGAAACTGCAATCCTGGGACTTGCAGTGCTTATGATAGATCCTACAATGCTGGGACTTGTAGTGCCTATCCTGAAAAACCTGTGGTAATAGATACTGCAATGCTGGGATTTGTACTGCCTATGATAGATCCTGCAATGCTGGGACATGTAGTGCCTATCCAGAGCAACCTGTGTTGATAGATCTTGCAATGCTGGGACTTGTAGTGTCTTTTATAGATCCTACAATGCTGGGACTTGTAGTGCCTATCCTGAAAAACCTGTGGTAATAGATACTGCAATGCTGGGATTTGTACTGCCTATGATAGATCCTGCAATGCTGGGAGTTGTAGTGCCTTTCCAACGCAACCTGTGGTGATATATCCTGCAATGCTGGGACTTGTAGTGCCTATTCTGAGCAACCTGTGGTGATAGAAACTGCAATGCTGGGACTTGCAGTGCCTATGATAGATCCTATAATGCTGGGATTTGTAGTGAATATCCTGAGCAACCTGTGTTGATATATCGTGCATTGCTGGGACTTGCAGTGTCTATCCTGAGCAAACTGTGGTGATAGATCCTGCATTGCTGGGACTTGTACTGCCTATGATAGATCCGGCAATGCTGGGAGTTGTAGTGCCTATGATAGATCCTGCAATGCTGGAACTTGTAGTGCCTGTCCTGAGCAACCTGTCTTGATAGATCTTGCAATACTGGGACTTGTAGTGCCTATTCTGGTCAACCGGTGGTGATAGATCCTGCATTACTGGGATTTGTACTGCCTGTGATAGATCCTGCAATGCTGGGACTTGTAGTGCCTTTCCAGAGCAACTCTGGTGATAGATCCTGCAATGCTGGGACTTGTAGTGCCTATGATAGATCCTGCAATGCTGGGACTTGTATTGCCTAAGATAAATCCTGCAAAGCTGGGACTTGTAGTGAATATCCTGAGCAACCTGTGGTGATAGATCCTGCAATTCTGGTACTGGTATTGCCTATGATAGATCCTGCAATGCTGAGACTTGTAGTGCCTGTCAAGAGCAACAATTGGAGATAGATCCTGCAATGCTGGGACTTGTAATGCCTTTGATAGATCCTGCAATGCCGGGACATGTAGTGCCTATCCAGAGCAACCTGTGGTGATAGATCCTGCAATGCTGGGACTTGTAGTGCCTATGATAGATCCTGCAATGCTGGGACTTGTATTGCCTAAGATAGATCCTGCAAAGCTGGGACTTGTAGTGAATATCCTGAGCAACCTGTGGTGATAGATCCTGCAATTCTGGTACTTGTATTGCCTATGATATATCCTGCAAAGCTGGTACTTGTAGTACCTTTGATAGATTCTGCAATGCTGGGACTTGTAGTGCCTTTCCAGAGCAAGCTGTGGTGATAGACCCTGCTGTTCTGGGACTTGTAGCACCTTTGATAGATCCTGCAATGCTGGGACTTGTAGTGCCTTTCCAGAGCAACCTGTGGTGATAGATCCTGCAATGCTGGAACATGTAGTTCCTTTCCTGAGCAACCTGTGGTGATAGATCCTGCAATGCTAGAACTTGTAGTGCCTATGATATATCCTGCAATGCTGGGACTTGTGGTGCCTATCATGAGCAACCTGTGGTGATAGAAACTGCAATGCTATGACTTGCAGTGCCTAAGATAGATCCAACAATGCTGGGACTTGTAGTGAATATTCTGAGCAACCTGTGTTGATATATCCTGCAATGCTGGGACTTGTAGTGCCTATCCTGAGCAACCTGTGGTGATAGATCCTGCAATTCTGGTACTTGTATTGCCTATGATAAATCCTGCAATGCTGAGACTTGTATTGCCTGTCCAGAGCAACAATTGGAGATAGATCCTGCAATGCTGGGACTTGTAGTGCCTTTGATAGATCCTGCAATGCTGGGACTTGTAGGGCCTATCCAGAGCAACCTGTGGTGATAGATCCTGCAATGCTGGGACTTGTAGTGCCTATCCAGAGCAACAAGTGTCGATTAGCCCTGCAATGCTGGGACTTGTAGTACCTTTGATAGATCCTGCAATGCTGGAAGTTGTAGTGCCTTTCCAACGCAACCTGTGGTGATATATCCTGCAATGCTGGGACTTGTAGTGCCTGTCCTGAGCAACATGTGGTGATAGAAACTGCAATCCTGGGACTTGCAGTGCTTATGATAGATCCTACAATGCTGGGACTTGTAGTGCCTATCCTGAAAAACCTGTGGTAATAGATACTGCAATGCTGGGATTTGTACTGCCTATGATAGATCCTGCAATGCTGGGACATGTAGTGCCTATCCAGAGCAACCTGTGTTGATAGATCTTGCAATGCTGGGACTTGTAGTGTCTTTTATGGATCCTCAATGTTGGGACTTGTAGTGCCTTTCGGGAGCAACCCGTGGTGATAGATCCTGCAATGCTTGGACTTGTAGTGCCTATAATAGCTCCTGCAATGCTGGGACTTGTAGTGCCTTTTCAGAGCAACCTGTGGTGATAGATCCTGCAATGCTGGGACTTGTAGTGCCTATCCAGAGCAACAAGTGGTGATAGACCCTGCAATGCTGGGACTTGTAGTGCCTTTGATAGATCCTGCAATGCTGGGACTTTTAGTGCCTTTCCAGAGCAACCTGTGGTGTTATATCCTGCAATGCTGGTTCTCGTAGAGCCTATCCAGAGCAACCTGTGGTGATAGATTCTGCAATGCTATGACTTCTAGCGCCTATGATAGATGCTGCAATGCTGGGACTTGTAGTGCCTGTTCTGGGAAACTTGTGGTGATAGATCCTGCAATGCTGGGACTTGTAGTGCCTATCCTGAGAAACCTGTGGTGATTAAATCCTGCAATGCTGGGACTTGTAGTGCCTATGATAGATCCTGCAATGCTGGGACTTGAAGGGCCTATCAAGAGCAATGCTGGAACTTGTATTGCCTATGATATATCATACAATGCTGGGACTTGTAGTGCCTATCCTGAGCAACCTGTGGTGATAGATCCTGCAATGCAGGAACTTGTAGTGCCTATCCTGAGCAACCTGTGGTGAGTGATCCTGCAATGCTGGGACTTGTAGTTCCTTAACTGAGCAACCTGTGGTGATAGATCCTGCAATGCTGGGACTTGTAGGGCCTATCCAGAGCAACAAGTGGTGATAGATCCTGCAATGCTGGGACTTGTAGTGCCTTTGATCCTGCAATGCTGGGACTTGTAGTGCCTATCCAGAGCAAAGTGTGGTGATAGATCCTGCAATGCAGGAACTTGTAGTGCCTATCCTGAGCAACCTGTGGTGAGTGATCCTGCAATGCTGGGACTTGTAGTGCCTATCCTGAGCAAACTGTGGTGATAGAAACTGCAATGCTGGGACTTGCAGTGCCTATGATAGATCCTACAATGCTGCGATTTGTAGTGAATATCCTGAGCAACCTGTGTTGATATATCCTGCAATGCTATGACTTGTAGTGCCTATAATAGATCCGGCAATGCTTGGACTTGTAGTGCCTATGATAGATCCTGCAATGCTGGGACTGGTAGTGATTATCCAGAGTAACCTATGGTGATAGATCCTGCAATGCTATGACTTGTAGTGTCTATGATAGATGCTGCATTACTGGGACTTGTAGTTCCTTTCCTGAGCAACCTGTGTTGATAGATCTTGCAATGCTGGGACTTGTAGTTCCTTAACTGAGCAACCTGTGGTGATAGATCCTGCAATGCAGGGTCTTGTAGTGCCTATACTGAGCAACCTGTGTTGATATATCCTTCAATGCTATGACTTGTAGTGCCTATGATAGATCCGGCAATGTTGAGACTTGTAGTGCCCTTCCAAAGCAACCTTTGGTGATAGATGCTGCAATGCTGGGACTTATAGTGCCTATCCAGAGCAACCTGTGTTGATAGATCCTGCAATGCTGGGACTTGTAGTGCCTATCCTGAGCAATCTGTGGTGAATAAATCGTGCAATGCTGAGACTTGTAGTGCGTATGATAGATCCTGCAATGCTGGGACTTGTAGTGCCTATCCTGAGCAACCTGTGTTGATATATCCTTCAATGCTATGACTTGTAGTGCCTATGATAGATCTGGCAATGCTGGGATTTGCAGTGCCTATGATAAATCCTGCAATGCTGGGACTTGTAGTGCCTATCCAGAGCAACCCGTGGTGATAGATCCAGCAATGCTGGGGCTTGTAATGCCTATACTGAGCAACCTGTGTTGATAGATCTTGCAATGCTGGGACTTGTAGTGCCTATTCTGGTCAACCGGTGGTAATAGATCCTGCATTACTGGGATTTGTACTGCCTGTGATAGATCCTGCAATGCTGGGACTTGTAGTGCCTTAGATAGATCCTGCAAAGATGGGACTTGTAGTGAATATCCTGAGCAACCTGTGGTGATAGATCTTGCAATGCTGGGACTTGTAGTACATTTGATAGATCCTGCAATGCTGGGACTTGTAGTACATTTGATAGATCCTGCAATGCTGGGACTTGTAGTGCCTTTCCAGAGTAACCTGTGGTGATAGATCCTGCAATGCTGGGACTTGTAGTTCCTTTCTTGAGCAACCTGTGGTGATAGATCCTGCAAGGCTAGAACTTGTAATGCCTATGATATTTCCTGCAATGCTGGGACTTGTGGTGCCTATCCTGAGCAACCCGTGGCGATAGAAACTGCAATGCTGGGACTTGTAGTGCCTATGATAGGATCCTACAATGCTGGGACTTGAAATGCCTATCCTGAAAAACCTGTGGTGATAGATCCTACAATGCTAGGACTTGTAGCGCCTATGATTTATCCTACAATGCTGGGACTTGTGGTGCCTATCATTAGCAACCTGTGGTGATAAAAACTGCAATGCTATGACTTGCAGTGTCTAAGAAAGATCCAACAATGCTGGGACTTGTAGTGAATATCCTGAGCAACCTGTGGTGATAGATCCTGCAATTCTGGTACTTGTATTGCCTATGATAGATCCTGCAATGCTGAGACTTGTAGTGCCTGTCCAGAGCAACAATTGGAGATAGATCCTGCAATGCTGGGACGTGTAGTGCCTTTGATAGATCCTGCAATGCTGGGAGTTGTAGTGCCTATGATAGATCCTATAATGCTGGGATTTGTAGTGAATATCCTGAGCAACCTGTGTTGATATATCCTGCAATGCTCGGACTTGCAGTGCCTATCCTGAGCAAACTGTGGTGATAGATCCTGCATTGCTGGGACTTGTATTGCCTATGATAGATCCGGCAATGCTGGGAGTTGTAGTGCCTATGATAGATCCTGCAATGCTGGGATTTATAGTGAATATCCTATCGTCCTCCCTCTTTTACTGCGGCCTGCCAGTTTGCGTGCTCGGATAAGGGCCTGGTGTGGATTTTTGGGGTACCCCACGCCAGTTTTTTTTGTAATTTTGGCGCGGGGTTCCCCTTAAAATCCATACCAGACCTGAAAGGCCTGGTATGGAATTTAGGGGGACCCCCACATCATTTTTTTAAAATTTGGTTCGGGGTTCCCCTTTGGGGAATTCCCATGCCGTTTTTATCAATTAACTTTTATGTGTAAAAAACTAACGTTTTTAAAACTTTTTTTGCCCCAAACACTTTTTATGATAATAACTTGCATATAACCCTTTAAAATTAGCACTTTTGATTTCTCCCATAGACTTTTTTCTGTGGCATTCGAATTTGCCGCTAATACACCAAACATGACTCGAACTCGCAGCTCATGCCTAGACAGAGCTAGAGATGAAAAGGATAGAGATGATAGAGTTAGAGATGACAAAGCTAGAAATGAAAGAGCTTGAGATTATAGAGTTTAGAGATGATAGAGTTCGAGATAATAGAGTTAGTTAGAGATGATAGAGTTAGAGATGATAGAGCTAAAGCTGAAAAGTTAGAAAGATAGGGCGTTAGAATATAGAAAGATCGAGAGACATAAGGAGATATATATATAGAGAGACAGATCTAGCTAGAGATACAGAGAAGGTTAGAGATAATGGGAGAGCTAGAGATTTAGATTGATCTAGAGATGCAGAGAGAGCTAGATATACAGATAGAGATAGAGGTAAAAGATGGGAGAAAGGGAAATGCGGAGACACCTCTCCATTTCTTACTCTCTATTTGTCTACCTCTTTATCCTTCTCTATCGCTCTAACTTAATCTATATCTCTCTATCTCCATATTTCTCTAGCTTTAGCAATATCTATATCTCTAGTTCTATCACTATCGGTCTCTCTCTCTCTCTCTCTCTATATCTATATCTATATCTATATGTGTGTGTGTATATGTGTGTATATATATATATATATGTGTGTATATGTATATATATATGTGTATATATTATATAGTTAGAGAGAGCTATCTCTATCCATCTTTCTATAATCGCTATCGTCTATAGCGCTATCCTCCATAGCTATGTCATCCATAGTTCTATGATCCATAGTTCTGTCAGCTGTAGCTCTATCAACTCTAGCTTTATTATCTCTAACTCTAACTTTATCTCTAATCTCTAACTTCTAGCTATACTCCATATCCTCCATATCTCTGTCATAGTTCTATGATCCATAGGTTAGGTTCTGTCATCTTTAGCTCTGTCATATGTAGCTCTATCAACGCTAGCTTTTCTATAACTATCATCTCTATCATCTCTGGCCCTATCATCTGTAACTCTGTCATCTCTAGCTCTGTCATCTCTAGCTAGATCATCTCTAGCTCTATTATAGAGCTAGGGATGACAGAGATAGAGATGATCTAGTGCTAGTGATGAGCTAGAGATGTTCGAGCTAGAGATGATAAAGATGATAGAGCTGATAGAGATGCTAAAGATAATAGAGATAGCGATGATAGAGCTAGAGCTTAGGCGGGGCGGGGTGACCTCACGGGGAATGCCACAGGGAAGAGCGGGAGCCTCCCCCCATGCCATGAAGGCGGAGCGGCCCAGGGAGAAGATAAAAGACGCCGAGGAGGGAGATGCTGGACAAGAACACCGGAAGAAGAACCAGAAGAGCCGGAAGAACCAGAAGAACCAGAAGAAGATGAAGGAAAATATAGATAAAAGAAGAAAGAAGAAGCATTTAAATAAAGGAATTATCAAACACCGTCTCTTGTCATTTTTAACATTTTTGACAGTTTTTTTAGTGAAATGATAGGGATAATTTTGTACCCCCTTACCATTTCACACAGGGGGGCCGGGATCTGTTGGTCCTTGTCCCCCTTGTTGGTCCTCTTGTTAAAGGGGGCTTCCAGATTCCGATAAGCCTTCCCGCCCAAAAGACTCCCTAAACCACCGGCTAACCACCCTGTCCCCATGTTGTCTTCATTAACATGGGGACAAGGTGTTTGGGGGGGGCTACCCCAAAGTACCCTCCCAATGTTGAAGGCATGTTGCCTGGTACGGTTCAGGTGGGGGGGCCGTTCTCTCGTCCCCCCTCTTTTACTGCGGCCAGACAGGTTACGTGAACGAATAAGGGTCTAGTGTGGATTTTTATGGGGCCCCCACGTCATTTTTTAAATTTTGGCCGGGGTTCCCCTGTGGGGAATTCCCATGCCGTTTTTATCAATTAACTTTTATGTGTATTGTCGGACCGGCAATGCAATAAGCCACGAGTAGTTTTAAATTACTTTTTTTCCTTTGAAAAATGTTCTAAACATGGGAAACATGCGCCCATTTAAAGGCATACTATAGACACCCCCCTGGCTACGAAATTTAAAGGGATATTACACTTTTATTGCTTGACTTTAAGCATTATTGAAATCACTGCTCCGGAAAAAACATCCGTTTTTATAAACCTTTTTTTGCCCCAAACACTTTTTATGATAATAACTTGCATATAAGCCTTTAAAATTAGCACTTTTGATTTCTCGCATAGACTTTTGTTCCGCGGCAAATTTGCAGCGAACACCCCATATTGTTCGCTGTTCGGCGAACTTGCGAACAGCTGATGTTCGAGTCGACGGAGCTTTAGATTTAGATTGATCTAGAGATGCAGAGAGAGCTAGATATACAGATAGAGCCAGAGATACAGATAGATGGGAGAAAGGGGATAGCTCTTTCTTACTGTCTATTTGTCTAGCTATATCTCTCTATCTTTCTCTATTGCTCTAACTTAATCTATAGCTCTCTATGTCCATACTCTTTATTTTTAGCGATATCTATATTTCTAGGTCTATCACTATCGCTCTTCTATCCCTAACTCTCTATCTACAGGAGATAGGTAAAAAAGATAGATAGATAGATAGAGCTGGATAGATATAGAGCTAATTCGACATAGACATTAGAAACAGGGAGATGGATTTAGATATATGAGCTAGAGAGATTAAGATGGATAGAGATTAGAGAGATAGCTCTCTTTCTGTAGCTCTATCTATCCCTATCCATCTCTATCATCTCTATAATCACTTTTGTCTCTAGTTCTATCCTCTATAGCTTCATCAGCCATAGTTCTATCATCTCTAGCTCTGTCATCTGTAGCTCTTTCATCCTTAGATCTATCATCTGAAGCTCTATCATCTCCTAAATCATCTCTCACTCTATCTTCTCTATCCTTATTATCTCTAGCTCTATCATCTTTAGCTCATCTCTATTCTTATGATCTCTAACTCTATCATCTGTAGCTCCATCATCTCTAGCTCCATCATCTCTAGCTCTATCATCTATAGCTAGAGCTAGAAGTAATATTGCTAATAGAACTGATAGAGATGATATAGATGATAGAGATAGCGCTAGAGATGATAGAGCGAGAGATGATAGAGCCAAAGATGAGAGAGCCAGAGATGACAGAGTTAGAGATGATAGAGTTAGAGATGATAGACCTACAGATTATAGATAGAGCTAGAGAAAGAGCTAAAGATGATAGCGATAGAGAGTTAGAAATCATCAGGTCTAGCTTTAGCATGTCTAGCTTTATTATTTCTACCTCTTAGCTGTATCATCTTTAACTCTAAACATGGGAAACATGCGCCCATTTACAGGCATACTATAGACATCAACTTAGTTTTATTAGCTGTAGTTCTATCATCTCTAGCTCTATCATCCCTGTCTCTATCATCTCTAGCTCTATCATCCCTAACTCTATCATTTATCGCTCTATCATCTTTAGCTCTATCATCTCTAGTTCGATCATCTCTATCTCTATTATCGCTAGCTCGATCATCTCTATCAACTCTATCTGTATCTTTTTAATCCCTCTCATCTCTAGCTTTATCATTTATAGCTCTATCATCTCTAACTCTATAATCTCTGGCTCTATCATCTCTGGCTCTTTCAACTCTAGCTCTATCATCTCCAGCTCTATCATCTCTAGCTTTATCATCGCTATCTCCTATCATTTCTAACTCTATCACCTATCGCTCTATCATCTTTAGCTCTATCATCTCTAGTTCGATAATCTCTAATTCAGCCCCTTACATCAGAATCCCATCAGCAGCCCAATACAGAGTGTCCCAACACCAGGACCTTACATCAAAGACCCAACAGCAGCCCCATTACTTTACATTCCCATCTCCAGCCCCCTTACATCAGCGTCCCCTAAGAAGCCTTTTACATCAGAGTCCCATCACCAGCCCCTCATTTCAGAGTCCCTATCAGAGGCCCCTTACATCAGCAGTCCAATACAGAGTGTGCCAACACCAGGACATTACATCAGAGTCCATTCAGCAGCCCCTTATATTAGAGTCCAATCACGGCCCCTTACATTAAAGTCACATCACCAGCCCCTTACATCAGAGCCCCATCACATGCTCCTTACATCAGAGTCCCATAATCAGCGCCTTACATCAGAGTCCCATCAGCAACCCCTTACATCAGAGTCCCTTCAGCAGCCACTTACATCAGAGTCCAATCATCAACCTGGTGCAGGGGCGGATCCAGGGGGGGGGCAACGGGGCAATTGCCCCCTCCGAGAAATGCGGGTTACTGTGAGAGCAGGGAGTGAGAGAGAGCTCGCCGGCGGGCGGCTTCATGAGTGAGAGAGCCGCCGGGCGGCTCCGTGAGTGAAAGAGCCGCCAGGCGGCTCCGTGAGTGAAGGAGGAGCCGGGCGCTCCGTGAGTGAAGGAGGAGTCGGGCGGCTCTGTGAGTGAAGGAGGAGCCGGGCGGCTCCGTGACTGAGAGAGCCGCTGAGCGGCTCCGTGAGTGAAGGAGGAGCCGGGCGGCTCCGTGAGTGAAGCAGGAGCCGAGCGGCTCCGTGACTGAGAGAGCCACTAGGCGGCTCCGTGAGTGAGGGAGCCGCCGGGCGGCTCCATAGGTGAGAGAGAGCCGCCGCTGACTGACATGTGCCGCTCAATGTGTTTGTGGGCGGGCTGCTGCTTGCTGGCCAATCAGGGAGCCGGCGGGCGGGGGAGCAGAGAGATGACATCATCTCTCACCGCCCGGTGCCCGCCCTGCATCCCTGCAGTTCAACTTCCCCTCCTCCATGCAGGCAGCTGCGGCAGCAGAGAGATTACATCATCTCTCTGCTGCCTGTCTCTGGGACACAAGAGACCACCTTAGCAGGTGGCAAGTGACAGGCAACGTGGCAAGTGACAATCCGCAACATGTGACAGGCGACGTGGCAAGTGACAATCTTCATCTGGTGACAGGTGACGTGGCAAGTGACAATCCGCAACATGTGGCAGGCGACGTGGCAAGTGACATGGCAAGTGACAATCCGCAACGTGGCAGGCGACGTGGCAAGTGACAATCCGCAAGGTGGCAGGCGACGTGGCAAGTGACAATCTGCATCTGGTGACAGGTGACGTGGCAAGTGACAATCCGCAACGTGGCAGGCGACGTGGCAAGTGACAATCTGCATCTGGTGACAGGTGACGTGGCAAGTGACAATCCGCAACATGTGGCAGGCGACGTGGCAAGTGACAATCTGCATCTGGTGACAGGTGACATGGCAAGTGACACACTTGGGGCTCCCACTGATTCTGCATTATGGTGAGTTAAACTATTTAATTTTTTATAACAATGTAATTATAGTAATAACGTGCTTCAATCATCCTGACACCATAACAACCATGGTGCCGTGATGATTGAAGCACCAACACCAGCCATTTCCCCGATAGATGTACCCCAAAAAATATATTTTCTGGCAGTGCCCCTCCCGAGACTAGACTCTGGATCCGCCCCTGACCTGGTGAGTCCCATCACCAGCCCCTTACAAAGTCTCATCACCTGTCCCCTTACATCAGAGTCCAATAAGCAGCCTCTTACATTAGAGACCCACGAGCAGCCCCTTACATCAAAGTCCCATCATCAGCCCCCTTACATCAGAGTCCCATCACATGCTCCTTACATGAGAGTCCCATCAGCAGCTCCTTACCTCAGAGTCCCATCAGCAGCCCCTTACATCAGAGTCCAATCAGCAGCAACTTGCATCAGCGTCGCATCACATGCTCCTTACATCAGAGTCCCATCAGCAGCCCCTTACTTCAGAGTCCCACCACCAGCCCCTTACATCAAAGTCCCATTACCAGTACCCTTACATCAGCGTCCCATCACATGCTCCTTATACATCAGAGAGTCCCTTCAGCAGCCCCCTACATCAAAGTCCCATCATCAGCCCCCTTACATCAGAGTCCCATCACATGCTCCTTACATGAAAGTCCCATCACATGCTCCTTACATGAAAGTCCCATCAGCAGCTCCTTACCTCAGAGTCCCATCAGCAGCCCCTTACATCAGAGTCCAATCAGCAGCAACTTACATCAGCGTCCCATCACATGCTCCTTACATCAGAGTCCCACCACCAGCCCCTTACATCAGAGTCCCACATCACATGCTCCTTACATCAGAGTCCCATCAGCAGCTCCTTACATCAGAGTCCAATCAGCAGCCCCTTTCATCAGCGTCCCATCACATGCTCCTTACATCAGAGTCCCATCACCAGCCCCCTTACATCAGAGTCCCATCAACAGTCCTTTACATCAGAGTCCCATCAGCAGCCCCTTACATTAGAGTCCCATCAGCAGCCCCTTACATCAGAGTCCCATCAACAGCCCCCTTACATCAGAGTCCCATCAATAGTCCTTAACATCAGAGTCCCATCACCAGCCCCTTACATCAGAGTCAAATCACAGGCCCCTTACATCAGAGTCCCATCAGAGCCCCTTACATCAGAGTCCTATCAGAATCCCTTTAAATCAGAGTCCAATCAGCAGTCCCTTACATCAGAGTCCCATCAGCAGCCCCCTTACATCAGAGTCCCATCCCATGCTCCTTACATCAGAGTCCCATCCCATGCTCCTTACATCAGAGTCCCACCACCAGCCGCTTACATCAAAGTCCCATCACCAGCCCCTTACAAAGTCTCATCACCTGTCCCCTTACATCAGAGTCCCACCAGCAGCCCCTTACATCAGAGTCCCACCAGCAGCCCCTTACATCAGAGTCCCATCACCAGCCCCTTACATCAGAGTTCGATCAGCAGCCCCTTACTTCAGAGTCCCACCACCAGCTGCTTACATCAAAGTCCCATCATCAGCCCCCTTACATCAGAGTCCCATCACATGCTCCTTACATCAGAGTCCCATCAGCAGCCCCTTACTTCAGAGTCCCACCACCAGCCCCTTACATCAAGGTCCCATTACCAGCCCATTACATCAGAGTCCCATCAACATTCCCTTACATCAGAGGGTCCCATTAGCAGCCCCTTACATCAAAGTCCCATCACCAGCCCCTTACATCAGAATCCCATCAGCAGCCCCTTACATCAGAGTCCAATCAGCAGCCTCTTACATTAGAGACCCACCAGCAGCCCCTTACATCAAAGTCCCATCATCAGCCCCCTTACATCAGAGTCCCATCACATGCTCCTTACATGAGAGTTCCATCAGCAGCTCCTTACCTCAGAGTCCCACCACCAGCCCCTTACATCAAAATCCCATTACCAGTCCCTGTACATCAGCGTCCCATCACATGCTCCTTATACATCAGAGAGTCCCTTCAGCAGCCCCTTACATCAAAGTCCCATCATCAGCCCCCTTACATCAGAGTCCCATCACATGCTCCTTACATGAGAGTCCCATCAGCAGCTCCTTTCCTCAGAGTCCCATCAGCAGCCCCTTACATCAGAGTCCAATCAGCAGCAACTTACATCAGCGTCCCATCACATGCTCCTTACATCAGAGTCCAGTCAGCAGCCTCTTACATCAGAGTCCCATCACCAGCCCCCTTACATCAGAGTCCCATTACCAGCCCCCTTACATCAGAGTCCCACATCACATGCTCCTTACATCAGAGTCCCATCAGCAGCTCCTTACATCAGAGTCCAATCAGCAGCCCCTTTCATCAGCTTACATCACATGCTCCTTACATCAGAGTCCCATCACCAGCCCCCTTATAACAGAGTCTCACATCACATGCTCCTTACATCAGAGTCCCATCCGCAGCTCCTTACATCAGAGTCCAATCAGCAGCCCCTTTCATCAGCGTCCCATCACATGCTCCTTACATCAGAGTCCCATCACCAGCCCCCTTACATCAGAGTCCCATCAACAGTCCCTTACATCAGAGTCCCATCAGCAGCCCCTTACATTAGAGTCCCATTAGCAGCCCCTTACATTAGAGTCCCATCAGCAGCCCCTTACATGAGAGTCCAATCAATAGTCCTTAACATCAGAGTCCCTTACATCAGAGTCCTATCAGAATCCCTTTAAATCAGAGTCCAATCAGCAGTCTCTTATATCAGTGTCCCATCACATGCTCCTTACATCAGAGTCCAGTCAGCAGCCTCTTACATCAGAGTCCCATCACCAGCCCCCTTACATCAGAGTCCCATCACATGCTCCTTACATCAGAGTCCCACCACCAGCCCCTTACATCAAGGTCCCATTACCAGCCCATTACATCAGAGTCCCATCAACAGTCCCTTACATCAGAGGGTCCCATTAGCAGCCCCTTACATCAAAGTCCCATCACCAGCCCCTTACATCAGAGTCCCATCAGCAGCCCCTTACATCAGAGTACAATCAGCAGCCTCTTACATCAGAGTCCCATCACCAGCCCCTTACAAAGTCTCATCACCTGTCCCCTTACATCAGAGTCCAATCAGAGTCCTATTATCAGCCCCCATACATCAGGGTACCATTACCAGCCCCTTACATCAGAGTCCAATCATCAACCTGGTGAGTCCCATCACCAGCCCCTTACAAAGTCTCATCACCTGTCCCCTTACATCAGAGTCCAATCGGCAGGCTCTTTATTAGAGTCCCACCAGCAGCCCCTTACATCAAAGTCCCATCAGCCCCCTTACATCAGAGTCCCATCACATGCTCCTTACATCAGAGTCACATTAGCAGCTCCTCACATCAGAGTCCCATCAGCAGCCCCTTACTTCAGAGTCCCACCACCAGCCCCTTACATCAAAGTCTCATTACAAGCTCCCTTACATCAGAGTCCCATCTACAGTCCCCTACATCAGAGTCCCATCAGAGCCCCTTACATCAGAGTCCTATCAGAATCCCTTTACATCAGAGTCCCATCAGCAGCCCCTTACAGAGTCTCATCACCAGCCCCTTACATCAAAGTCCCATCAACAGTCCCTTACATCAGAGTCCCATCAGCAGCCCCCTTACATCAGAGTCCCATCACAAGCTCCTTACATCAGAGTCCCATCAGCAGCCCCTTACATCAGAGTCCATTCAGCAGCCCCTTACATCAGAGTCCATTCAGCAGCCCCCTTACATCAGAGTCCAATCAGCAGCCCCTTACATCAGCGTCCCATTAACAGCCCCCTACATCAGAGTCCCATCATCAGCCCCCTTACATCACAGTCCCATCACCAGCCCCCTTACATCAGAGTCCCATCAGAGCCCATTGCATCAGAGTCCTATCAGAATCCCCTTACATCAGAGTCTCATCAGCAGACCCTTACAGAGTCTCATCACCAGCCCCCTTACATCAGAGTCCCATCAACAGCCCCCTTACATCAGAGTTCCATCAACAGTCCTTAACATCAGTGTCCCATCACCAGACCCTTACATCAGAATCCCATCAGCAGCTTAATACAGAGTGTCCCAACAACAGGACCTTACATCAGAGACCCATCAACAGTCCCTTACATTGTAGAGTCCCATCAGCAGCCTCTTACATCAGAATCCCATCAGCAGTCCAATACAGAGTCTGCCAACACCAGGACCATACATCAGAGTCCCATCAGCAGCCCCTTGCATCAGAGTCCATTCAGCAGCCCCCTACATCAGAGTCCCATTAACAGCCCCCTACATCAGAGTCCCATCATCAGCCCCCTTATATCAGAGTCCCATCAGCAGCCCCTTACATCAGAGAACAATCACCAGCCCTTGTCATTAGAGTACCATCAGTAGCCCCATACATCAGAGTCACATCAGAAACCCCTTACATCAGAATCACATCAGCACCCCCTTACTTCAGAGTCCCTTACATCAGAGTCCCATCACCAGCCCCCTTATATCAGAGTCCCATCACCAGCCCCTTACAAAGTCTCATCACCTGTTCCCTTACATCAGAGTCCCATCAGCAGTCTCTTACTTTAGAGTTCCACCAGCAGCCCCTTACATCAAAGTCCCATCACCAGCCCCTTACATCAGAGTCCCATCAGCAGCCCCTTACTTCAGAGTCCCACCACCTGTCCCTTACATCAAACTCCCATCACCAGTTCCCTTACATCAGAGTCCCATCAGGAATCCCTTACATCAGAGTCGATTCAGCAGCCCCTTACATCAGAGTCCAATGAGCAGCCCCTTACATGAGAAAGTCTAAGCCTATGACAGAATCTGCAATACTGGGACTTGTAGTGCCTATGAAATATCATGCAATGCTGGGTCTTGTAGTGACTATCCTGAGCAACCTGTGGAGATAGATCTTGCAATGCTGGGACTTGTAGTGCTTATGATAGATCCTGAAATGCTTGGACTTTTGGTGACTATCCTTAGCAACCTGTGGTGATAGATCTTGCAATGCTGGGCTTGCAGTGCCTGTGATAGGTCCTAAGATGCTGGTACTTGTAGTGCCTATTCTGCGCAACTTGTGGTGATCGATCCTACAATGCTGGGACTTGTAATGCATATGATAGTTCATGCAAAGCTGGGACTTGTAGGGTCTATCCAGAGCAACAATTGGTGATAGACCCTGCAATGGTCTGACTTGTAGTGCCTTTGATAGATTCTGCAATGGTGGGACTTGTAGTTCCTTTCCAGAGCAACCTGTGGTGATAGACACTGCAATGCTGGGATTTGTAGTGCCTTTGATAGATCCTGCAATGCTTGGACTTGTTGTGTCATTTCAGAGAAACCTGTGGTGATATATCATGCAATGCTGGGACTTTTAGTCCCTATGATAGATCCTGCAATGCTGGGACTTGAAGGGCCTATTCAGAGCAACAAGTGGTGATAGACCCTGCAATGCTGGGACTTGCAGTGCCTTTGATAAATCCTGCAATGCTGGGACTTGTTGTGTCTTTCCAGAGCAACCTGTGCTCATAGATCCTGCAATGCTGGGACTTGTAGTGAATATGATAGATCCTGCAATGCTGGGACTTGAAGGGCCTATCCAGAGGAACAAGGGGTGATAGACCCTGCAATGCTGGGACTTGTAGTGCCTTTGATAAATCCTGCAATGCTGGGACTTGTAATGCCTTTCCAGAGCAACCTGTGATGATAGATCTTGCAATGCTGGGACTTGTAGTGCCTATCCAGAGTAACAAGTGGTGATAGACCCTGCAATGCTGGTACTTGTAGTGCCTTTGATAGATCCTGCAATGCTGGGACTTGTAGATCCTTTCCAGAGCAACCTGTGGCGATAGATCCTGCAATGCTGGGACTTGTAGTTCCCTTCCTGAACAACCTGTGGTGATAGATCCTGCAATGCTGGTACTTGTAGTGTCTTTGATAAATCCTGCAATGCTGGGACTTGTAGTGCCTATCCTGAGCAACCTGTGGTGATTAATTCCTGCAATGCTGGGACTTGTAGTGTTTATCCTGAGCAACCTGTGGTGATAGATCCTGCAATGCTGGGACTTGTAGTGCCTATGATAGATATTGCAATGCTGGGACTTGTAGTGCCTATGATATATCCTGCAATGCTGGGTCTTGTAGTACCTATCCTGAGCAACCTGTGGTGATAGATCCTGCAATGCTGGGACTTGTAAAGCCTATGATATACCATACAATGCTGGGACTTGGAGTGCCTATCCAGACCAACCTGTGGTGATAGATCCTGCAATGCTATGACTTGTAGTGCCTATGATAGATGCTGCAATGCTGGGACTTGTAGTGCCTATCCTGAGCAACCTGTGTTGATAGATCTTACAATCCTGGGACTTGTAGTGCCTATTCTGGGCAACCTGTGGTGATAGATCATGCAATGCTGGGATTTGTAGTTCCTTTCCTGAGCAACCTGTGGTAATAGATCATGCAATACTGGGAATTGTATTGCCTATGATATATTATGCAATGCTGGGACTTGTAGTGCCTATGATAGATCCTGCAATGCTGGGTCTTGTAGTGCCTATGATAGATCCTGCAATGCTGGGAATTGTAGTGCCTATCCTGAGCCACCTGTGGTGATAGATCCTGCAATGCTAGGACTTGTAGTACCTATAATATATCCTGCAATGCTGGGCCTTGTAGTGCCTATCCTGAACAACCTGTGGTGATAGAAACTGCAACGCTAGGACTTGCAGTGTCTATGATAGGATCCTACAATGCTGGGATTTTTAGTGAATATCCTGAGCAACCTGTGTTGAGAGATCCTGCAATTCTGGTACTTGTACTGCCTATGATAGATCCTGCAAAGCTGGGACTTGTAGTATCTTTGATAGATCTTGCAATGCTGGGACTTGTAGTGCCTTTCCAGAGCAACCTGTGGTGATAGATTCTACAACGCTGGGAATTGTAATTTCTTTTCTGAGCAACCTGTGGTGTTAGATCCTGCAATGCTAGGAATTGTAGTGCCTATGATATATCCTGCAATGCTGGGACTTGTAGTGCCTATCCTGAGCAACCTTTGGTGATAGAAACTGCAAAGCTGGGACTTGCAGTGCCTAAGATAGATCGTACAATGCTGCGACTTGTAGTGAATATCATAAGCAACCTGTTTTTGATATATCCTGCAATGCTGGGACTTGTAATGCCTTTGATAGATCTTGCAATGCTGGGAATTGTAGTGCCTTTCCAGAGCAACCTGTGGTGTTAGATCCTGCAATTCTGGTACTTGTATTGCCTATGATAGATCCTGCAATGCTGAGACTTGTACTGCCTGTCCAGAGTAACAAGTGGTGATAGATCCTTCAATGCTGGGACTTGTAGTGCCTTTGATAGATCCTGCAATGCTGGGACTTGTAGTGCCTTTCCTGAGCAACCTATGTTGATATATCCTTCAATGCTATGACTTGTAGTGCCTATGATAGATCCGGCAATGCTGGGACTTGTAGTGCCTATGATACATCCTGCAATGCTGGGACTTGTAGTGCCTATCCAGAGCAGGCTGTGGTGATACATCCTGCAATGCTATGACTTGTAGTGCCTATGATAGATGCTACAATGCTCGGACTTGTAGTGCCTATCCTGAGCAACCTGTGTTGATGGATCTTGCAATGCTGGGACTTGTAGTGCCTATTCTGGGCAACTTGTGGTGATAGACCCTGAAATTCTGGGACCTGTAGTGCTTTTGAGAGATCCTGAAGTGCTGGGACTTGTTGTGCCTTTCCAGAGCAACCTGTGGTGATAGATCCTGCAATGCTGGGAGTTGTAGGGCCTATCCAGAGCATCAAGTGGTGATAGATCCTGCAATGCTGGGACTTGTAGTGCCTTTCCAGAGCAACTTGTGGTGATAGATCCTTCAATGCTGGGACTTGTAATGCCTATCCTGAGAAACCTGTGGAGATAGATCTTGCAATGCTGTGACTTGTAGTGCTTATGATAAATCCTGAAATGCTTGGACTTTTAGTGCCTATCCACAGCAACCTACGGTGATAGAAACTGCAATGCTGGGACTTGCAGTGCCTATGATAGACCCTACAATGCTGGGACTTGTAGTGAATATCCTGAACAACCTGTGTTTATATATCCTGCAATGCTGGGACTTGTAGTGCCTATCCTGAGCAACCTGTGGTGATAGACCTTGCAATGCTGGGACTTGTAGTGCCTGTGATAGATCCTACAATGCTGGGACTTGTAGTGCCTATGATAGATCCTGCAATGCTGGGACTTGTAGTGCCTATTCTGGGCAACTTGTGGTAAGAGATCCGGCAATGCTGGGACTTGTAATGCCTATGATTGTTCCTGCAAAGCTGGGACTTGTAGGGTCTATACAGAGCAACAATTGGTGATAGACCCTGCAATGCTGGGACTTGTAGTGCCTTTGATAGATCATGCAATGCTGGGACTTGTAGTGCCTTTCCAGAGCAACCTGTGGTGATAGATCCTGCAATGCTGGGATTTGTAGTGCCTATTCAGAGCAACAAGTGGTGAAATAGCCTGCAATGCTGGGACTTGTAGTGCCTATGATAGATCCGGCAATGCTGGGACTTGTAGTGCCTATGATAGATGCTGCAATGCTGTGACTTGTAATGCCTATTCTGAGCAACCTGTGTTGATAGATCTTGCAATGCTGGGACTTTTAGTGCCTATTCTGGTAAACCTGTGGTGATAGATCCTGCATTGCCGGAACTTGTAGTGCCTATGATAGATCCTGCGATGCTGGGACTTGTAGGGCCTATCCAGAGCAACAAGTGGTGATAGACCCTGCAATCCCGGGACTTGTAGTGCATTTGATAGATCCTGCAATGCTGGGACTTGTAGTGCCTATGATAGATCCTGCAATTCTGGGACTTGTAGGGCCTTATCCAGATACCTGTGCTGATATAACTAGCAATTCTTGGACTTGTAGTGCCTATGATAGATCCTGCAATGCTTGGACGTGTAGTGCCTATGATAGATCCTGCAATGCTGGGACTGGTAGTACCTACACTGAGCAACCTGTGGTGATAGATATTGCAATTCTGGTACTTGTACTGCCTATGATAGATCCTGCAATGCTGGGACTTGTAGTGCCTATTCTGAGCAACCTGTGGTGATAGAAACTGCAATGCTAGGACTTGTAGTATCTATGATATATCCTGCAATGCTGGGACTTGTAGTGCCTGTCCTGAGCAACATGTGGTGATAGAAACTGCAATGCTGGGACTTGCAGTGCCTATGATAGATCCTACAATGCTGGGACTTGTAATGCCTATCCTGAGATACCTGTGGTGATAGATACTGCAATGCAGGGACTGTAATGCCTAAGATAGATCCTGCTATGCTTGGACATGTAGTGTCTATGATAGATCCTGCAATGCTGGGACTTGTAGTGCCTATCCAGAGCAACCTGTGGTGATAGATCCTGCAATTCTAAGACTTGTAGTGCCTATGATATATCCTGCAATGCTGGGACTTGTAGTGCCTATCCTGAGCAAACTTTGGTGATAGAAACTGCAAAGCTGGGACTTGCAGTGCCTAAGATAGATTGTACAATGCTGGGACTTGTAGTGAATATCCTAAGCAACCTGTGTTGATATATCCTGCAATGCTGGGACTTGTAGTGCCTATCCCGAGCAACAAGTGGTGATACCTCCTGCAATGCTGGGACTTGTAGTGCCTTTGATAGATCTGGCAATGCTGGGAATTGTAGTGCCTTTCCAGAGCAACCTGTAGTGTTAGATCCTGCAATTCTGGTACTTGTATTGCCTATGATAGATCCTGCAATGCTGAGACTTGTAGTGCCTGTCCAGAGTAACAAGTGGTGATAGATCCTGCAATGCTGGGACTTGTAGTGCCTTTGATAGATCCTGCAATGCTGGGATTTGTAGTGCCTATCCTGAGCAACCTGTGGTGAGTGATCCTGCATGCTGGGACTTGTAGTGCCTATCATAGATCTTGCAATGCTAGGTCTTGTAGTGCCTATGATAGATCCTGCAATGCTGGGAATTGTAGTGCCTATCCTGAGCCACCTGTGGTGATAGATCCTGCAATGCTAGGACTTGTAGTACCTATGATATATCCTGTAATGCTGGGCCTTGTAGTGCCTATCCTGAACAACCTGTGGTGATAGAAACTGCAACGCTAGGACTTGCAGTGTCTATGATAGGATCCTACAATGCTGGGATTTGTAGTGAATATCCTGAGCAGCCTGTGTTGGGAGATCCTGCAATTCTGGTACTTGTACTGCCTATGATAGATCCTGCAAAGCTGGGACTTGTAGTACCTTTGATAGATCTTGCAATGCTGGGACTTGTAGTGCCTTTCCAGAGCAACCTGTGGTGATAGATTCTACAATGCTGGGAATTGTAGTTCCTTTTCTGAGCAACTTGTGGTGTTAGATCCTGCAATGCTAGGACTTGTAGTGCCTATGATATATCCTGCAATGCTGGGACTTGTAGTGCCTATCCTGAGCAACCTGTGGTGATAGATCCTGCAATGCTGGGATTTGTAGTGCCTGTCCTGAGCAACATGTGGTGATAGAAACTGCAATGCTGGGACTTGCAGTGCCTATGATAGATCCTACAATGCTGGGACTTGTAATGCCTATCCTGAGAAACCTGTGGTGATAGATACTGCAATCCTGGGACTGTAATGCCTAAGATAGATCCTGCAATGCTGGGACGTGTAGTGTCTATGATAGATCCTGCAATGCTGGGACTTGTAGTGCCTATCCAGAGCAACCTGTGGTGATAGACCCTGCAATTCTAAGACTTGTAGTGCCTATGATATATCCTGCAATGCTGGGACTTGTAGTGCCTATCCTGAGCAACCTTTGGTGATAGAAACTGCAAAGCTGGGACTTGCAGTGCCTAAGATAGATCGTATAATGCTGCGACTTGTAGTGAATATCCTAAGCAACCTGTGTTGATATATCCTGCAATGCTGGGACTTGTAATGCCTATCCCGAGCAACAAGTGGTGATAGCTCCTGCAATGCTGGGACTTGTAGTGCCTTTGATAGATCTGGCAATGCTGGGAATTGTAGTGCCTTTCCAGAGCAACCTGTGGTGTTAGATCCTGCAATTCTGGTACTTGTATTGCCTATGATAGATCCTGCAATGCTGAGACTTATAGTGCCTGTCCAGAGTAACAAGTGGTGATAGATCCTTCAATGCTGGGACTTGTAGTGCCTTTGATAAATCCTGTAATGCTGGGACTTGTAGTGCCTATCCTGAGCAACCTATGTCGATATATCCTTCAATGCTATGACTTGTAGTGCCTATGATAGATCCGGCAATGCTGGGACTTGTAGTGTTTATGATAGATCTTGCAATGCTGGGACTTGTATTGCCTATCCAGAGCAGGCTGTAGTGATACATCCTGCAATGCTATGACTTGTAGTGCCTATGATAGATGCTACAATGCTCGGACTTGTAGTGCCTATCCTGAGCAACCTGTGTTGATGGATCTTGCAATGCTGGGACTTGTAGTGCCTATTCTGGGCAACTTGTGGTGATAGACCCTGAAATTCTGGGACCTGTAGTGCCTTTGATAGATCCTGAAATGCTGGGACTTGTTGGGCCTTTCCAGAGCAACCTGTGGTGATAGGCCCTATAACTCCCAGCATTGCAGGATCTATCACCACAGGTTGCTCTGGAAAGGCCCAACAAGTCCCAGCATTTCAGGATCTATCAAAGGCACTACAGGTCCCAGAATTTCAGGGTCTATCACCACAAGTTGCCCAGAATAGGCACTACAAGTCCCAGCATTGCAGGATCTAGCACCACTTGATGCTCTAGATAGGCCCTATAACTCCCAGCATTGCAGGATCTATCTAGAGCATCAAGTGGTGCTAGATCCTGCAATGCTGGGACTTGTAGTGCCTTTCCAGAGCAACTTGTGGTGATAGATCCTGCAATGTTGTGACTTGTAGTTCCTTTCGTGAGCAACTTGTGGTGATAGATCCTTCAATGCTGGGACTTGTAGTGCCTATCCTGAGAAACCTGTGGAGATAGATCTTGCAATGCTGGGACTTGTAGTGCTTATGATAGATTCTGAAATGCTTGGACTTTTAGTGCCTATCCACAGCAACCTGCGGTGATAGAAACTGCAATGCTGGGACTTGCAGTGCCTATGATAGACCCTACAATGCTGGGACTTGTAGTGAATATCCAGAGCAACCTGTGGTGATATATCCTGCAATGCTAGGTCTTGTAGTACCTATCCTGAGCAACCTGCAATGCTGGGACTTGTAGTGCCTTTGATAGGTCCTGCAATGCTGGGACTTGTAGTGCCTATCCTGAGCAACCTGTGGTGATAGATCTTGCAATGCTGGGTCTTGTAGTGCCTGTGATAGATCCTGCAATGCTGGGACTTGTAGTGCCTATGATAGATCCTGCAATGCTGGGACTTGTAGTGCCTATTCTGGGCAACTTGTGGTGAGAGATCCTGCAATGCTGGGACTTGTAATGCCTATGATAGTTCCTGCAAAGCTGGGACTTGTAGGGTCTATACAGAGTAACAATTGGTGATAGACCCTGCAATGCTGGGACTTGTAGTGCCTTTGATAGATCATGCAATGCTGGGACTTGTAATGCCTTTCCAGAGCAACCTGTGGTGATAGATCCTGCAATGCTGGGATTTGTAGTGCCTATCCAGAGCAACAAGTGGTGAAATAGCCTGCAATGCTGGGACTTGTAGTGCCTTTGACAGATCCTGCAATGCTGGGACTTGTAGTGCCTATGATATATCCTGCAATGCTGGGTCTTGTAGTACCTATCCTGAGCAACCTGTGGTGATAGATCCTGCAATGCTTGGACTAGTAATGTCTATGATATAACATACAATGCTGGGACTTGTAGTGCCTATCCAGACGAACTTGTGGTGATAGATCCTGCAATGCTATGACTTGTAGTGCCTATGATAGATGCTGCAATGCTGGGACTTGTAGTGCCTATCCTGAGCCACCTGTGTTGATAGATCTTGCAATGCTGGGACTTGTAGTTCTTTTCCTGAGCAACCTATGGTAATAGATCATGCAATACTGGGAATTGTAATGCCTATGATATATTATGCAATGCTGGGATTTGTAGTGCATTTGATAGATCCTGCAATGCTGGGACTTGTAGTGCCTTTCCAGAGCAACCTGTGGTGATAGATCCTGCAATGCTGGGACTTGTAGTTCCTTTCCTTAGCAACCTGTGATGATAGATCCTTCAATGCTGGCACTTGTAGTGCCTGTCCAGAGCAACCTGTGGTGATTAAATCCTGCAATGCTGGGACTTGTAGTGCCTATGATAGATCCTTCAATGCTGGTTCTTGAAGTACTTATCCTGAGCAACCTGTGGTGATAGATCATGCAATGCTGGGATTTGTAATGCCTATGATATATCATACAATGCTGGGACTTATAGTGCCTATCCTGAGCAACCTATGTTGATATATCCTTCAGTGCTATGACTTGTAGTGCCTATGATAGATGCGGCAATGCTATGACTTGTAGTGCCTATGATAGATGCTACAATGCTCGGACTTGTAGTGACTATTCTGAGAAACCTGTGTTGATGGATCTTGCAATGCTGGGACTTGTAGTGCTTATTCTGGGCAACTTGCGTTGATAGACCCTGAAATTCTGGGACCTGTAGTTCCTTTGATAGATCCTGAAATGCTGGGACTTGTTGTGCCTTTCCAGAGCAACCTG
This sequence comes from Aquarana catesbeiana, assembly GCF_042186555.1. Taxonomy (NCBI): domain Eukaryota; kingdom Metazoa; phylum Chordata; class Amphibia; order Anura; family Ranidae; genus Aquarana; species Aquarana catesbeiana. The sequence continues at coordinate 273,859,092 of NC_133332.1, forward strand.
TGGTGATAGATCCTGCAATGCTGGGACTTGTAGTTCCTTTCCTGGGCAACTTGTGATGATAGATCCTTCAATGCTGGGACTTGTAGTGCCTTTCCTGAGCAACCTGTGGAGATAGATCTTGCAATGCTGGGACTTGTAGTGCTTATGATAGATCCTGAAATGCTTGGACTTTTAGTGCCTATCCACAGCAACCTGCGGTGATAGAAACTGCAATGCTGGGACTTGCAGTGCCTATGATAGACCCTACAATGCTGGGACTTGTAGTGAATATCCTGAACAACCTGTGTTGATATATCCTGCAATGCTGGAACTTGTAGTGCCTATCCTGAGCAACCTGTGGTGATAGATCTTGCAATGCTGGGACTTGTAGTGCCTATGATAGATCCTGCAATGCTGGGACTTGTAGTGCCTATGATAGATCCTGTAATGCTGGGACTTGTAGTGCTGATCCAGAGCAACCTGTGGTGATAGATCCTGCAATGCTAGGACTTGTAGTGCCTATGATATATCCTGCAATGCTAGGTCTTGTAGTACCTATCCTGAGCAACCTGCAATGCTGGGACTTGTAGTGCCTTTGATAGATCCTGTAATGCTGGGACTTGTTGTGCCTTTCCAGAGCAACCTGTGGTGATAGATTCTGCAATGCTGGGACTTGTAGTGCCTATGATAGATCCTGCAATGCTGGGAGTTGTAGGGCCTATCCAGAGCATTAAGTGGTGATAGACCCTGCAATGCTGGGACTTATAGTTCCTTTGATAGATCCTGAAATGCTGGGACTTGTAGTGCCTTTCCAGAGCAACCTGTGGTGATAGATCTTGCAATGCTATGACTTGTAGTGCCTATCTAGAGCAACAAGTGATGATAGACCCTGCAATGCTGTAACTTGTAGTGCGTTTGATAGACCCTGCAATGCTGGGACTTGTAGTGCCTTTCCAGAGCAACCTGTGGTGATAGATCCTGCAATGCTGGGACTTGTAGTTCCTTTCCTGAGCAACTTGTGGTGATAGATCCTTCAATGCTAGGACTTGTAGTGCCTATGATAGATCCTGCAATGCTGGGATTTGACGTGTTTATGATAGATCCTGTAATGCTGGGACTTGTAGTGCCAATCCAGAGCAACCTGTGGTGATAGATCCTGCAATGCTACGACTTGTAGTGCCTATGATATATCCTGCAATGCTGGGTCTTGTAGTACCTATCCTGAGCAATCTGTGGTGATAGATCCTGCAATGCTGAGACTTGTAGTGCCTATCCTGAGCAACCTGTGTTGATATATCCTTCAATGCTATGACTTGTAGTGCCTATGATAGATCTGGCAATCCTGGGACTTGTATTGCCTATGATAGATCCTGCAATGCTGGGACTTGTAGTGCCTATCCAGAGCAAGCTGTGGTGATACATCCTGCAATGCTATGACTTGTAATGCCTATGATTATGCTGCAATGCTGGGACTTGTAGTGCCTATCCTGAGCAACCTGTGTTTATAGATCTTGCAATGCTGGGACTTGTAGTGCATATTCTGGGCAACCTGTGGTGTTAGACCCTGCAATGCTGGGACTTGTAGTGCCTTTGAGAGATTCGGCAATGCTGGGACTTGTAGTGCCTTTGAGAGATCCTGCAATTCTGGGACTTGTAGTGCCTTTCCAGAGCAACCTGTGGTGATAGATCCTGCAATGCTAGGACTTGTTGTGCCTATCAAGAGCAACAAGTGGTGATAGACACTGCAATGCTAGGACTTGTAGTGCCTTTGATAGATCCTGCAATGCTGGGACTTGTAGTGCCTATCCTGAGCAACCTGTGGTGATAGATCCTCCAATTCTGGTACTTGTATTGCCTATGAAAGATCCTGCAATGTTGAGACTTGTAGTGCCTATCCAGAGCAACAAATGGTGATAGATCCTGCAATGCTGGGACTTGTAGTGCCTTTGATAGAGCGCGCAATGCTGGGACTTGTAGTGCCTATCCAGAGCAACCTGTGGTGATAGATCCTGCAATGCTGGGACTTGTAGTGCCTATCCTGAGCAACCTGTGGTGAGAGATCCTGCAATGCTGTGACTTGTAGTGGCTATTATAGATCCTGCAATGCTAGGACTTGTAATGCCTATGATAGATCCTGCAATGCTGGGAATTGTAGTGCCTATCCTGAGCAACCTGTGGTGATAGATTGTGTAATGCTGGGACTTGTAGTGCCTATCCTGAGCAACCTTTGGTGAGAGATCCTACAATGCTGGGACTTGTAGTGCCTATTATAGATCCTGTAATGCTAGAACTTGTAGTAACTATGATATTTCCTGTAATGCTGGGACTTGTAGTGCCTATCCTGAGCAACCTAAGGTGATAGAAACAGCAACACTGGTACTTGCAGTGCCTATGATAGATCCTACAATGCTGGGTTTTGTAGTGAATATACTGAGCAACCGGTGTTGATATATCCTGCAATGCTGGGACTTGTAGTGACTATCCTGAGAAACCTGTGGTGATTAAATCCTGCAATGCTGGGACTTGTAGTGCCAATCCTGAGCAACCTGTGGTGATTAAATCCTGCAATTCTGGGACTTGTAGTGTTGATCGTGAGCAACCTGTGGTGATAGATTCTGCAATGCTGGGACTTGTAGTGCCTATGATAGATCCTGCAATGCTGGGACTTGTAGTGCCTATGATAGATCCTGTAATGCTGGGACTTGTAGTGCTGATCCAGAGCAACCTGTGGTGATAGATCCTGCAATGCTGGGACTTGTAGTGCCTTTGATAGATCCTGTAATGCTGGGACTTGTTGTGCCTTTCCAGAGCAACCTGTGGTGATAGATTCTGCAATGCTGGGACTTGTAGTGCCTATGATAGATCCTGCAATGCTGGGAGTTGTAGGGCCTATCCAGAGCATCAAGTGGTGATAGACCCTGCAATGCTGGGACTTATAGTTCCTTTGATAGATCCTGCAATGCTGGGACTTGTAGTGCCTTTCCAGAGCAACCTGTGGTGATAGATCTTGCAATGCTATGACTTGTAGTGCCTATCTAGAGCAACAAGTGATGATAGACCCTGCAATGCTGTAACTTGTAGTGCGTTTGATAGACCCTGCAATGCTGGGACTTGTGGTGCCTTTCCAGAGCAATCTGTGGTGATAGATCCTGCAATGCTGGGACTTGTAGTTCCTTTCCTGAGCAACTTGTGGTGATAGATCTTTCAATGCTGGGACTTGTAGTTCCAATCCTGAGCAACCTGTGGTGATTAAATCCTGCAATTCTGGGACTTGTAGTGCCTATGATAGATCCTGCAATGCTGGGACTTGTAGTGCCTATGATAGATCCTGTAATGCAGGGACTTGTGCCGATCCAGAGCAACCTGTGGTGATAGATCCTGCAATGCTAGGACTTGTAGTGCCTATGATATATCCTGCAACGCTGGGTCTTGTAGTACCTATCCTGAGCAACCTGTGGTGATAGATCCTGCAATGCTGAGACTTGTAGTGCCTATCCTGAGCAACCTGTGTTGATATATCCTTCAATGCTATGACTTGTAGTGCCTATGATAGATCTGGCAATCCTGGGACTTGTATTGCCTATGATAGATCCTGCAATGCTGGGACTTGTAGTACCTATCCAGAGCAAGCTGTGGTGATACATCCTGCAATGCTATGACTTGTAGTGCCTATGATTATGCTGCAATGCTGGGACTTGTAGTGCCTATCCTGAGCAACCTGTGTTTATAGATCTTGCAATACTGGGACTTGTAGTGCATATTCTGGGCAACCTGTGGTGTTAGACCCTGCAATGCTGGGACTTGTAGTGCCTTTGAGAGATTCGGCAATGCTGGGACTTGTAGTGCCTTTGAGAGATCCTGCAATTCTGGGACTTGTAGTGCCTTTCCAGAGCAACATGTGGTGATAGATCCTGCAATGCTAGGACTTGTTGTGCCTATCAAGAGCAACAAGTGGTGATAGATCCTGCAATGCTGGGACTTGTAGTGCCTATCCTGAGCAACCTGTGTTGATATATCCTTCAATGCTATGACTTGTAGTGCCTATGATAAATCCGGCAATGCTGGGACTTGCAGTGCCTATGATAGATCCTGCAATGCTGGGACTTGTAGGGCCTATCCAGAGCAACAAGCGGTGATAGACCCTGCAATCTTGGAACTTGTAGTGCCTTTGATAGATCCTGCAATGCTCGGACTTGTATTGCCTATCCAGAGCAAACTGTGGTGATATATCCTGCAATGCTGGGACTTGTAGTGCCAATGATAGATCCTTCAGTGCTTGGACTTGTAGTGCCTATGATAGATCCTGCAATGCTGGAACTTGTAGTGCCTACCCTGAGCAACCTGTGGTGATAGATACTGCAATTCTGGTACTTGTACTACCTATGATAGATCCTGCAATGCTTGGACTTGTAGTTCCTATCCTGAGCAACCTGTGGTGATAGAAACTGCCATGCTGGGACTTGCAGTGCCTATGATAGATCCTACAATGCTGGGATTTGTAGTGAATATCCTGAGCAACCTGTGTTGATATATCCTGCAATGCTGCTACTTGTAGTGCCTATCCTGAGCAACCTGTGGTGATAAATCCTGCAATGCTGGGACTTGCAGTGCCTATCCGGAGCAACGTGTGGTGATAGATCCTGCAATGCTGGGACTTGTAGTGCCTATGATAGATCCTGCAATGCTGGGACTTTTAGGGCCTTATCCAGCAACCTGTGGTGATAGATCATGCAATGCTGGGACTTGTCGTGCCTATGATAGATCCTTTAATGCTGGGACTTGCCGTGCCTATGATAGATCCTACAATGCTAGGAAATGTAGTGTCTATCCAGAGCATTTATGCATGTACCTCCACTGTGGGGACACTCATATTTTAGTGTTAGGATCACAGATATCAGGGTGCCGTGACAAGGCTCTGTGGCTTACGCATGCATTTGCAAATACATGCGGACTAAACCCTTGTTTTTAACGCATACTGTTAGACAGGTTACTTTGGTTGTCTGCGAGCTGGTGGTAAGTAGGCTTGGAATTTTTTCCTGGGTATTCCCCAAGCCTTGTTATATCTGTTTGTAACCCTCCAATGCCGCTTACTGCAATAGCCTGCCATAAATGACTGTGGTGGCAAGTTTTTTGAGATCACCTTGGTGTGTGTATTGGTGCAGCAATGCACCAGCACCTTTGCAGCCATTGTGCTATTTGCTGGGTGTCTGGTGTGCTCCTGTACCTTTAAGAAGGGGTGGGCTGCCCTTCAGTCCACCTGCTCTCATTTATCCATCAGATTGCATGTGCCTCCACTGTAGGGACACTTATATTTTAGTGTTAGGACCACAGATATCAGGGTGCCGTGACGAGGCTCTCTGGCTTACGCATACGTTTGCAAATGCGTGTGGACTAAACCCCTGGTTTTAATGCATACTGTTAGACAGGTTAATTTGTTTGTCTGTGAACTGGTGGTAAGTAGGCTTGGAATTTTTTCCTGGGTATTCCCCAGGCCTTGTTTATATCTGTTTGTAGCCCTCTAATGCTGCTTACTGCGATAGCCAGCTATAAATGAGGGTGGTGGTAAGTTTTTTTTAGATCACCTTGGTGTGAGTATTGGTCCAGCAATGAAGCAGCACCTTTGCAGCCATTGTGCTATTTGTTGGGTGTCTGGTGTGCTCCTGTTACCTTTTAAGAAGGGATGGGCTGCCCTTCAGTCCACCTGCTCTCATTTATCCATCAGAATGCATGTGTCTCCACTGTGGGGACACTCATTTTAGTGTTAGGACCACAGATATCAGGGTGCCGTGATGAGGCACTGTGGCTTACGCATGCATTTGCAAATGCGTGCGTTCTAAACCCCTGATTTTAACTCATACTGTTAGAAAGGTTAATTTGGTTGTCTGTGAGCTGGTGGTAATAAGACTTGGAATTTTTTCCAGGGTATTCCCCAGGCCTTGTTTATACCTATCCAGAGCAACCTGTCATGATAGATCTTGCAGTGCCTATGATAGATCCTACAATGCTGGGACTTGTAGTGAATATCCTGAACAACCTGTGTTGATATATCCTGCAATGCTGGGACTTGCAGTGCCTATCCTGAGCAACCTGTGTTGATATATCCTTCAATGCTATGACTTGTAGTGCCTATGATAGATCCTGCAATGCTGGGACTTGTAGTGCCTATGATAAATGCTGTAAAGCTGGGACTTGTAGTGCCCATCCTGAGCAACCTGAGTTGATAGATCTTGCAATGCTGGGACTTGTAGTGCCTATGAAATATAATGCAATGCTAAGACTTCTAGTGCCTGTCCTGAGCAACATGTGGTGATAGAAACTCCAATGCTGGGACTTGCAGTGCCTAAGATACATCTTACAATGCTGGGACTTGTAGTGAATATCCTGAGCAACCTGTGTTGATATATCCTGTAGTACTGGGACTTGCAGTGCCTATCCAGAGCAACAAGTGGTGATAGATCATGCAATGCTGGGACTTGTAGTGCTTTTGATAGATCCTGCAATGCTGGAACTTGTAGTACCTATCCAGAGCAACCTGTGGTGATGGATCCTGCAATGCTGGGACTTGTAGTGCCTATCCTGATCAACCTGTGGTGGGTGATCCTGCAATGCTGGGACTTGTAGTGTCTATTATAGATCCTGCAATGCTAGGACTTGTAGTACCTATGATATATCCTTCAATGCTGGGACTTGTAGTGCCTATCCTGAGCAACCTCTTTTGATAGACCATGCAATTCTGGTACTTGTACTGCATAAGATAGATCCTGCAATGCTGGGACTTGTAGTGCCTATCCTGTGCAACCTGTGGTGATAGAAACTGCAATGCTGGGACTTGCAGTGCCTATGATAGATCCTACAATGCAGGGTCTTGTAGTGCCTATACTGAGCAACCCGTGTTGATATATCCTTCAATGCTATGACTTGTAGTGCCTATGATAGATTCGGCAATGCTGAGACTTGTAGTGCCCTTCCAAAGCAACCTTTGGTGATAGATCCTGCAATGCTGGGACTTGTAGTGCCTATCCAGAGCAACCTGTGGTGATAGATCCTGCAATGCTATGACTTCTAGCGCCTATGATAGATGCTGCAATGCTGGGACTTGTAGTGCCTATCCAGAGCAACCTGTGTTGATAGATCTTGCAATGCTGGGACTTGTAGTGCCTATCCTGAGCAATCTTTGGTGATTAAATCCTGCAATTCTGAGACTTGTAGTGCCTATGATAGATCCTGCAATGCTGGGACTTGTATTGCCTATGATATATCATACAATGCTGGGACTTGTAGTGCCTATCCTGAGCAACCTGTGTTGATATATACTTCAATGCTATGACTTGTAGTGGCTATGATAGATCCGGCAATGCTGGGACTTGTAGTGCCTATCCAGAGCAACAAGTGGTGATAGACCCTGCAATGCTGGGACTTGTATTGCCTATGATATATCTTACAATGCTATGACTTGTAGTGCCTATCCTGAGCAACCTGTGTTGATAGATCTTGCAATGCCTATTCTGGCCTACCTGTGATGATAGATCCTGCAATGCTGGGATTTGTAGGGCCTATCCAGAGCAACCTGTGGTGATAGATCCTGCAATTCTGGGACTTGTAGGGCCTTATCCAGATACTTGTGGTAATATATCCTGCAATGCTGGGACTTGTAGTGCCAATGATACATCCTGCAATGCTGGGACTTGTAGTGCTTATGATAGATCCTGCAATGCTGGGACTTGTAGTGCTTGGAAGATCCTGCAATGCTGGGACTTATAGTGCCTTTCTAGAGCAACCTGTGGTGATATATCCTGCAATGCTGGGACTTGTAGTTCCTTTCCTGAGCAACCTGTGGCGATAGATCCTGCAATTCTGGGACTTGTGGGGCCTTATCCAGATACCTGTGGTGATATATCCTTCAATGCTGGGAATTGTAGTGCATATGATACATTCTGCAATGCTGGGATTTGCAGTGAATATCCTGAGAAACCTGTGTTGATATATCCTGCAATGCTTGGACTTGTAGTGCCTAATCTGAGCAACCTTTGGTGATAGAAACTGCAATGCTGGGACTTGTAGTGTCTATGATAAATCCTGCAATGCTAGGACTTCTAGTGCCTATGATAGATCCTGTAATTCTGGGACTTGTAGGGCCTTATCCAGATACCTGTGGTGATATATCCTGCAATGCTGGGACTTGTAGTGCATCTGATACATCCTGCAATGCTGATACTTGTAGTGCCTATCTTGAACAACCTGTGTTGATAGATCTTGAAATGCTGGGATTTGTAGTGCCTATTCTGGGCAACTTGTGGTGATAGATCCTGCAATGCTGGGACTTGTAATGCATATGAAAGTTCCTGCAAAGCTGGGACTTGCAGGGTCTATCCAGAGCAAAAATTGGTGATAGACCCTGCAATGCTCCGACTTGTAGTGCCTATGATAGATCCTGCAATGCTGGGACTTGTAGTGTCTTTCCAGAGCAACCTGTGGTGATAGATCCTGCAATGCTGGGACTTGTAGTGCCTATCCAGAACAACAGGTGGTGATAGACCCTGCAATGCTCCGACTTGTAGTGCCTATGATAGATCCTGCAATGCTGCGACTTGTAGTGCCTTTCCAGAGCAACCTGTGGTGATAGATCTTTCATTGCTGGGTCTTGTAGTGCCTATGATATATCCTGCAATGCTGGGATTTGTAGTGCCTATACAGAGCAAACTGTGGTGATAGATCCTGCAATGCTCAGACTTGTATTGCCTATGATAGATGCTGCAATGCTGGGACTTGTAGTGCCTTTGCAGAGCAACCTGTGGTAATAGATCCTGCAATGCTGGGTCTTGTAGTGCTTTTGATAGATCCTGCAATGCTGGGACTTGTAGTGCCTTTCCAGAGCAACCTGTGGTGATAAATCCTGCAATGCTGGGACTTGTATTGCCTATACAGAGCAACCTGTGGTGATATAACCTGCAATGCTGGGACTTGTAGTGCCTATGATAGTTCCTGCAATGCTGGGACTTGTAGTGCCTATCCAGAGAAACCTGTGGTGATAGATCATGCATTACTGGGACTTGTAGTGCCTATGATATATCATGCAATTTTGGGATTGTAGTGCCTATCCTGAGCAACCTGTGTTGATATATCCTTCAATGCTATTACTTGTAGTGCCTATGATAGATCCGGCAATGCTTGGACTTTTAGTGCCTACAAAAGTTTCTGCAATGCTGGGACTTGTAGTGCCTATCCTTAGCAACCTGTGTTGATATATCCTTCAATGCTATGATAGATCTTGCAATGCCGGGACTTGTAGTGCCTATTCTGGGCAACCTGTGGTAATAGATCCTGCAATGCTGGGACTTGTAGTTCCTTTCCATAGCAACCTGTGGTGATAGATCCTGCAATGCTGGGACTAGTAGTGGCTATCCTGAGTAACCTGTGGTGATTAAATCCAGCAATGCTGGGACTTGTGGTGCCTAACCTGAGCAACTTGTGGTGAAAGATCCTGCAGTGCTGGGACTTGCAGTGCCTATGATAGATCCTATAATGCTGGGACTTGTAGTGCCAATCCTGAGCAACCTGTGGTGATAGATCCTGCAATGCAGGGGCGTGTAGTGGCTATGATAGATCCTATAATGCTGGGACTTGTTTTGCCTATCCAGAGCAACAAGTGGTGATAGACCCTGCAATGCTGGGACTTGTAGTGCCTTTGATAGATTCTGCAATGCTGGGACTTGTAGTGCCTTTCCAGAACAACTTGTGGTGATAGATCCTGCAATGCTAGGACTTGTAGTGCCTATGATATATCCTGCGATGCTGGGACTTGTAGTGCCTATACAAAGCATCCTGTGCTGATAGATCCTGCAATGCTTGGACATGTAGTGCATATCCTGGGAAACCTGTGGTGATTTAACCTGCAATGCTGGGACTTGTTGTGCCTATGATAGATCCTGCAGTGCTGGGACTTGTATTGCTTATCCAGAGCAACCTGTGGTGATATAACCTGCAATGCTGGGACTTGTAGTGCCTATGATAGTTCCTGCAATGCTGCGACTTGTAGTGCCTATCCAGAGAAACCTGTGGTGATAGATCATGCATTACTGGGACTTGTAGTGTCTATGATATATCATGCAATGCTGTGACTTGTAGTGCCTTTCCTGAGCAACCTGTGGTGATAGATCCTGCAATATTGAGACTTGTATTGCCTATGATATATCATGCAATGCTGGGACTGGTTGTGCCTCTCCTGAGCATCCTATGGTGATAGATCTTGCAGTGCTGGGACTTGTAGTGGTTATGATAGATCCTGAAATCCTTGGACTTTTGGTGACTATCCTCAGCAACCTGTGGTGATAGATCTTGCAATGCTGGGCTTGCAGTGCCTATGATAGATCCTAAGATGCTGATACTTGTAGTGCCTAGCCTGAACAACCTGTGTTGATAGATCTTGCTATGCTGGTACTTGTAGTGCCTATTCTGCGCAACTTGCGGTGATCGATCCTACAATGCTGGGACTTGTAATGCATATGATAGTTCCTGCAAAGCTGGGACTTGTAGGGTCTATCCAGAGCAACAATTGGTGATAGACCCTGCAATGCTGGGATTTGTAGTGCCTTTGATAGATCCTGCAATGCTTGGACTTGTTGTGTCATTTCAGAGAAACCTGTGGTGATATATCATGCAATGCTGGGACTTTTAGTGAATATGATAGATTCTGCAATGCTGGGACTTGTAGTGCCTTTGATAAATCCTGCAATGCTGGGACTTGTAGTGCCTTTCCAGAGCAACCTGTGATGATAGATCCTGCAATGCTGGGACTTGTAGTGCCTTTGCAGAGCAACCTGTGGCGATAGATCCTGCAATGCTGGGACTTGTAGTTTCCTTCCTGAACAACCTGTGGTGATAGATCCTGCAATGCTGGTACTTGTAGTGCCTTTGATAGATCCTGCAATGCTGGGACTTGTAGTGCCTATCCTGAGCAACCTGTGGTGATTAATTCCTGCAATGCTGGGACTTGTAGTGCTTATGATAGATATTGCAATGCTGGGACTTGTAGTGCCTATGATATATCCTGCAATGCTGGGTCTTGTAGTACCTATCCTGAGCAACCTGTGGTGATAGATCCTGCAATGCTGGGACTTGTAAAGCCTATGATATACCATACAATGCTGGGACTTGTAGTGCCTATCCAGACCAACCTGTGGTGATAGATCCTGCAATGCTATGACTTGTAGTGCCTATGATAGATGCTGCAATGCTGGGATTTGTAGTTCCTTTCCTGAGCAACCTGTGGTAATAGATCATGAAATACTGGGAATTGTGTTGCCTATGATATATTATGCAATGCTGGGACTTGTAGTGCCTATGATAGATCCTGCAATGCTGGGTCTTGTAGTGCCTATGATAGATCCTGCAATGCTGGGAATTGTAGTGCCTATCCTGAGCCACCTGTGGTGATAGATCCTGCAATGCTAGGACTTGCAGTGTCTATGATAGGATCCTACAATGCTGGGATTTGTAGTGAATATCCTGAGCAACCTGTATTGAGAGATCCTGCAATTCTGGTACTTGTACTGCCTATGCCTTTCCAGAGCAACCTGTGGTGATAGATTCTACAATGCTGGGAATTGTAGTTTCTTTTCTGAGCAACCTGTGGTGTTAGATCCTGCAATGCTAGGACTTGTAGTGCCTATCCTGAGCAACCTTTGGTGATACAAACTGCAAAGCTGGGACTTGCAGTGGCTAAGATATATCGTACAATGCTGCGACTTGTAGTGAATATCATAAGCAACCTGTGTTGATATATCCTGCAATGCTGGGACTTGTAATGCCTATCCCGAGCAACAAGTGGTGATAGCTCCTGCAATGCTGGGACTTGTAGTGCCTTTGATAGATCTTGCAATGCTGGGAATTGTAGTGCCTTTCCAGAGCAACCTGTGGTGTTAGATCCTGCAATTCTGGTACTTGTATTGCCTATGATAGATCCTACAAATGCTGAGACTTGTAGTGCCTGTCCAGAGTAACAAGTGGTGATAGATCCTTCAATGCTGGGACTTGTAGTGCCTTTGATAGATCCTGCAATGCTGGGACTTGTAGTGCCTATCCTGAGCAACCTATGTTGATATATCCTTCAATGCTATGACTTGTAGTGCCTATCCAGAGCAGGCTGTGGTGATACATCCTGCAATGCTATGACTTGTAGTGCCTATGATAGATGCTACAATGCTCGGACTTGTAGTGCCTATCCTGAGCAACCTGTGTTGATGGATCTTGCAATGCTGGGACTTGTAGTTCCTTTCCTGAGCAACTTGTGGTGATAGATCCTTCAATGCTGGGACTTGTAGTGCCTATCCTGAGAAACCTGTGGAGATAGATCTTGCAATGCTGGGTCTTGTAGTGCTTATGATAAATCCTGAAATGCTTGGACTTTTAGTGCCTATCCACAGCAACCTGCAGTGCTAGAAACTGCAATGCTGGGACTTGCAGTGCCTATGATAGACCCTACAATGCTGGGACTTGTAGTGAATATCCTGAACAACCTGTGTTGATATATCCTGCATTGCTGGGACTTGTAGTGCCTATGATAGATCCTGCAATGCTGGGACTTGTAGTGCCTATGATAGATCCTGTAATGCTGGGACTTGTAGTGCCTATGATAGATCCTGCAATGCTGGGACTTGTAGTGCGTATTCTGGGCAACCTGTGGTGATAGATCCTGAAATGCTGGGACTTGTAGTGCCTATGATAGATCATGCAATGCTGGGACTTGTAGTGCCTATTCTGGGCAACCTGTGGTGATAGATCCTGCAATGCTGGGACTTGTAGTGCCTATGATAGAACCTGCAATTCTGGGACTTGTAGGGCCTTATCCAGATACCTGTGCTGATATATCTAGCAATTCTTGGACTTGTAGTGCCTATGATAGATCCTGCAATGCTGGGACTTGTAGTGCCTATTCTGAGCAACCTGTGGTGATAGAAACTGCAATGCTAGGACTTGTAGTATCTATGATATATCCTGCAATGCTGGGACTTGTAGTGCCTATCCCGAGCAACAAGTGGTGATACCTCCTGCAATGCTGGGACTTGTCGTGCCTATTCTGGGCAACCTGTGGAGATAGATCTTGCAATGCTGGGACTTGTAGTGCTTATGATAGATCCTGAAATGCTTGGACTTTTAGTGCCTATCCACAGCAACCTGCGGTGATAGAAACTGCAATCCTGGGACTTGCAGTGAATATCCTGAACAACCTGTGTTTGATATATCCTGCAATGCTGGGACTTGTAGTGCCTATCCTGAGCAACCTGTGGTGATAGATCCTGCAATTTTCGTACTTGTACTGCCTATGATAGAGCCTGAAATGCATGGACTTTTAGGGCCTATCCAGAGCAACCTGTGGTGATAGATACTGCAATGCTGGGACTGTACTGCCAATGATAGATAATGCAATGCTGGGACTTGTAGTGCCTATCCAGAGCAACCTGTGGTGATAGATCCTGCAATGCTAGGACTTGTTGTGCCTTTGATATATCCTGCAATATTGGGTCTTGTAGTACCTATCCAGAGCAACCTGTGGTGATAGATACTGCAATGCTGGGACTGTACTGCCTATGATAGATCCTGCAAAGCTGGGACTTGTAATGCCTATGATATATCATACAATTCTCGGACTTGTAGTGCCTATCCTGAGCAACCTGTGTTGATATATCCTTCAATGCTATCACTTGTAGTGCCTATGATAGATTTGGCAATGCTGGGACTTGTAGTGCCTATGATAGATCCTGCAATGCTGGGACTTGTAGTGCCTATCCAGAGCAACCTGTGTTGATAGATCCTGCAATGCTGGGACTTGTAGTGGCTATGATAGATCCTGCAATGCTGGGACTTGAAGGGCCTATCCAGAGCAACAAGTGGTGATAGATCCTGCAATGCTATGACTTGTAGTGCCTTTGATAGATTCTGCAATGCTATGACTTGTAGTGCTTATGATAGATGCTGCAATGCTGGGACTTGTAGTGCCTATTCAGAGGAACCTGTGTTGATAGATGTTGCAATGCTGAGATTTGTAGTGCCTATTCTGGGCAACCTGTTGTGATCCTGCAATGCTGGGACTTGTAGTTCCTTTCCTGAGCAAGCTGTGGTAATAGATCATGCAATACTGGGACTTGTATTGCCTACGATATATCATGCAATGCTGGGACTTGTTGTGCCTCTCCTGAGCATCCTGTGGTGATAGATCTTGCAATGTTGGGACTTGTAATGATTATGATAGATCCTGAAATGCTTGGACATTTGGTGACTATCCTCAGCAACCTGTGGTGATAGATCTTGCAAAGCTGGGACTTGCAGTGCCTATGATAGATCCTACGATGCTGATACTTGTAGTACCTATCCTGAACAACCTGTGTTGATAGATATTGCTATGCTGGTACTTGTAGTGCCTATTCTGGGCAACTTGTGGTGATAGATCCTGCAATGCTGGGACTTGTAATGCATATGATAGTTCCTGCAAAGCTGGGACTTGTAGGGTCTATCCAGAACAACAATTGGTGATAGACCCTGCAATGCTCTGACTTGTAGTGCCTTTGATAGCTTCCTCAATGCTGGGACTTGTAGTGCCTTTCCAGAGCAACCTGTGGTGATAGATCCTGCAATGGTGGGACTTGTAGTGCCTTTCCAGAACAACAAGTGATAGACCCTGCAATGCTGGGACTTGTAGTGCCTTTGATAGATCCTGCAATGCTGGGACTTGTTGTGTCTTTCCAGAGTAACCTGTGGTGATAGATCCTGCAAATGCTGGGACTTGTAGTGTCTATGATTGATCCTGCAATGCTGGGACATGAAGGGCCTATCCAGAGCAACAAGTTGTGATAGACCCGGCAAATGCTGGGACTTGTAGTGCCTTTGATAAATCCTGCAAATGCTGGCACTTGTAGTGTCTATGATAGATCTTGCAATGCTGGGACTTGTAGTGCCTATCCAGAACAACAAGTGGTGATAGACCCTGCAATGCTGGGACTTGTAGTGCCTTTGATAGATCCCGCAATGCTGGGACTTGTAGTGCCTTTCCAGAGCAACCTGTGGCGATAGATCCTACAATGCTGGGGCTTGTAGTGCCTGTCCTGAGCAACCTGTGGTGATTAAATCCTGCAATTCTGGGACTTGTAGTGTTTATCCTGAGCAACCTGTGGTGACAGATTCAGCAATGCTGGCACTTGTAGTGCCTATGATAAAACCTGCAATGCTGGGACTTGTAGTGCCTATGATAGATCCTGTAATGCTGGGACTTTTAGTGCCTATCCAGAGCAACCTATGGTGATAGATCCTGCAATGCTAGGACTTGTAGTGCCTATGATATATCCTGCAATGCTGGGTCTTGTAGTACCTATCCTGAGCAACCTGTGGTAATAGATCCTGCAATGAAGGAATTGTAATGCCTATGCTATACCATACGATGCTGGGACTTGTAGTGCCTATCCTGAGCAACCCGTGTTGATATATCCTTCAATGGTATGACTTGTAGTGCCTATGATAAATCCAGCAATGCTGGGACTTGTAGTGCCTATGATAGATCATGCAATGCTGGGACTTGTAGTGCCTATCCAGACCAACCTGTGGTGATAGATCTGCCAATGCTATGACTTGTAGTGCCTATGATAGATCTTGCAATGCTGGGACTTGTAGTGGTTATGATAGATCCTGAAATGCTTGGACTTTTGGTGACTATCCTTATCAACCTGTGGTGATAGATCTTGCAATGCTGGGTTTGCAGTGCCTATGATAGATCCTAAGATGCTGATACTTGTAGTGCCTAGCCTGAACAACCTGTGTTGATAGATCTTGCTATGCTGGTACTTGTAGTGCCTATTCTGCGCAACTTGTGGTGATAGATCCTACAGTGCTGGGACTTCTAATGCATATGATAGTTCCTGTAAAGCTGGGACTTGTAGGGTCTATCCAGAGCAACAATTGGTGATAGACCCTGCAATGCTGGGACTTGTAGTTCCTTTGATAGATCATGCAATGCTGGGATTGGAGTGCCTATCCAGAGCAACAAGTGGTGAAATAGCCTGTAATGCTGGGACTTGTAGTGCCTTTGACAGATCCTGCAATGCTGGGACTTGTAGTGCCTATGATATATCCTGCAATGCTGGGTCTTGTAGTAGCTATCCTGAGCAACCTGTGGTGATAGATCCTGCAATGCTTGGACTTGTAATGCCTATGATATACAATACAATGCTGGGACTTGTAGTGCCTATCCAGACCAACCTGTGGTGATAGATGCTGCAATGCTGGGACTTGTAGTGCCTATCCTGAGCAACCTGTTTTGATAGATCTTGCAATGCTGGGACTTGTAGTGCCTATGATATATTATGCAATGCTGGGACTTGTAGTGCCTATGATAGATCCTGCAATGCTGGGAATTGAAGGGCCTATCCAGAGCAACAAGTGGTGATAGACTCTGCAATGCTGGTACTTGTAGTGCATTTGATAGATCCTGCAATGCTGGGACTTGTAGTGCCTTTCCAGAGCAACCTGTGGTGATAGATCCTGCAATGCTGGGACTTGTAGTTCCTTTCCTTAGCAACCTGTGATGATAGATCCTTCAATGCTGGCACTTGTAGTGCCTGTCCTGAGCAACCGGTGGTGATTAAATCCTGCAATGCTGGGACTTGTAGTGCCTATCTTGAGCAACCTGTGGTGATAGATCCTTCAATGCTAGGTCTTCAAGTACTTATCCTGAGCAACCTGTGGTGATAGATCATGCAATGCTGGGACTTGTAATGCCTATGATATATCATACAATGCTGGGACTTGTAGTGCCTATCCTGAGCAACCTATGTTGATATATCCTTCAATGCTATGACTTGTAGTGCCTATGATAGATCCGGCAATGCTGGGACTTGTAGTGCCTATGATAGATCCTGCAATGCTGGGACTTGTAGTGCCTATCCAGAGCAGGATGTGGTGATACATCCTGCAATGCTATGACTTGTAGTGCCTACGATAGATGCTACAATGCTCGGACTTGTAGTGCCTATCCTGAGCAACCTGTGTTGATGGATCTTGCAATGCTGGGACTTGTAGTGCCTATTCTGGGCAACTTGTGGTGATAGATCCTGAAATGCTGGGACTTGTAGTTCCTTTCCTGAGCAACCTGTGGTAATAGATCATGCAATACTGGGATTTGTGTTGCCTATGATATATTATGCAATGCTGGGACTTGTAGTTCCTTTCCTGAGCAACCTGTGGTAATAGATCATGCAATACTGGGAATTGTGTTGCCTATGATATATTATGCAATGCTGGGACTTGTAGTGCCTATGATAGATCCTGCAATGCTGGGACTTGTAGTGCCTATTCTCGGCAACTTGTGGTGAGAGATCCTGCAAAGGTGGGACTTGTAATGCCTATGATAGTTCCTGCAAAGCTGGGACTTGTAGGGTCTATACTGAGCAACAATTGGTGATAGACCCTGCAATGCTGGGACTTGTAGTGCCTTTGATAGATCATGCAATGCTGGGACCTGTAGTGCCTTCCCAGAGCAACCTGTGGTGATAGATCCTGCAATGCTGGGATTTGTAGTGCCTATCCAGAGCAACAAGTGGTGAAAGAGCCTGCAATGCTGTAACTTGTAGTGCCTTTGACAGATCCTGCAATGCTGGGAATTGAAGTGCCTATCCTTAGCAACCTGTGTTGATATATCCTTCAATGCTATGACTTGTAGTGCCTATGATAGAAATTGCAATGCCGGGCCTTTTGGTGCCTATTCTTGGCAACCTGTGGTGATAGATCCTGCAATGCTGGGACTTGTAGTTCCTTTCCATAGCAACCTGTGCTGATAGATCCTGCAATGCTGGGACTTGTAGTGAGTATCCTGAGCAACCTGTGGTGATTAAATCCTGCAATGCTGGGACTTGTAGTGTTTATCCTGAGCAACCTGTGGTGATAGATTCTGCAATGCTGGGACTTGTAGTGCCGATCCAGAGCAACCTGTGGTGATAGATCCTGCAATGCTAGGACTTGTAGTGCCTATGATATATCCTGCAATGCTAGGTCTTGTAGTACCTATCCTGAGCAACCTGCAATGCTAGGACTTGTAGTGCCTTTGATAGATCCTTGTTAGGGAAATAATTCACCGTCTCAGACCGTCCTCGGGCATCAAGGTAATATTTATTGCATATGCAAGAGAAATGAATTACACGTTCACGCAGCCTTCATCATTTCTAAGGAATATACTGTGGTACATGTTTTTTATAAGCCCTGGACACCCCCCTTTCCTGTCTTAAAACATGCCCAGTCTCATGTATTTTCAACTTTATTCTGGACAGAACAGGAAAGGTGGAAGTGTCTGTTACAGACTGTTATCTTGATATAACAATGCTTACAGGATACTGACTTGAAAACTCCCCAAGTCAACACAAAAATACAGGATACATTCAAAACTGCACATCTAAGCATATTATATTGCTGAGTATATATATATATTGCTGACTCCATATTATCACTATAACTTATTTCTAGGCCATGATAATCCAAAATGGCGTCTTTCATAACTGACATTTAAAGTATAATTTCTCTAACATCTCCCCCCTTTTATACTCATAATGTCAATACTTCAAATATCCAGGTTATTTTATTTTACCAGGTATTATCATTTAGACAGATGAGTCTTTAGCGAGAGTTGTAAATTCATCATCAGGTTCGGAGTATAGTTGCGTGTCGCTCTGGAGGAGCATAGTTTTTGTTAAAGATGTGTCAATCAGTCTTTGAAGAATTCCCCTAATACAGGGAATGCAGCAACATCCACACAATGTAAGAACTGCGGCTGCCATGACAATAGAGATAAGCAAACTTTTTGCAAGATCACCCCATTTACCAAACCATTTTTCGAAAAGTCCTGTCAGGGGATTCTCTACACCAGAGTTCTCAGCTAATTCTTCAGATAGCATTTGTAGGCCTTGTAAGGCTTTGGTGATACTTCCATTAGGTGCCGTATTGTTTGGAATAAAAGTGCAGCAGAAGGTGCCGAACATTTTCCATACCCCGCCCCTTTCTGCCAGCAACATATCCAACGCTATACAGTTCTGCCACGCTGTCAAAGAGGTGGCGTCCAATTGTGCTGCTATACCTTTGATAGCATCTCTGGTGTAATTCACAAACCTCTGCTGGTTGTAGTAGATGTAGTTTATCCAGTCGACGTTCTTGTTGGGCTGGACCCATATGAAGAGTGAGGTGAGTCCTGCTGTTATTTGATTCTGCGCTTTAAATTCATCTGGAACTCCTCGTGGAACACCTATTTCGTCTATATACACTCGGTTGTCAATTGAGCCTTGTGGTGTTTCTCTCTTAATTCGTTTAAAAAAGTATTTACCTGGTAATTTCATTGATTTATCACTTATAGGAACTATATAAAAGGGAAGCAGCAATCGGGTAAGGGCACAACTACCCCCCCATCTGGCTGGCAGTCTGGGCCTTAGTCCCTTATCTCCACACAGCCACCAAACATCAGCCAATTGCCGTTTCTGTTCCTGAAACCATTTTAGTTGGTACTTAATGTCTGTAGTAAGGATTGTAGTTGCACAGTATTCCGTGGATAGGGTGCCAACATTTGTACCATTACTATCATTGTTAGAAAAACAAGTAAAATTTCCTGGTAATGCTTGTACTGATGGGGGTATACTTTGCATTTTAGTCTTTGGGTATCTCTTTTTCTCATTTGCACATTCCGACCCAGTAATATTTTCTGAAAACATTCTTATTATACAAGTCAAGTCAGTTTCCTCTTCAGGGAGAGGAACGGTGGCTAATTGTGGTCTTGGATTTGCACAAGAAATACAATCACCTAACCCACTCATTTTTGTCTCCAAATCCTGTTTCTATACTTAATTGTTCTTTATAGGTAAAATCTGTTTTGACCAAAGAGGGATTAAGTTTAAACTGTGTTGGTTCTGGGGCTGGGGTGATTTGACCAGGGGTTACAACCTTAATAGTAATTCTCCCTAGTAGATCACCCTGACTTGCCCTATATACTCCTAGTCCATAAACTCCAGCATCTGATACCTGTGGGTTTTTTATTGTTATTGAAATGGGATTACACTTCCCACGTATAGTACGGTACTGGCAGCTCCCAGTCCACCCCCGGCGGCTATATATTGATATACGTTCTACCTGATCCTTCCTCTGTTCAGGGATCACGGCAGAACTAGAAAGCCATCCGTCATCATCGGATGAACACCATACATCAGCCCATGTACTGCATTCTGGAGTAGAGCATAGATATTTGCCATCAAAGACATACCTTTGATGCCCAATGTCTATGACCTGACTGAGATCAAATCGTATGGTGGTGGTCTTACCCTGTGTAACAGTTATAGTGGCACCGTCTGGTCCCTTTGTCATCTGTCTTTCCCCCCTTTGACCCATTATGCTCAACATCGGGATAAGGTCAAGAAGCACATAAATTCCCACAACTATGCCCACTATTATCAATATGGCAAAAAGTATTCTCCCCCTCCATGTCTTGGTAAAATACCCTGGCTCGAACAAAAGTCTCTCTCTGGGTCTTTCCTCCACCCCTATGAGTCCATATTGCACCATGTTCTTCCTCTGTTGTGTGGTAGTTAATTCTTAATCAGTTTTTTACTCAAATAGTGTGCCTTCTTGCAGTGGGTGAGATGTATCCAAGGTATCTGTTCCACGATTTTTACTGCAGTAGGGGTAGATAACAATACTTGATAGGGTCCTTCCCACCTGGGGTCAGACCAAGTCTTTCTCTTTATTATTTTTATCCAGACCCAATCTCCAGGTTTTACAAGATCTTCCTGCTCTGATTTAGTCTCTTGACCTGTAAGAGAATTTGGGCATAGGAGTTCTTTAGTTGTTAGCAACTTCCTCATATAATTTGCCAGTTCATAGTCCATTTCCTCGTCATCTCTAGTAAATGCTCTAAGTTGTGGAATATAATAAGGTTTACCATACAGCATTTCATACGGTGTTAGTCCTTTAACAGTAGGGGTAATTCTTGTACTCAACAATGCCATTGGCAAACACTGAACCCAGTTTTTCCCTGTCTCTATCAATTTTCTTAGTTTACTCTTTAAGGTACCATTGTGTCTCTCCACTGTGCCCGCAGATTGTGGGTGGTAGACACAGTGGTTCTTTAGGTCAATATTGTACCATTTACCAATTTGTTGTATCGTTCGGTTTACAAAATGGGAGCCGTTGTCACTGTAAATCACAGAGGGGATTCCTTGACGTGGAATCACCTCTTTGATTAGTACTTTGGCCACTGACTGCCCATCTGGGCAGGGGCGGATCCAGAGTCTAGTCTCGGGAGGGGCACTGCCAGAAAATATATTTTTTTGGGGTACATCTATCGGGGAAAAGGCTGGTGTTGGCGCTTCAATCATCACGGCACCATGGTTGTTATGGTGTCAGGATGATTGAAGCGCATTATTACTATTATTACATTGTTGTAAAAAATTAAATAGTTTAACTCACCATAATGCAGAATCAGTGGAAGCCCCGAGTGTGTCACTTGCCACGTCCCCTGTCACCAGATGCAGATTGTCACTTGCCACGTCGCCTGCCACATGTTGCGGATTGTCTCTTGCCACATCGCCTGTCACCAGATGAAGATTGTCACTTGCCACTTGCTAAGGTGGTCTCGTGTCCCAGAGACAGGCAGCAGAGAAATGTTGTAATCCCCATTAGTATAGAATCCCCCCTCAGTACAGAGCCCCCATTAGTATAGAATCCCCCCTCAGTGCAGAGCCCCCATTAGTATAGAATCCCCCCTCAGTGCAGAGCCCCCATTAGTATAGAATCCCCCCTCAGTGCAGAGCCCCCATTAGTATAGAATCCCCCCTCAGTACTGAGCCCCCCATTAGTATAGAATCCCCCCTCAGTACAGAGCCCCCCATTAGTATAGAATCCCCCCTCAGTGCAGAGCCCCCCATTAGTATAGAATCCCCCCTCAGTGCAGAGCCCCCATTAGTATAGAACCCCCCCCTCAGTGCAGAACCCCCATTAATATAGAATCCCCCGTCAGTGCAGAACCCCCATTAATATAGAATCCCCCCTCAGTGTAGAACCCCCATTAATATAGAATCCCCCCCTGCACATGTCAACCCACATATACATGGACGTGTGCTGTGCTGTGCAGTGCACTCATACTTGTTAGTTAGTAAGTTACTGCTGTCTGCTGTATTATAGTAAGGAGGCGCCACTTCAGGCTGTGTCACGCTGTCACCGGCGTCATGTCGGGACCGGGTAGGTCGGCTCTGAGAGACTCGAGTCCGACCTCCGACGTGACGCCGTGACTCACTCACACACTGCAGTGTGACTGACGTCACTCGTTGCTAACGCCAGGGCCGCCTGGCGTCTAGCAACGAGTGCAGGGAAGAGGCTCCACCCACCTCTTTCCTTCAGTGTCAGACAGTGACCGCCGCTGCCCGTACCACACGCGAGTCTCTCTCTCGGCGCCGCTGATCGGCACATGTGAGAGAGAGACTCGGGCCGGCAGCGGAGCGGCAGCCAGGATACAATAATTCAGAGTGTGCTATTATTTCGGGGGGGGGGCAATTGCCCTGTTGCCCCCCCCCCTGGATCCGCCCCTGCATCTGGGTGTGTCATAGGAAAAGCTTCCACACATTTCGTAAACATGTCAACAATAATCAGACAGAACTTTTTATTCTCACATTTGTTCAATTCAATAAAATCCATGCATATCGTGTGAAATGGATAAGGGGGTTTTGGGAAATGGCCCCTTAAGGGTCTTAGAGCACCTTGGGCATGGTATCTGTTACAAAGCGGACATGTGAGGCAAAAATTTCTAGAATAGTTCGTAAACCCATATGTTGTGAACACCTTGTTGATCACCTGCACCATCCCTTCTTTTGAGATATGGGCATGCCCATGACTCAATAATGCAGCATATCTAAAAAGTGATGTAGGTAAGATGGGTTTACCTTCTGTACTTGTGTATATACCATTGACCAGCGTTGCCCCTTTAGATAACCACTTTTGTTTTTCACCTGTCGGTGATGTTTTCTGCATTTCTGATAACCATGTTTTATCAATAGCTTTCCGTACCCCATCATTTTCTTGGGGACCTGTATAGTATATGTGTGTTTTTTGCGGTTCTGTAGCAGCTTCCCTTGCGGTCTTGTCTGCTAGTGCATTCCCTAGAGTAATTGGATCTGTTCCCTTTCTGTGTGCTGTACATTTACAAATAGCCACTTGTGTTGGTTTTTGTACATTTTTCTAGAAGGGCAAGGATAAGATCTCTATGTGAGATTGGTTTACCTGTGGACGTAATCATACCCCTATTTTTCCATTGCTGGGCAAATATGTGTATAGTAGAAAAAGCGTATTGACTGTCTGTATAAATATTTATTTTCTTCCCTTCCCCTAGACTACAGGCCCTGGATAGGGCAATAATTTCAGCTTGTTGTGCGGAGTATGAACTAGGAAGGGGTCTGGCTTCAATGACCTGGTCATGTGTTACTACAGCGTATGCCGTTTGATTTACCCCTTTATCGTCCTTTTTACAAGACCCATCAACAAAAAAGGTAATGTCAGCATCGGGAAAGGGAATATCAGTGAGATCCTTCCTAGGGAGTACCCGTTCATCAATTTGTGCTATACAATCATGTGGATCCCCATCACTAGGTGTTGGTAACAGTGTGGCTGGGTTCAATGTGGTACACCTCTCGATTGTAATGTGAGGCTGTCCCAAAAGAGTAGTCATACATGATAGATGCCTGGCAGGAGATAAATAGGAGATTTTGTCTTGCAGTAAGATTACTGAAATGGCATGTGGGACTTTAAGTACCAGGGGGTGGAACAGTACTATCAGTGCAGAGGACTGTATGGCCAATGAGGCTGCTACTACAGCTTGTACACAGTGGGGCAAACTCCGGGCTACTGGATCTAATTTAGTGGAATAGAATGCAATTGGTTTGTGCTTGTCCCCATAAACTTGTGTAAGAACAGAAGTCATGTACCCTTCCTTACAATCTACAGTCTGAAAAAAGGTTTTACTGTAATTCGGAAGGCTAAGTACAGCGGAACCTACAATGAGGTGCTTTATCTTTGTAAATGCATCCTCTGCTTGCACATTCCACTGAATGGAATCTTTTGCAGCCATTAGTGAACCATAGATGAGATCAGAAAGAGGCGCCACCTCCGTAGCATAATTTGCTATCCATGCTCTACAGAAATTTGCTATGCCAAGAAATGACATCATTTCTTTTTTGGTACGTGGTTTGGGGGCTTGAAGGATGGCCTCTTTTCGGATCTCATCCAAATGTCTACCTTCTTGAGATAAAATATAACCCAGGTATTTCACCTTTTCTTTCCACAGTTGCAATTTGTCTTTGCTGACTTTGTGACCTTGGTCTGCGAGGAAATGCATGAGAGCCAAGGTGTCAATTTTACATTGTTGCTCTGTAGGAGCCGCTACCAGAATGTCATCCACATACAAGAGAATTTGGCTCCCACTGGGAGGTACAAACCGAGACAAATTATTGGACATTTCTTGTGAGAATATAGTTGGACTTTCACAATATCCCTGGGGTAACCTGGTGTATGTGTATTTTTTTTTTTTTTTTTTTTTTGTACGTAAATGCAAACCAGAACTGACTATCTTTGTGTAAGGGAATGGAAAAGAAGGCATTACTGATATCGATGACAGAAAATACCTTATTCTCTGGGTGGAGGGCGTTCAGGAGGACATGCGGGTCTGGGACCACCGGGGCCCTCGGTAATACGGCCCTATTGACCGCCTGTAAATCCTGCACGAGTCTCCACCCATCTTCCCCTCCCTTCTGCTTCCTAACTGGGAACAAGGGCGTATTGCATGGTGAAATTGGGCATTCAATGATGACACCTTTTACTAATAATTCCTTTATCAAGGGATCTACACCCTCTTCAGCGTCTTTCCTCAGTGGATATTGTTTTTGGTGAGGCCTCATTGTACTCTTAGGGGTTATTTGGACTTCACTGGCTGTTTTAATTAGGCCCACGTCCGTCTTTCCTCTTGACCACAAGATATCGGGGACGTCTTTTAGGGCATCCTCTTCCTCTTGGGTCAAAAGTGTCAGTCATTGTCTTTTGTCACAAATTGTAATCATGTGAGTTCTGGGTATACACTTAACAAACCACGTCAATTTGTACCTCCAAATCCCTCTAGATTTTAGTTCCTTGTCTGTCAATTGGACCCAGTCCGTGATAAGTTCTCCCAGCTCATGCCATGATACCTTGGGGTTCCGGGTGACCGAAACATGAGGTACAGTATCCTGCCTGTATATTTGCAGAATAGGCTGTGGTAGGAGACAAGTAGCCACGCTATTTCCTTCCTTATCACAGTACAAGTATTTTAAGAGAACCTCAGTGTTAGTGAGACTCATTAACTGTTTCTCATAGGACTTATCGGGCCCAGAGGTCTTTTTGTAATACATGGTGCAATAGAGGTTTGTCTGGACCTTATACCTTTTCCTCTCAGGCTCTTCTTCAATTATTTCTGTCAGGGTTTTGGGTATATTTAAGCCCTCAGTTTGCAAATCCAGGCTGTACCAGTATCGGGGCTCATTATCCACGGCTGTGTTGTTTTTCACACAGCCGATGGGCTTTGAGACCTCCCTCCACTGGTACGACAGAAATATCAAGAGCGTGTAACATGTCTCTACCCAACAAATTAACAGGACATTTAGTTGAAATTAAAATTTTACACTGAGCCTTTTTACCTGTCTGTGGATCTTCCACAGTAAGGCCTTCGGACACGGCCTCCTGGTGCATCAACCCATTTGCAGATTTCACATATACTACACCTTTTTTCTTTACCCCTGGGGGCATATACAGTGGGTGTATCAGGGTCCTGCAAGCCCCAGTGTCACAAAGAAATGTTACTCATCTACCCTTCACAACCAAGGTTATTTCTGGTTTGACTTCAGCATGCAAACAAGTTTCAACAGCGCATACATCCAAAATTTCAGATTCTTTCTCATCCTTTTCTTCTGTATCTCTCTCTGCAGACATACCAACATCTAGTCATGCTTCTTCCTCTCTGTTTGACCTACATTCTTTTGCCAAGTGACCTCTTTTACCACACAGGAAACACTCCCCTCTCTCTTCTTTTTCCCCTCATAATCTTGAATGCGGGGCCTTGTTCGAGTGTTTCCCATCCTTCTGTTCTCCTTCTCAATGACATACACATCATTACCTTCATCTACCATAAGCACTTTCCCTTTCTTTACTCTCTTTTTTGATTGGAAGTGCCGCTCAGCATGCCTCGCATACTCAATCAGCTCCTGAAGTCTGCAGATCCTATGGTTGATCATGTGTTTGGTAACAAAACTTGATATAGGGGGAAGCAGCCCCTTCAAGATTGCATTCTTTAACTGTTGTTCATATGGGCTATCGTTTACTTGATTTACTGGGACTTCTATTCCAGAGTGATTATTGAAAATCTCCCTCATCCTAACAATGAAATTGTCCACTGTTTCCTCTTCTCCCTGCACACACTGATTTATCATGGACCAGTCGGCTCGACGTATCCATCTATTCTCTATCCTTGCTATAAGAGCATTTCTCCTGTTTTCCAGTGCTGCATCATCATGAGGCAACACAACTCCCTGATTGTTTAATCCACTCCAATCTCCCACTACATGATGCCAGTCGGGACCCAGGATCTGTCTGATGACCTGCTCTATTTCCCTCCCATTGAGATGATAGCTAGCAATCATTCCCATGATACCATCTCTGAATTGAGCTATGTTGACCTTGGGATGTGGTATCCCTTCAGTAGCTTTTTTAACATCCTCAGGGGTCCAGGGACGATAGACCATCATAGTGTTGGGGACTACTATACCTCCTACATTTTGTCCTGCCCTAGGGTTGGGAACTTCAATTAGTGGAAATTCTTCCTCTCCACATTCTGTTTGTTTCCCTGTTGTGGGGGTTATCAATTTGTTCACCAGGTCCCCAAGAAATTTTGTAACCGTTGCTGTAAGGGGCGTCCCTTGTGGACTCCTCTGGACAGCAAGGGTCATCTTGA
The DNA here is from genome assembly GCF_042186555.1 of Aquarana catesbeiana. Taxonomy (NCBI): domain Eukaryota; kingdom Metazoa; phylum Chordata; class Amphibia; order Anura; family Ranidae; genus Aquarana; species Aquarana catesbeiana. The sequence continues at coordinate 273,886,108 of NC_133332.1, forward strand.
GAGGGGGTTTAGCTACAGCCATAGGAGGATCGATTGCATCTGCAGGTGACCCAGGTGACCACGGGGGAACAACAAACAGTGGAGAGTCAGGTTGCATGGTAAAAGGGTTATTCGTCGATAGTCGGGAGGTCAATGGGGGTGACTTATTGCATGCCTCTGTCCCATATGGTGGTGGGGACTGCAGGTCTGCAATAGGATATAGGGAATTGGGAGCGGGTATTGAAGTCAGAGGGGGAGCAGCAACTGTCAGTGGGGTTGGAGAGGTCTCCAAAGTATGTGCGGGGGCTGTCGGGTGCATTTGGTTTGTTACGTTTTGTTCAGTCAATACTTGCTGAACTAAACTTCGGAGGATGGTCATATTATTGTCCTCCTCTTTGTCCAAAAACAAGAATTTAACCTACGGTTAGCCTCCTCAAGCCATTTCTTTGCCTGGGGAAGGCCTAATTTCTTCTGTTTCCTTATTTTCGTGCCGGCATCATTTTTAAGCTTTCTACACAACAATCCTTATTTAAAGATGCATCAAAATCATACTTTGTTTTCCACATTTTAAGAAATTTCACATTCTCTTTGTCTAGACTACACATATACTTAGCATCCTCATTCATACCAACAGATTTTCCATGGATCATACCCATTTTGTTTATCGTGCACACGGAGCTCTTTTTTTTGTTAATGTCTTCTCACAATGACACAACACACGCACACAGTATCTTAGCACTTGCAGTCACTCACAGACTTTCTAGTCGTGATATATCACTTCTAGATTACTGATCTTGTGTATTGCTAAAACACTGGTGTCTTAGAGAATTTACAGAATTACGAGGAGACTGAATTCTCCCGACTGTTTTTTCATCCTATTAAAACATTTAATATTTCAGTCCTTGATCCAAGGGTATTTATGTGCCTACTCAGGATTAATACAACATATGAGGCTGGCATGAACACTGCGGTCCGCCAAATGTCCTCTGTTTGTTACCTGGAAATCTATCAGGCCACACCCTTGTATCAACGGAGGGGGGGGGTTCTTTATCTGGAAGTATTTTTGATCCAAGGGTATTTATATGCCTAGAAATCTATCAGGCCACACCCTTGTATCAACAGGGGGTTCTTTAGGTTTTGATCTAGGAGTATTTATGTGTCCCCAAGGGATTTTCTGCAGTTTACAAGGCTGTCTGGATCTAAGATCCAATCGACAAATTTCCTTTATCTGCACCCGGATATTAGTATGGGACCATACCCCTATATCAAATGACAATTAACCAGAAGAATCAAACAAGAACACACAAGAGAGAACACCCGCAATGCTCGACTGCCGCCAGGTCGCCCTGAGCGCGTCTTCCCAAAACGCGGGCTAGTCACTAGGTCTGCCCATCCAGGATGGCCACAGACGGATCTATACGGGGAATACGTGACCACTTATTTCCCCTCAACAAGAGTAAAGCAGATAGGACAGAAACAGATAAACATTCAATCAATCTCTATATTGTATGTATATATATATTCAAATCCCTTATTCTTCAATTCCTAATCAAGCCTAACACAAAAGGTTAATAATAAAATAAAAATAATAATCTTACCTTGTCCCGAGAGCGGTCTCTTGTGCTGATCCGGTAAGTCGCTGCCCGGGAGGCACTAGTTCAGCAGACCGGCCTCTTTTTAACATCTAATTTGAGATGGAGGACTTACAGTTTTGCCGTACGGTCATCGGTCACTGTTGGCCAGTGCGTCTCGGGGAATTGGACTCCCGGCTCGAAAGACCAAATTGTTAGGGAAATAATTCACCGTCTCAGACCGTCCTCGGGCATCAAGGTAATATTTATTGCATATGCAAGAGAAATGAATTACACGTTCACGCAGCCTTCATCATTTCTAAGGAATATACTGTGGTACATGTTTTTTATAAGCCCTGGACACCCACCTTTCCTGTCTTAAAACATGCCCAGTCTCATGTATTTTCAACTTTATTCTGGACAGAACAGGAAAGGTGGAAGTGTCTGTTACAGACTGTTATCTTGATATAACAATGCTTACAGGATACTGACTTGAAAACTCCCCAAGTCAACACAAAAATACAGGATACATTCAAAACTGCACATCTAAGCATATTATATTGCTGAGTATATATATATATTGCTGACTCCATATTATCACTATAACTTATTTCTAGGCCATGATAATCAAAATGGCGTCTTTCATAACTGACATTTAAAGTATAATTTCTCTAACAATCCTGCAATGCTGGGACTTGTAGTGCCTATCCTGAGCAACCTGTGGTGATACATCCTGCAATTCTGGTACTTGTATTGCCTATGAAAGATCCTGCAATGCTGAGACTTGTAGTGCCTATCCAGAGCAACAAATAGTGATAGATCCTGCAATGCTGGGACTTGTAGTGCCTTTGATAGAGCGTGCAATGCTGGGACTTGTAGTGGCTATTATAGATCCTGCAATGCTAGGACTTGTAATGCCTATGATAGATCCTGCAATGCTGGGACTTGCAGTGCCTATCCTGAGCAACCTGTGTTGATATATCCTTCAATGCTATGACTTGTAGTGCCTATGATAGATCCTGCAATGCTGGGACTTGTAGTGCCTATTATAGATCCTGTAATGCTAGGACTTGTAGTAACTATGATATTTCCTGCAATGCTGGGACTTGTAGTGCCTATCCTGAGCAACCTAAGGTGATAGAAACAGCAACACTGGTACTTGCAGTGCCTATGATAGATCCTACAATGCTGGGTTTTGTAATATACTGAGCAACCTGTGTTGATATATCCTGCAATGCTGGGACTTGTAGTGCCTATCCTGAGCAACCTGTGGTGATACATCCTGCAATTCTGGTACTTGTATTGCCTATGAAAGATCCTGCAATGCTGAGACTTGTAGTGCCTATCCAGAGCAACAAATAGTGATAGATCCTGCAATGCTGGGACTTGTAGTGCCTTTGATAGAGCGTGCAATGCTGGGACTTGTAGTGCCTATCCAGAGCAACCTGTGGTGATAGATCCTGCAATGCTGGGACTTGTAGTGGCTATTATAGATCCTGCAATGCTAGGACTTGTAGTAACTATATTTCCTGCAATGCTGGGACTTGTAGTGACTATCCTGAGAAACCTATGGTAAAGGAACCTGCAATTCTGGTACTTGTACTGCCTATGATAGATCCGGCAATGCTGGGACTTGTAGTGCCTATCCAGAGCAACCTGTGCTTATAGATTCTGCAATGCTATGACTTGTAGTGCCTATGAGAGATGCTGCAATGCTGGGACTTGTAGTGCCTGTTCTGGTAAACCTGTGGTGATAGATCCTGCATTGCCGGAACTTGTAGTGCGTATGATAGATCCTGCGATGCTGGGACTTGTAGGGCCTATCCAGAGCAACAAGTGGTGATAGACCCTGCAATCCCGGGACTTGTAGTGCCTTTGATAGATCCCGCAATGCTGGGACTTGTAGTGCCTATCCAGAGCAACCTGTGGTGATAGATCCTGCAATGCTGGGACTTGTAGTGCCTATGATAGATCCTGCAATTCTGGGACTTGTAGGGCCTTATCCAGATACCTGTGCTGATATATCTAGCAATTCTTGGACTTGTAGTGCCTATGATAGATCCTGCAATGCTTGGACGTGTAGTGCCTATGATAGACCCTGCAATGCTGGGACTTGTAGTACCTACACTGAGCAACCTGTGGTGATAGATATTGCAATTCTGGTACTTGTACTGCCTATGATAGATCCTGCAATGCTGGGACTTGTAGTGCCTATTCTGAGCAACCCGTGGTGATAGAAACTGCAATGCTAGGACTTGTAGTACCTATGATATATCCTGCAATGCTGGGACTTGTAGTGCCTGTCCTGAGCAACATGTGGTGATAGAAACTGCAATGCTGGGACTTTCTGTGCCTATGATAGATCCTACAATGCTGGGACTTGTAGTGCCTATCCTGAGCAACCTGTGGTGATAGATCCTACAATGCTGGGACTGTAATGCCTATGATAGATCCTGCTATGCTGGGACGTGTAGTGTCTATGATAGATCCTGCAATGCTGGGATTTGTAGTGCCTATCCAGAGCAACCTGTGGTGATAGATCCTGCAATTCTAAGATTTGTAGTGCCTATGATATATCCTGCAATGCTGGGACTTGTAGTGCCTATCCTGAGCAACCTTTTGGTGATAGAAACTGCAAAGCTGGGGCTTGCAGTGCCTAAGATAGATCGTACAATGCTGCGACTTGTAGTGAATATCCTAAGCAACTGTGTTGATATATCCTGCAATGCTGGGACTTGTAATGCCTTTCCAGAGCAACCTGTGGTGTTAGATCCTGCAATGCTGAGACTTGTAGTGCCTGTCCAGAGTAACAAGTGGTGATAGATCCTTCAATGCTGGGACTTGTAGTGCCTTTGATGGATCCTGCAATGCTGGGACTTGTAGTGCCTATCCTGAGCAACCTGTGGTGATAGATCCTGCAATGCTAGGATTTGTAGTACCTATGATAGGATCCTGCAATGCTGGGACTTGTAGTGCCTATCCTGAGCAACCTGTGGTGAGTGATCCTGCATGCTGGGACTTGTAGTGCCTATTATAGATCTTGTAGTGCCTATGATAGATCCTGCAATGCTGGGAATTGTAGTTCCTATCCAGAGCCACCTGTGGTGATAGATCCTGCAATGCTAGGATTTGTAGTACCTATCCTGAGCAACATGTGGTGATAGAAACTGCAACGCTAGGACTTGCAGTGTCTATGATAGGATCCTACAATGCTGGGATTTTTAGTGAATATCCTGAGCAACCTTTGTTGAGAGATCCTGCAATTCTGGTACTTGTACTGCCTATGATAGATCCTGCAATGCTGGGACTTGTAGTTCCTTTTCTGAGCAAGCTGTGGTGATAGATCCTGCAATGTTAGGACTTGTAGTGCCTATGATATATCCTGCAATGCTGGGACTTGTGCCTATCCTGAGCAACATGTGGTGATAGATACTGCAATGCTGGGACTGTAATGTCTATAATAGATCTTGCTATGCTGGGACTTGTAGTGCCTATGATATATCCTGCAATGCTGGGACTTGTAGTGCCTATCCTGTGCAGCAAGTGGTGATAGATCCTGCAATGCTGGGACTTGTAGTGCCTTTGATAGTTCCTGCAATGCTGGGACTTGTAGTGCCTATCCTGAGCAACCTGTGGTGGGTGATCCTGCATGCTGGGACTTGTAGTGTCTATTATAAATCTTGTAATGCTAGGACTTGTAGTGCCTATGATAGATCCTGCAATGCTGGGAATTGTACTGCCTATCCTGAACCACCTGTGGTGATAGATCCTGCAATACTAGGACTTGTACTACCTATGATATATCCTGCAATGCTGGGCCTTATAGTGCCTATCCTGAGCAACCTGTGGTGATAGAAACTGCAACGCTGGGACTTGCAGTGCCTATGATAGGATCCTACAATCCTGGGATTTGTAGTGAATATCCTGAGCAACCTGTGGTGAGAGATCCTGCAATTCTGGTACTTGTACTGCCTATGATAGATCCTGCAATGCTGGGACTTGTAGTGCCTATCCTGAGCAACCTGTGTTGATATATCCTTCAATGCTATGACTTGTAGTACCTATGATAAATCCGGCAATGCTGGGACTTGTAGTGCCTATGATAGATCCTGCAATACTCGGACTTGTAGTGCCTATCCTGAGCAACCTGTGGTGATAAATCCTGCAATGCTGGGACTTGCAGTGCCTATCCGGAGCAACGTGTGGTGATAGATCCTGCAATGCTGGGACTTGTACTGCCTATGATAGATCCTTTAATGCTGGGACTTGCAGTGCCTATGATAGATCCTACAATGCTAGGATATGTAGTGCCTATCCAGAGCATTTATCAATCAGAATGCATGTGCCTCCACTGTAGGGACACTTATATTTTAGTGTTAGGACCACAGATATCAGGGTGCCGTGACGAGGCTCTTTGGCTTACGCATGCATTTGCAAATGCGTGTGGACTAAACCCCTGTTTTTAATGCATACTGTTAGACAGGTTAATTTGTTTGTCTGCGAGCTGGTGGTAAGTAGGCTTGGAATTTTTTCCTGGGTATTCCCCAGGCCTTGTTTATATCTGTTTGTAGCCCTCCAATGCTGCTTACTGCGATAGCCAGCTATAAATGAGGGTGGTGGTAAGTTTTTTTTTTTTGTTTTTTTTTTTAGATCACCTTGGTGTGAGTATTGGTCCAGCAATGCAGCAGCACCTTTGCAGCCATTGTGCTATTTGCTGGGTGTCTGGTGTGCTCCTGTACCTTTAAGAAGGGGTGGGCTGCCCTTCAGTCCACCTGCTCTCATTTATCCATCAGAATGCATGTGTCTCCACTGTGGGGACACTCATATTTTAGTGTTAGGACCACAGATATCAGGGTGCCGTGACGAGGCACTGTGGCTTACGCATGCATTTGCAAATGCGTGCGTTCTAAACCCCTGATTTTAATGCATACTCTTAGAAAGGTTAATTTGGTTGTCTGTGAGCTGGTGGTAATAAGACTTGGAATTTTTTCCACGGTATTCCCCAGGCCTTGTTTATACCTATCCAGAGCAACTTGTCTTGATAGATCTTGCAGTGCCTATGATAGATCCTACAATCCTGGGACTTGTAGTGCCTATCCTGAGCAACCTGTGGTGATAGACCATGCAATTTTGGTACTTGTACTGCCTATGATAGATCCTGCAATGCTGGGACTTGTAATGCATGTGATAGATCATTCAATGCTGGGACTTGTAGTGCCTATCCAGAGCAACCTGTGTTGATAGATCGTGCAATGCTGGGACTTGTAGTGCCTATGATAGATCCTGCAATTCTGGGACTTGTATGGCCTTATCCAGATACCTGTGGTGATAGATCCTGCAATGCTGAGACTTGTCATGCATGTGATGGATCATTCAATGCTTTGACTTGTAGTGCCTATTATAGATCCGGCAATGCTGGGACTTGTAGTGCCTATGATAGTTCCTGCAATGCTGGGACGTGTAGTGCCCTTCCAGAGCAACCTGTGGTGATAGACCCTGCAATACTGGGACTTGTAGTGCCTTTGATAGATGCTGAAATGCAGAGTCTTGTAGTGCCTATCCTGAGCAACCTGTGTTGATATATCCTTCAGTGCTATGACCTGTAGTGCCTATGATAGATCCGGCAATGCTGGGACTTGTAGTGCCTATGATAGATCCTGCAATGCTTGGACGTGTAGTGCCTATGATAGACCCTGCAATGCTGGGAGTTGTCGTACCTACACTGAGCAACCTGTGGTGATAGATATTGCAATTCTGGTACTTGTACTGCCTATGATAGATCCTGCAATGCTGGGATTTGTAGTGCCTATCCAGAGTAACCTGTGTTGATATATCCTGCAATGCTGGGACTTGTAATGCCTATCCCGAGCAACAAGTGGTGATAGCTCCTGCAATGCTGGGACTTGTAGTGCCTTTGATAGATCTTGCAATGCTGGGAATTGTAGTGCCTTTCCAGAGCAACCTGTGGTGTTAGATCCTGCAATTCTGGTACTTGTATTGCCTATGATAGATCCTTCAATGCTGGGACTTGTAGTGCCTATTATAGATCTTGCAATGCTGGGAATTGTAGTGCCTATCCAGAGCCACCTGTGGTGAGTGATCCTGCAATGCTAGGATTTATATTACCTATGATATATCCTGCAATGCTGGGACTTGTAGTGCCTATCCTGAGCAACATGTGGTGATAGAAACTGCAACGCTAGGACTTGCAGTGTCTATGATAGGATCCTACAATGCTGGGATTTGTAGTGAATATCCTGAGCAACCTATGTTGAGAGATCCTGCAATTCTGGTACTTGTACTGCCTATGATAGATCCTGCAAAGCTTTGACTTGTAGTACCTTTGATAGATTCTGCAATGCTGGGACTTGTAGTGCCTTTCCAGAGAAACCTGTGGTGATATAACCTGCAATGCTGGGACTTGTAGTGCCTATGATAGATCCTGCAATGCTATGACTTGTAGTGCCTATGATAGATGCAGCAATGCTGGGACTTGTAGTGCCTTTGATAGATCCTGCAATGCTGGGACTTGTAGTGCCTATCCAGAGCAACAAGTGGTGATAGACCCTGCAATGCTGGGACTTGTAGTGCCTTTGATATATCCTGCAATGCTGGGAATTGTAGCGCCTTGCCAGAGCAACCTGTGGTGATAGATCCTGCAATGCTACTATTTGTAGTGCCTGTGATATATCTTGCAATGCTGGGACTTGTAGTGCCTATACAGAGCAACCTGTGGTGATACATCCTGCAATGCTGGGACTTGTAGTGCCTATGATAGATCCTGCAATGCTGGGACTTGTAGTGCCTATCCTGAGCAACCTGTGGTGATTAAATCCTGCAATGCTGGGACTTGTAGTGCCTATCCTGAGCATCCTGTGGTGATTAAATCCTGCAATGCTGGGACTTGTAGTGCCTATCCTGAGCAACCTGTGGTGATTAAATCCTGCAATGATGGGACTTGTAGTGCGTATGATAGAACCTTATGTGCTTTGGACTTTTAGTGCCTATCCAGAGTTACCTGTGGTGATAGATCCTGCAATGCTGTTACTTGTAATGCCTATGATAGTTCCTGCAATGCTGGGACTTGTAGTGCCTATCCTGAGCAACCTGTGTTGATATATCCTTCAATGCTATTACTTGTAGTGCCTATGATAGATCCGGCAATGCTTGGACTTGTAGTGCCTACAAAAGTTTCTGCAATGCTGGGACTTGTTGTGTCTATCCTGAGCAACCTGTGTTGATAGATCTTGCAATGCTGGGACTTGTAGTGATTATCCTGAGCAACCTGTGGTGATTAAATCCTGCAATGCTATGACTTGTAGTGCGTATGATAGATCCTTATGTGCTTTGGACTTTTAGTGCCTATCCAGAGTTACCTGTGGTGATAGATCCTGCAATGCTGTTACTTGTAATGCCTATGATAGATCATACAATGCTGGGAATTGAAGTGCATATCCTTAGCAACCTGTGTTGATATATCCTTCAATGCTATGATAGATCTTGCAATGCCGGGACTTGTAGTGCCTATTCTGGGCAACCTGTGGTAATAGATCCTGCAATGCTGGGACTTGTAGTTCCTTTCCATAGCAACCTGTGGTGATAGATCCTGCAATGCTGGGACTTGTAGTGGCTATCCTGAGCAACCTGTGGTGAATTAAATCCTGCAGTGCTGGGACTTGTGGTGCCTAACCTGAGCAACCTGTGGTGAAAGATCCTGCAATGCTGGGACATGTAGTGCCTACGATAGATCCTGCAATGCTGGGACTTGTAGGGTCTATGCAGAGCAACAAGTGGTGATAGACCCTGCAATACTGGGACTTGTAGTGCCTTTGATAGATCCTGCAATGCTGGGACTTGTAGTGCCTATGATAGATTCTGCAATGCTGGGACTTGTAGGGTCTATCCAGAGCAACAAGTGGTGATAGACCCTGCAATACTGGGACTTGTAGTGCCTTTGATAGATCCTGCAATGCTGGGACTTGTATTGCCTTTCCAGAGCAACCTGTGGTGATAGACCTTGCAATGCTGGGACTTGTAGTGCCTTTCCAGAGCCACATGTGGTCATAGATCCTGCAATGCTAGGACTTGTAGTGCCTATTATAGATCCTGCAATGCTGGGATTTGTAGTGAATATCCTGAGCAATGATAGATCTGATAGAGATGATCGATCTGATAGAGATGATAGAGCTAGAGATGATACGGATATCTCCAGCTCTATCATCTCTGTATAGATAATCAGGGATAGAAATAGAGAGCTGGAAGGTTAGAAAAAAAGAGTGATTCTGCAATGCTGGGACTTGCAGTGCCTATTCTGAGCAACCTGTGGTGATATAACCTGCAATGCTGGGACTTGTAGTGCCTTTGAAAGATCCTACAATGCTGGGACTTGTATTGCCTATCCAGAGCAACCTGTGGTGATAGATCCTGCAATGCTGGGACTTGTAGTGTCTATCCAGAGCAACCTGTGGTGATAGATCCTGCAATGCTGGGACTTGTGCCTATCCTGAGCAACCTGTGGTGACTGATTCTGCAATGCTGGGACTTGTATTGCTTATCCTGAGCAACCTGTGGTGATAGATACTGCAATTCTGGTACTTGTACTGAATATGATAGATCTGGCAATGCTGGGACTTGTAGTGCCTATCCTGAGCAACCTGTGCTGATAGATCTTGCAATGCTGGGACTTGTAGTGCCTATGATACATCCTGCAATGCTGGGACTTGTAGTGCCTATGATAGATCCTGCAATGCTGGAACTTATAGTGCCTATTCTGGTCAACCTGTGGTGATAGATCCTGCATTACTGGGATTTGGACTGCCTGTGATAGATCCGGAAATGCTGGGAGTTGTAGAGCCTATGATAGATCCTGCAATTCTGGTACTGGTATTGTCTATGATAGATCCTGCAATGTTGAGACTTGTAGTGCCTATCCAGAGCAACCTGTGGTGATAGATCCTGCAATGCTGGGACTTGTAGTGCCTATGATAGATCCTGCAATGCTGGGACTTGTATTGCCTAAGATAGATCCTGCAAAGCTGGGACTTGTAGTGAATATCCAGAGCAACAATTGGAGATAGATGCTGCAATGCTGGGACTGGTAGTGCCTATCCAGAGCAACCTGTGGTGATAGATCCTGCAATGCTGGGACTTGTAGTGCCTATGATGCATCCTGCAATGCTGGGACTTGTGGTGCCTATCCTGAGCAACCCGTGGCGATAGAAACTGCAATGCTGGGACTTGTAGTGCCTATGATAGGATCCTACAATGCTGGGACTTGAAATGCCTATCCTGAAAAACCTGTGGTGATAGATCCTACAATGCTAGGACTTGTAGCGCCTATGATTTATCCTGCAATGCTGGGACTTGTGGTGCCTATCATGAGCAACCTGTGGTGATAGAAACTGCAATGCTATGACTTGCAGTGCCTAAGATAGATCCAACAATGCTGGGACTTGTAGTGAATATTCTGAGCAACCTGTTTTGATATATCCTGAAATGCTGGGACTTGTAGTGCCTATCTTGAGCAACCTGTGGTGATAGATCTTGCAATTCTGGTACTTGTATTGCTTATGATAGATCCTGCAATGCTGAGACTTGTAGTGCCTGTCCAGAGCAACAATTGGAGATAGATCCTGCAATGCTGGGACTTGTAGTGCCTATCCAGAGCAACCTGTGGTGATAGATCCTGCAATGCTGGGACTTGTAGTGCCTATCCAGAGCAACAAGTGGCGATAAGCCCTGCAATGCTGGGACTTGTAGTGCCTTTGATAGATCCTGCAATGCTGGGAGTTGTAGTGCCTTTCCAACGCAACCTGTGGTGATATATCCTGCAATGCTGGGACTTGTAGTGCCTATTCTGAGCAACCTGTGGTGATAGAAACTGCAATGCTGGTACTTGCAGTGCCTATGATAGATCCTATAATGCTGGGATTTGTAGTGAATATCCTGAGCAACCTGTGTTGATCTATCCTGCAATGCTGGGACTTGCAGTGCCTATCCTGAGCAAACTGTAGTGATAGATCCTGCATTGCTGGGACTTGTACTGCCTATGATAGATCCGGCAATGCTGGGAGTTGTAGTGCCTATGATAGATCCTGCAATGCTGGGACTGGTAGTGCCTATCCAGAGCAACCTGTGGTGATACATCCTGCAATGCTGGGACTTGTAGTGCCTTTGTAGTGAATGTCCTGAGCAATGATAGATCTGATAGAGATGATCGATCTGATAGAGGTGATAGAGCTAGAGATGATATGGATATCTCCAGCTCTATCATCTCTGTATAGATAATGAGGGATAGAAATAGAGAGCTGGAAGGTTAGAAAAAAAGAGTGATTCTGCAATGCTGGGACTTGCAGTGCCTATGATAGATCCTGCAGTGCTAGGCATTGTAGTACCCATGATATATCCTGCAATGCTGGGACTTGTAGTGCCTATTCTAAAAAAACCTGTTGGGATAGAAACTGCAATGCTGGGACTTGCAGTGCCTATGATAGATCATACAATGCTAGGATTTGTAGTGAATATCCTGAGCAACCTGTGTTGATATAACCTGCAATGCTGGGACTTGTAGTGCCTATCCAGAGCAACCTGTGGTGATAGATCCTGCAATGCTGGGATTTGAAGTACCTATGATATATCCTACAATGCTGGGACTTGTATTGCCTATCCTGAGCAACCTGTGGTGATAGATCCTGCAATTCTGGTACTTGTATTGCCTATGAAAGATTCTGCACTGCTGGGACTTGTAGTACGAATCCAGAGCAACAAGTGGTGATAGATCCTGCAATGCTGGGACTTGTAGTGTCTATCCAGAGCAACCTGTGGTGATAGATCCTGCAATGCTGGGACTTGTAGTGAATATCCTGAGCAACCTGTGTTGATATATCCTGCAATGGTGGGACTTGCAGTGCCTATCCTGAGCAACCTGTGGTGATAGATCCTGCATTGCTAGGACTTGGACTGCCTATGATAGATCAGGCAATGTTGGGACTTGTAGTGCCTATGATAGATCCTGCAATGCTGGGACTGGTAGTGCCTATTCAGAGCAACCTGTGGTGATACATCCTGCAATGCTAGGACTTGTAGTGCCTATGATATATCCTGCATTGCTGGGACTTGTAGTGCCTATCCATAGCAACAAGTGGTAATAGACCCTGCAATGCTGGGACTTGTAGTGCCTTTGATCCTGAAATGCTGGGACTTGTAGTTCCTTTCCTGAGCAACCTGTGGTGATAGATCCTGCAATGCTAGGACTTGTAGTGCCTATGATATATCCTTCAAAGCTAGGACTTGTAGTGCCTATCCTGAGAAACCCGTGGTGATAGATCCTGCAATGCTGGGACTTGTAGTGCCTGTCCTGAGCAACATGTGGTGATAGAAACTGCAATCCTGGGACTTGCAGTGCTTATGATAGATCCTACAATGCTGGGACTTGTAGTGCCTATCCTGAAAAACCTGTGGTAATAGATACTGCAATGCTGGGATTTGTACTGCCTATGATAGATCCTGCAATGCTGGGACATGTAGTTCCTATCCAGAGCAACCTGTGTTGATAGATCTTGCAGTGCTGGGACTTGTAGTGTCTTTTATGGATCCTGCAATGCTGGGACTTGTAGTGCCTTTCGGGAGCAACCTGTGGTGATAGATCCTGCAATTCTATATACTATAAAAAATTTGAAGAACAGCTGACTCCAAAACTATTAGAATATATGAATTCCTTAGGGGAAGATGAAGAAATAAGAAGTGAATCGCTACTAGCTCATATTACAATACTACCAAAAGAAGGGAAAGACAAAGTTAACTGCTCAAGCTACAGGCCAATAGCCCTATTGAACGCTGATACGAAGCTGTACTCCAAGATCCTGGCCACTAGGATAAAAAAACTAATCCCACAGTGGATCAACCCGGACCAGACTGGTTTTGTCCCGGGGAGAGAGGGGCGGGACAACAGCCTAAAATCATTACTGATGTTGCACAAGAAGGTGCAGAATGAGACCCCAGTTCTATTCCTGTCATTGGATGCAGAAAAAGCATTCGACAGGGTAGACTGGGGTTTCATGATGGATACATTGCGGCACTTGGGTATCGGGACAAAAATGATGAAGTGGATAACAAATTTGTATAATGGCCCGACAGCAGTCGTAAAAGTAAGCGGTAGACTCTCTCCAAAAATTAAGATGCAGAACGGAACACGGCAAGGCTGTCCACTGTCTCCACTATTATACGTATTGGCTTTAGAACCATTATTAGCAACACTCCGCAATAACAAAGAGGTAGAAGGAGCGAGACTAGGAGGAAAAGAGCATAAGATCGCAGCTTACGCGGACGACATCTTGATGTACGTATCCAACCCAAGAGTGTCACTCCCAAACATATTGAAAGAAATAAAAAAATACGGAGAACTGTCAAACTTCAAAATTAATCCAATAAAAACGGAAATATTAAACATAGGACTAGAGAAAAAGGAAGTTCAGTTTTTACAAAAAGAATTCCCATTTACGTGGGTAAAAGAACTAAATTACCTTGGAATTAAAATAACTCCTAGAGTGGAAAAAATTTACCAGGCAAATTTTATCCCATTGATCAATGAGGTCAAAGAAGAAATGAAAAAGTTAAGAATACAGCCACTTTCATGGATTGGAAGAATAAATATGTTCAAGATGATGATACTACCCAAAATAAATTACAGATTACAGATGTTACCAGTAAAGATCCCGCAGAGCTTTTTTAAAATAATTAAAACAATTTTGTTAAAATACATATGGTTTAATAAAAAACCAAGAATCAAATACACGCTGATTACAAGGAAAAAGGAGCACGGAGGTCTGGCCGCTCCAGATATAAGTAGGTACTATAAAGCCATAGTCTGAGTCATAGACTGAGAGAGAATAAGATAATAGTGGGTTCATATTTATAGGAGGCGTTTTGTCGTCGATTTTTAAAATTATTAAATAATATCCTAGAAGGGAAAAACAATAAAGATGTGACGGAAACAATCCACAATGATGTGAAAAATGAGAAGAGATAAAGTTTGACATATAAAGTTGAAATAATGTCTCTCAGAAAAATTTTCGCTGAAGTGGGAAAAGAAAAAAAAAAAAAAAAAAAAAGAAAGATCCTGCAATTCTGGGACTTGTAGTGCCTATAATAGCTCCTGCAATGCTGGGACTTGTAGTGCCTTTCCAGAGCAACCTGTGGTGATAGATCCTGCAATGCTATGACTTGTAGTGCCTATAATAGATCCGGCAATGCTTGGACTTGTAGTGCCTATGATAGATGCTGCATTACTGGGACTTGTAGTGCCTTTCCTGAGCAACCTGTGTTGATAGATCTTGCAATGCTGGGACTTGTAGTTCCTTAACTGAGCAACCTGTGTTGATATATCCTTCAATGCTATGACTTGTAGTGCCTATGATAGATCCGGCATTGTTGAGACTTGTAGTGCCCTTCCAAAGCAACCATTGGTGATAGATCCTGCAATGCTGGGACTTGTAGTGCCTATCCTGAGCAACCTGTGTTGATTGATCTTGCAATGCTGGGACGTGTGCCTATTCTGGTCTACCTGTGGTGATAGATCCTGCATTGCTGAAACTTGTAGTGCCTATGATAGTTCCTGCAATGCTGGGATTTGTAGGGCCTATGCTAGATCCTGCAATTCTGGGACTTGTAGAGCCTTATCCAGATACTTGTGGTAATATATCCTGCAATGCTGGGACTTGTAGTGCCTATGATACATCCTGCAATGCTGGGACTTGTAGTGCTTATGATGGATCCTGCAATGCTGGGACTTGTAGTGCCTATCCTGAGCAACAAGTGGTGAAAGACTCTGAAATGCTGGGACTTTTAGTGCCTTTGATAGACCCTGCAATGCTGGGACTTGTAGTGCTTATGGATCTTCCAATGCTGGGACTTGTAGTGCCTATGATAGATCCTGCAATGCTGGGACTTGTAGTGCCTATGATAGATCCTGCAATGCTGGGACTTGTAGTGCCTTTCCAGAGCAACCTGTGGTGATAGATCCTGCAATGCTGGGACTTGTAGTGCCTATGATAGATCCTGCAATGCTGGGACTTGTATTGCCTAAGATAGATCCTGCAAAGCTGGGATTTGTAGTGAATATCCTGTGCAACCTGTGGTGATAGATCTTGCAATGCTGGGACTTGTAGTGCCTGTTCTGGGCAACTTGTGGTGATAGATCCTGCAATGCTGGGACTTGTAGTTCCTTAACTGAGCAACCTGTGGTGATAGATCCTGCAATTCTGGTACTTGTATTGCCTATGATAGATCCTGCAATGCTGAGACTTGTAGTGCCTATCCAGAGCAACAAGTGGTGATAGATCCTGCAATGCTGGGACTTGTGGTGCCTTTGATCCTGCAATGCTGGGACTTGTAGTGCCTATCCAGAGCAAACTGTGGTGAGTGATCCTGCAATGCTGGGACTTGTAGTGCCTATCCTGAGCAAACTGTGTTGATAGAAACTGCAATGCTGGGACTTGCAGTGCCTATGATAGATCCTACAATGCTGGGATTTGTAGTGAATATCCTGAGCAACCTGTGTTGATATATCCTGCAATGCTGGGACTTGTAGTGCCTATCCTGAGCAACCTGTGTTGATATATCCTGTAATGCTATGACTTGTAGTGCCTATGATAGATCCTGCAATGCTGGGACTGGTAGTTCCTTAACTTGTAGTGTCTATGATAGATGCTGCATTACTGGGACTTGTAGTGCCTTTTCTGAGCACTCCTGTGTTGATAGATCTTGCAATGCTCTATCATCTATAGCTCCATCATTTCTAACGCTATCATCGCTATCCTTATCATTTCTGGCTCTATCATCTGTAGCTGTAGATCATCATCATCATCATCTCTATCTCTAGCTCGATCATCTCGAGATGATCTTATGATCTCTAGCATATGTAACTCTATCAGCTCTAGCTCTGTCATGCTGGACGAGAACACCGATGAATGAAGAAAGAAGAAGCATTTAAATAAAGGAATTGTCAAAAACTGTCTCTTGTCATGTTTAACATTTTTGACAGTTTTTTAGTGAAATGGTAGGGGTAATTTTTGTACCCCCTTACCATTTCACACATGAGTGCCGGGATCTGTTAGTCCTTGTCCCCTTAGGAATCTGGAAGCCCCCTTTAACATCAGCCCCCCCGCCCGCAGACCCCCACAACCACCTGCCAACTACCTTGTCCCCACGTTGTCTTCATCAACATAGGGACAAGGTCTTTTGGGGGGCTACCCCAATGTACCTTCCCAATGTTGAAGGCATGTTGCCTTGTACGGTTCAGGAGGGGGGCTGCTCTATCGTCCTCCCTCTTTTACTGCGGCCTGCCAGGTTGCGTGCTCGGATAAGGGCCTAGTGTGGATTATTGGGGGTACCCCACGCCATTTTTTTTTTTGTAATTTTGGCGCGGGGTTCCCCTTAAAATCCATACCAGACCTGAAAGGCCTGGTATGGAATTTAGGGGGACCCCCACGTCATTTTTTTAAAATTTGGTTCGGGGTTCCCCTTTGGGGAATTCCCATGCCGTTTTTATCAATTAACTTTTATGTGTAAAAAAACACGTTTTTAAAACTTTTTTTTTTGCCCCAAACACTTTTTTTATGATAATAACTTGCATATAACCCTTTAAAATTAGCACTTTTGATTTTTCCCATAGACCTTTTTTCCGTGGAATTTGATTTTGCCGCTAACGCACCAAACATGACTCGAACTCGCAGCTCATGCCTAGACAGAGCTAGAGCTGATAGAGCTAGAGATGATAAGGATAGAGATGACAAAGCTAGAAATGAAAGAGCTTGAGATGATTGAAAGAGCTTGAGATGATTGATAGAGTTTAGAGACGATAGAGTTTAGAGACGATAGAGTTTAGAGACGATAGAGTTTAGAGACGATAGAGTTTAGAGACGATAGAGTTTAGAGACGATAGAGTTTAGAGACGATAGAGTTTAGAGACGATAGAGTTTAGAGACGATAGAGTTTAGAGACGATAGAGTTTAGAGACGATAGAGTTTAGAGACGATAGAGTTTAGAGACGATAGAGTTTAGAGACGATAGAGTTGAAAAGTTAGAAAGATAGGGCGTTAGAGATATAGAAAGATCGAGAGACATAAGGAGATATATATATGTATAGAGAGAGATCTAGCTAGAGATACAGAGAAGGTTAGAGATAATGGGAGAGCTAGAGATTTAGATTGATCTAGAGATGCAGAGAGAGCTAGATATACAGAGAGAGCCAGAGATACAGATAGAGGTAAAAGATGGGAGAAAGGGAAATGCGGAGACACCTCTCCATTTCTTACTCTCTATTTGTCTAGCTATACCTCTTTATCTTTCTCTATCACTCTAACTTAATCTATATTTCTATCTCCATATCTCTCTAGCTTTAGCAATATCTATATCTCTAGTTCTAATCACTCTCTCTCTCTCTCTCTCTCTCTCTCTCTCTCTCTCTCTCTTATCTCTCTCTTATCTCTCTCTCTCTCTCTCTCTCTCTCTCTCTCTCCAAATGATAGGGAAAACAGATAGTCATCCCTTGATAGAGCTGATAGAGCTAGAGCCCCATCAAATGCTCCTTACATCAGAGTCCCATCAGCAGCTCCTTACTTCAGAATCCCACTACCAGCCCCTTACATCAAAGTCCTATCACCAGCCCCCTTACATCAGAGTCCCATCACATGCTCCTTACATCGGAGTCCCATCATCTGCCCCCTTACATCAAAGTCCCATCACCAGCCCCTTACAAAGTCTCATCACCTGTCCCCTTACATCAGAGTCCAATCAGCAGCCGCTTACATCAAAGTCCCAACATCAGCCCCCTTACATCAGAGTCCCATTACAAGCCCCCTTACATCAGAGTCCCATCAACAGTGCCTTACATCAGAGAGTCCCATCAGCAGCCCCTTACATCAAAGTGCCATCACCAGCCCCCTAACATCAGAGTCCCATCAGCAGCCTCTTACATCAGAGTCCAATCACCAGCCCCTTACAAAGTCTCATCACCTGTCCCCTTATATCAGAGTCCAATCAGCAGCCTCTTACATAAGTGTACCACCAGCAGCCCCTTACATCAGAGTCCCATCACCAGCCCCTTACATCAGAGTCCCATCAGAGTCCTATTATCAGCCCCCATACATCAGGGTACCATTAACAGCCCCCTTACATCAGAGTCCCATCAGCAGCCCCTTACATCAGAGTCCAATCATCAACCTGGTGAGTACCATCACCAGCCCCTTACAAAGTCTCATCACCTGTCCCCTTACATCAGAGTCCAATCAGAAGCCTCTTACATTAGAGTCCCACCAGCAGCCCTTTACATCAGAGTCCCATTACCAGGCCTTTACATCAGAGTCCCATTACCAGGCCTTTACATCAGAGTCCCATTACCAGGCCTTTACATCAGAGTCCCATCGGCAGCCCCCTACGTGAGAAAGTCTAAGCCTATGACAGAATCTGCAATACTGGGTCTTGTAGTGACTATCCTGAGCAACCTGTGGAGATAGATCTTGCAATGCTGGGACTTGTAGTGCTTATGATAGATCCTGAAATGCTTGGACTTTTAGTGCCTATCCACAGCAACCTACGGTGATAGAAACTGCAATGCTGGGACTTGCAGTGAATATCCTGAACAACCTGTGTTGATATATCTTGCAATGCTGGGAATTTTAGTGCCTATCCTGAGCAACCTGTGGTGATAGATCCTGCAATTTTCGTACTTGTACTGCCTATGATAGATCCTGAAATGCATGGACTTTTAGTGCCTATCCAGAGCAACCTGTGGTGATAGATACTGCAATGCTGGGACTGTACTGCCTATGATAGATCCTGCAATGCTGGGACTTTTAATGTCTATGATAGATCTTGCAATGCTGGGACTTGTAGTGCCTATCCAGAGCAACCTGTGGTGATAGATCCTGCAATGCTAGGACTTGTTGTGCCTTTGATATATCCTGCAATATTGGGTCTTGTAGTACCTATTGAGAGCAACCTGTGGTGATAGATACTGCAATGCTGGGACTGTACTGCCTATGATAGATCCTGCAATGCTGGGACTTGTAATGCCTATGATATATCATACAATTCTCGGACTTGTAGTGCCTATCCTGAGCAACCTGTGTTGATATATCCTTCAATGCTATCACTTGTAGTGCCTATGATAGATTTGGCAATGCTGGGACTTGTAGTGCCTATGATAGATCCTGCAATGCTGGGACTTGTAGTGCCTATCCAGAGCAACCTGTGGTGATAGATCCTACAATGCTATGACTTGTAGTGCCTATGTTAAATGCTGCAATGCTGGGACTTGTAGTGCCTATCCTGAGCAACCTGTGTTGATAGATCTTGCAATGCTGGGACTTGTAGTGCCTATTCTGGGCAACCTGTGGTGATAGATCCTGCAATGCTGGGACTTGTAGTTTCTTTGATAGATTATGCAAAGCTGGGACTTGTAGTGCCTATTCTGGGCAACCTGTGGTGATAGATCCTGCAATGCTGGGACTTTTAGTGCCTATGATAGATGCTGCAATGCTGGGACTTTAAGGGCCTATCCAGAGCAACAAGTGGTGATAGATCCTGCAATGGTATGACTTGTAGTGCCTTTGATAGATTCTGCAATGCTATGACTTGTAGTGCTTATGATAGATGCTGCAATGCTGGGACTTGTAGTGCCTATCCCGAGGAACCTGTGGTGATCCTGCAATGCTGGGACTTGTAGTTCCTTTCCTGAGCAACCTGTGGTAATAGATCATGCAATACTGGGACTTGTATTGCCTATGATATATCATGCAATGCTGGGACTTGTTGTGCCTCTCCTGAGCATCCTGTGGTGATAGATCTTGCAATGCTGGGACTTGCAGTGCCTATGATAGATCCTACGATGCTGATACTTGTAGTGCCTATCCTGAACAACCTGTGTTGATAGATATTGCTATGCTGGTACTTGTAGTGCCTATTCTGTGCAACTTGTGGTGATAGATCCTGCAATGCTGGGACTTGTAATGCATATGATAGTTCCTGCAAAGCTGGGACTTGTAGGGTCTATCCAGAAAAACAATTGGTGATAAACCCTGCAATTCTCTGACTTGTAGTGCCTTTGATAGCTTCCTCAATGCTGGGACTTGTAGTGCCTTTCAAGAGCAACCTGTGGTGATAGATCCTGCAATGCTGGGACTTGTAGTGCCTTTCCAGAACAACAAGTGGTGATAGACCCTGCAATGCTGGGACTTGTAGTGCCTTTGATAGATCTTGCAATGCTGGGACTTGTTGTGTCTTTCCAGAACAACAAGTGGTGATAGACCCTGCAATGCTGGGACTTGTAGTGTCTATGATAGATCCTGCAATGCTGGGACATGAAGGGCCTATCCAGAGCAACAAGTTGTGATAGACCCTGCAATGCTGGGACTTGTAGTGCCTTTCCAGAGCAACCTGTGGCGATAGATCCTGCAATGCTGGGACTTGTAGTGCCTATCCTGAGCAACCTGTGGTGATTAAATCCTGCAATTCTGGGACTTGTAGTGTTTATCCTGAACAACCTGTGGTGATAGATCCTGCAATGCTGGGACTTGTAGTGCCTATGATAGATATTGCAATGCTGGGACTTGTAGTGCCTATCCAGACCAACCTGTGGTGATAGATCCTGCAATGCTATGACTTGTAGTGCCTATGATAGATGCTGCAATGCTGGGAGTTGTAGTGCCTATCCTGAGCAACCTAAGTTGATAGATCTTGCAATGCTGGGACTTGTAGTGCCTATTCTGGGCAACCTGTGGTGATAGATCCTGCAATGCTGGGACTTGTAGTTCCTTTCCTGAGCAACCTGTGGTAATAGATCATGCAATACTGGGAATTGTATTGCCTATGATATATTATGCAATGCTGGGACTTGTAGTGCCTATGATAGATCCTGCAATGCTGGGACTTGAAGGGCCTATCCAGAACAAGTGGTGATAGACTCTGCAATGCTGGTACTTGTAGTGCATTTGATAGATCCTGCAATGCTGGGACTTGTAGTTCCTTTCCTGAGCAACCTGTGATGATAGATCCATCAATGCTGGCACTTGTAGTGCCTATCTTGAGCAACCTCTGGTGATAGATCTTGCAATGCTGGGACTTGTAATGGTTATGATAGATCCTGAAATGCTTGGACATTTAGTGACTATCCTGAGCAACCTGTGGTGATAGATCTTGCAATGCTGGGACTTGTAGTGCCTATTCTGGGCAACTTGTGGTGATAGATCCTGCAATGCTGGGACTTGTAGGGTCTATCCAGAGCAACAATTGGTGATAGACCCTGCAATGCTCCGACTTGTAGTGCATTTGATAGATCCTTCAATGCTATGACTTCTAGTGCCTATGATAGATCCTGCAATGCTGGGACTTGTAGTGCCTATCCAGAGCAGGCTGTGGTGATACATCCTGCAATGCTATGACTTGTAGTGCCTATGATAGATGCTACAATGCTCGGACTTGTAGTGCCTATCCTGAGCAACCTGTGTTGATGGATCTTGCAATGCTGGGACTTGTAGTGCCTATTCTGGGCAACTTGTGGTGATAGACCCTGAAATTCTGGGACCTGTAGTTCATTTGATAGATCCTGAAATGCTGGGACTTGTTGTGCTTTTCCAGAGCAACCTGTGGTGATAGATCTTGCAATGCTGGGAGTTGTAGGGCCTATCCAGAGCATCAAGTGGTGATAGATCCTGCAATGCTGGGAGTTGTAGTGCCTATCCTGAGCAACCTGTGGTGATAGATCTTGCAATGCTGGGACTTGTAGTGCCTGTGATAGATCCTGCAATGCTGGGACTTGTAGTGCCTATGATAGATCCTGCAGTGCTGGGACTTGTAGTGCCTATTCTGGGCAACTTGTGGTGAGAGATATTGCAATGCTGGGACTTGTAATGCCTATGATAGTTCCTGCAAAGCTGGGACTTGTAGGGTCTATACAGAGCAACAATTGGTGATAGACCCTGCAATGCCTGCAACTTGTAGTGCCTTTGATAGATCATGCAATGCTGGGACTTGTAGTGCCTTTCCAGAGCAACTTGTGGTGATAGATCCTGCAATGCTGGGATTTGTAGTGCCTATCCAGAGCAACAAGTGGTGAAATAGCCTGCAATGCTGGGACTTGTAGTGCCTTTGACAGATCCTGGAATGCTGGGACTTGTAGTGCCTATGATATATCCTGCAATGCTGGGTCTTGTAGTACCTATCCTGAGCAACCTGTGGTGATAGATCCTGCAATGCTTG
Source organism: Aquarana catesbeiana (assembly GCF_042186555.1). Taxonomy (NCBI): domain Eukaryota; kingdom Metazoa; phylum Chordata; class Amphibia; order Anura; family Ranidae; genus Aquarana; species Aquarana catesbeiana. Next base: position 273,908,913 of record NC_133332.1, read on the forward strand.
GACTTGTAATGCCTATGATATACCATACAATGCTGGGACTTGTAGTGCCTATCCAGACCAACCTGTGGTGATAGATCCTGCAATACTATGACTTGTAGTGCATATGATAAATGCTGCAATGCTGGGACTTGTAGTGCCTATCCTGAGCAACCTGTGGAGATAGATCTTGCAATGCTGGGACTTGTAGTGCTTATGATAGATCCTGAAATGCTTGGACTTTTAGTGTCTATCCACAGCAACCTGCGGTGATAGAAACTGCAATGCTGGGACTTGCAGTGCCTATGATAGACCCTACAATGCTGGGACTTGTAGTGAATATCCTGAACAACCTGTGTTGATATATCCTGCAATGCTGGGACTTGTAGTGCCTATCCTGAGCAACCTGTGGTGATAGATCTTGCAATGCTGGGACTTGTAGTGCCTATGATAGATCCTGCAATGCTGGGACTTGTAGTGCCTATTCTGGGCAACTTGTGGTGAGAGATCCTGCAAAGGTGGGACTTGTAATGCCTATGATGGTTCCTGCAAAGCTGGGACTTGCAGGGTCTATACAGAGCAACATTTGGTGATAGACCCTGCAATGCTGGGACTTGTAGTGCCTTTCCAGAGCAACCTGTGGTGATAGATCCTGCAATGCTGGGATTTGTAGTGCCTATCCAGAGCAACAAGTGGTGAAAGAACCGGCAATGCTGTAACTTGTAGTGCCTTTGACAGATCCTGCAATGCTGGGACTTGTAGTGCCTTTCTAGAGCAACCTGTGTTGATATATCCTTCAATGCTATGACTTGTAGTGCCTATGATAGATCTTGCAATGCCGGGCCTTTTGGTGCCTATTCTTGGCAACCTGTGGTGATAGATCCTGCAATGCTGGGACTTGTAGTTCCTTTCCATAGCAACCTGTGCTGATAGATCCTGCAATGCTGGGACTTGTAGTGAGTATCCTGAGCAACCTGTGGTGATTAAATCCTGCAATGCTGGGACTTGTAGTGCCAATCCTGAGCAACCTGTGATGATTAAATCCTGCAATTCTGGGACTTGTAGTGTTTATCCTGAGCAACCTGTGGTGATAGATTCTGCAATGCTGGGACTTGTAGTGCCTATGATAGATCCTGCAATGCTGGGACTTGTAGTGCCTATGATAGATCCTGTAATGCTGGGACTTGTAGTGCCGATCCAGAGCAACCTGTGGTGATAGATCCTGCAATGCTAGGACTTGTAGTGCCTATGATATATCCTGCAATGCTAGGTCTTGTAGTACCTATCCTGAGAAACCTGCAATGCTGGGACTTGTAGTGCATTTGATAGATCCTGTAATGCTGGGACTTGTTGTGCCTATGATAGATCCTGCAATGCTGGGACTTGTAGTGCCTTTCCAGAGCAACCTGTGGTGATAGATCTTGCAATGCTATGACTTGTATTGCCTATCTAGAGCAACAAGTGATGATAGACTCTGCAATGCTGTAACTTGTAATGCGTTTGATAGACCCTGCAATGCTGGGACTTGTAGTGCCTTTCCAGAGCAACCTGTGGTGATAGATCCTGCAATGCTGGGAATTGTTGTTCCTTTCCTGAGCAACTTGTGATAGATCCTTCAATGCTGGGACTTGTAGTGCCAATCCTGAGCAACCTGTGGTGATTAAATCCTGCAATTCTGGGACTTGTAGTGCCTATGATAGATCCTGCAATGCTGGGACTTGTAGTGCCGATCCAGAGCAACCTGTGGTGATAGATCCTTCAGTGCTATGACGTGTAGTGCCTATGATAGATCTGGCAATCCTGGGACTTGTATTGCCTATGATAGATCCTGCAATGCTGGGACTTTTAGTGCCTATCCAGAGCAAGCTGTGGTGATACATCCTGCAATGCTATGACTTGTAGTGCCTATGATTATGCTGCAATGCTGGGACTTGTAGTGCCTATCCTGAGAAACCTGTGTTTATAGATCTTGCAATGCTGGGACTTGTAGTGCCTTTGAGAGATTCGGCAATGCTGGGACTTGTAGTGCATTTCCAGAGCAACCTGTGGTGATAGATCCTGCAATGCTGGGACTTGTAGTGCCTATCCTGAGCAACCTGTGGTGATAGATCCTGCAATTCTGGTACTTGTATTGCCTATGAAAGATCCTGCAATGCTGAGACTTGTAGTGCCTATCCAGAGCAACAAATGGTGATAGATCCTGCAATGCTGGGACTTGTAGTGCCTATCCAGAGCAACCTGTGGTGATAGATCCTGCAATGCTGGGACTTGTAGTGCCTAACCTTAGCAACCTGTGGTGAGAGATCCTGCAATCCTGGGACTTGTAGTGGCTATTATAGATCCTGCGATGCTAGGACTTGTAATGCCTATCCTGAGCAACCTAAGGTGATAGAAACAGCAACACTGGTACTTGCAGTGCCTATGATAGATCCTACAATGCTGGGTTTTGTAATGAATATACTGAGCAACCTGTGTTGATATATTCTGCAATGCTGGGACTTGTAGTGACTATCCTGAGAAACCTATGGTAAAAGAACCTGCAATTCTGGTACTTGTACTGCCTATGATGGATCCTGCAATGCTGGGACTTGTAGTGCCTATCCTGAGCAACCTGTGTTGATATATCCTTCAATGCTATGACTTGTAGTGCCTATGATAGATGCTGCAATGCTGGGACTTGTAGTGCCTATCCAGAGCAACCTGTGTTGATAGATCTTGCAATGCTGGGACTTTTAGTGTCTATTCTGGTAAACCTGTGGTGATAGATCCTGCATTGCTGGAACTTGTAGTGCCTATGATAGATCCTGCGATGCTGGGACTTGTAGGGCCTATCCAGAGCAACAAGTGGTGATAGATCCTACAATGCTGGGACTTGTAGTGCCTATGATAGATCCTGCAATGCTTGGACGTGTAGTGCCTATGATAGATCCTGCAATGCTGGGACTTGTAGTACCTACACTGAGCAACCTGTGGTGATAGATATTGCAATTCTGGTACTTGTACTGCCTATGATAGATCCTGCAATGCTGGGACTTGTAGTGCCTATTCTGAGCAACCTGTGGTGATAGAAACTGCAATGCTAGGACGTGTAGTACCTATGATATATCCTGCAATGCTGGGACTTGTAGTGCCTGTCCTGAGCAACATGTGGTGATAGAAACTGCAATGCTGGGACTTGCAGTGCCTATCCGGAGCAACGTGTGGTAATAGATCCTGCAATGCTGTTACTTGTAGTGCCTATGATAGATCCTGCAATGCTGGGACTTTTAGGGCCTTATCCAGCATCCTGTGGTGATAGATCCTGCAATGCTGGGACTTGTAGTGCCTATGATAGATCCTTTAATGCTGGGACTTGCAGTGCCTATGATAGATCCTACAATGCTAGGAGATGTAGTGTCTATCCAGAGCATTTATCAATCAGAATGCATGTACCTCCACTGTGGGGACACTCATATTTTAGTGTTAGGATCACAGATATCAGGGTGCCGTGACAAGGCTCTGTGGCTTACGCATGCGTTTGCAAATACATGCGGACTAAACCCCTGTTTTTAACGCATACTGTTAGACAGATTACTTTGGTTGTCTGCGAGCTGGTGGTAAGTAGGCTTGGAAGTTTTTCCTGGGTATTCCCCAAGCCTTATGTCTGTTTGTAACCCTCCAATGCCGCTTACTGCAATAGCCTGCCATAAATGACTGTGGTGGCAAGTTTTTTGAGATCACCTTGGTGTGTGTATTGGTGCAGCAATGCACCAGCACCTTTGCAGTCATTGTGCTATTTGCTGGGTGTCTGGTGTGCTCCTGTACCTTTAAGAAGGGATGGGGTGCCCTTCAGTCCACCTGCTCTCATTCATCCATCAGATTGCATGTGCCTCCACTGTAGGGACACTTATATTTTAGTGTTAGGACCACAGATATCAGGGTGCCGTGACGAGGCTCTGTGGCTTACACATTCGTTTGCAAATGCGTGTGGACTAAACCCCTGTTTTTAATGCATACTGTTAGACAGGTTAATTTGTTTGTCTGCGAGCTGGTGGTAAGTAGGCTTGGAATTTTTTCCTGGGTATTCCCCAGGCCTTGTTTATATCTGTTTGTAGCCCTCCAATGCTGCTTACTGCGATAGCCAGCTATAAATGAGGGTGGTGGTAAGTTTTTTTTTTTTTTTTTTTAGATCACCTTGGTGTGAGTATTGGTCCAGCAATGCAGCAGCAGCTTTGCAGCCATTGTGCTATTTGTTGGGTGTCTGGTGTGCTCCTGTACCTTTAAGAAGGGATGGGGTGCCCTTCAGTCCACCTGCTCTCATTTATCCATCAGAATGCATGTGTCTCCACTGTGGGGACACTCATATTTTAGTGTTAGGACCACAGATATCAGGGTGCCGTGACGAGGCACTGTGGCTTACGCATGCATTTGCAAATGCGTGCGTTCTAAACCCCTGATTTTAACGCATACTGTTAGAAAGGTTAATTTGGTTGTCTGTGAGCTGGTGGTAATAAGACTTGGAATTTTTTCCAGGGTATTCCCCAGGCCTTGTTTATACCTGTCCAGAGCAACCTTTCATGATAGATCTTGCAGTGCCTATGATAGATCCTACAATGCTGGGACTTGTAGTGAATATCCTGAACAACCTGTGTTGATATATCCTGCAATGCTGGGACTTGCAGTGCCTATCCTGAGCAACCTGTGTTGATATATCCTTCAATGCTATGACTTGTAGTGCCTATGATTGATCCTGCAATGCTGGGACTTGTAGTGCCTATGATAAATGCTGTAAAGCTGGGACTTGTAGTGCCCATCCTGAGCAACCTGAGTTGATAGATCTTGCAGTGCTGGGACCTGTAGTGACTATCCTGGGCAATCTGTGGTGATAGATCCTGCAATACTGGGACTTGTAGTGCCTATGATAGATCCTGCAATGCTGGGACTTGTAGTTAGGGTGACCACATTTCCAAACTGCCATTCAGGGACACCCCGCCCCCCCCCCCCCCCCCGGAAGAATGGAGGGGGAGAGCAGGACAGAGGGGACAACATCAGAACAGAGGGGGACAGCAGCAGGACGGAGGGGGACACCAGAATGGAGAGGGACAGCAGCAGAACAGAGGGGGACACGGAGGAAGAATGGGGGCTACAGCAGGATGAGGGGGGGAACAGCAGCAGAATGGAGGGGGACAGCAGCAGAATGGAGGGGGGTGGGGGACAGCAGCAGAACTGAGGGGGGTGAGGGGAAAGCAGCAGAACAGAGGGGGTGGGGGACAGCAGCAGAACGGAGGGGGAGTGTTGGGGACAGCAGCAGAATGGATGGGGGTGGGGGGGGGGACAGCAGCAGAACGGAGTGGGAGTGTGGGGGACAGCAGCAGAACGGAGTGGGAGTGTGGGGGACAGCAGCAGAACGGAGGGGGAGTGTGCACTGCTCACTGTAAGTGTAAAGTTACACTAACCTGGAAGTTTGTCTGGCGGCGGGCGGCAAACTCATGGACTTCGTGGGAGGGAGGGAGGACTCGGAGACAGGACTGGAGAAGTTGAAGTCAGGCAGCTCGGAGTCGGGTTGCGCTGCTGGCAATGTGCTGCTGCTCTCTGCTGCACCGGCTGCTGGATAGTTGGCGGCCCCGGGACTAGCACTGACTGGGCACAGGGCCAAAGGCTACTAAGTGTGGCTGGCTGCCTGGGCCAGGCTGGCAGCTGCTCTCTCTATCTCTCGGAGTGGAGGACAGAGGCGCGCTGCTCAGCTGTAGCCGTAGGTCACTGCCCAGTGCCCACAATGTGCCTGACTGCCCACGTGACGGTGTCCGCTGACGTCACTGGTTGCTAGACGCGGGGCGGGCGGCCCTAGCCTAGCAACCAGTTAACTGTTAAGCATATGATGATGTGTGTGTTTTACTGTTACACAGTTTATGATTATAAGGGTGGCGGAGTCGGACTGGTGCTGGCGGTGTGTTTTTTTTCCATTCCGGGACACTGTATTATCCCGGATTGAAGGTGCCCGGGATGCGGGACGAAAATCTGAAATAAGGGACAATCCCGGGCAATCTGGGACACGTGGGCACCCTACTTGTAGTGCCTATCCAGAGCAACAAGTGGTGATAGACCCTGCAATGCTGGGACTTGTAGTGTCTTTGATAGATCCTGAAATGCAGGGTCTTGTAGTGCCTATGAAATATAATGCAATGCTAAGACTTCTAGTGCCTACCTGTGGTGATAGATCATGCAATGCTGGGACTTTTAGTGCCTTTGATAGATCCTGCAATGCTGGGACTTGTAGTGCCTATCCTGAGCAACCTGTGGTGAGTGATCCTGCAATGCTGGGACTTGTAGTGCCTATCCTGAGCAACCTGTGGTGAATGATCCTGCAATGCTGGGACTTGTAGTGCCTATTATAGATCCTGCAATGCTAGGACTTGTAGTACCTATGATATATCCTGCAATGCTGGGACTTGTAGTGCCTATCCTGAGCAACCTGTGGTGATAGACCATGCAATTTTGGTACTTGAACTGCCTATGATAGATCCTGCAATGCTGGGACTTGTAATGCATGTGATAGTTCATTCATTGCTGGGTTTTGTAGTGCCCATCCTGAGCAACCTGTGTTGATATATCCTTCAATGCTATGACTTGTAGTGCCTATGATAGATCCGGCAATGCTGGGACTTGTAGTGCCTATAATAGATCCAGCAATGCTGGGACTTGTATGGGCTTATCCAGATACCTGTGGTGATATATCCTGCAATGCTGGGTCTTGTAGTGCCTATGATAAATCCTGCAATGCTGAGACTTGTAATGCATGTGATAGATCATTCAATGCTGGGACTTGTAGTGCCTATCCAGAGCAACCTGTGTTGATAGATCGTGCAATGCTGGGACTTGTAGTGCCTATGATAGATCCTGCAATTCTTGGACTTGTATGGCCTTATCCAGATACCTGTGGTGATATATTCTGCAATGTTGGGTCTTGTAGTGCCTATGATAGATCCTGCAATGCTGAGACTTGTCATGCATGTGATAGATCATTCAATGCTGGGACTTGTAGTGCATATGATAGATGCTGCAATACTGGGACTTGTAGTGCCTATCCTGAGCAACCTGTGGTGATAGATCCTGCAATGCAGGGTCTTGTAGTGCCTATCCTGAGCAACCTGTGTTGATATATCCTTCAATGCTTTGACTTGTAGTGCCTATGATAGATCCTGCAATGCTGGGACTTGTAGTGCCCTTCCAGAGCAACCTGTGGTGATAGACCCTGCAATACTGGGACTTGTAGTGCCTTTGATAGATGCTGAAATGCAGAGTCTTGTAGTGCCTATCCTGAGCAACCTGTGTTGATATATCCTTCAGTGCTATGACCTGTAGTGCCTATGATAGATTCGGCAATGCTGGGACTTGTAGTGCCTTTGATAGATCCTGAAATGCTGGGACTTGTAGTGCCTTTCGAGAGCAACCTGTGGTGATAGATCCTGCAATGCTGAGACTTGTAATGCATGCGATAGATCATTCAATGCTGGGACTTGTAGTGCCTATCCAGAGCAACAAGTGGTGATAGACCCTGCAATACTGGGACTTGTAATGCCTTTGATAGATCCTGCAATGCTGGGACTTGTATTGCCTTTCCAGGGCAACCTGTGGTGATAGATCCTGCAATGCTGGGACTTGTAGTGCCTTTCCAGAGCCACCTGTGGTCATAGATCCTGCAATGCTAGGACTTGTAGTGCCTATTATAGATCCTGCAATGCTGGGATTTGTAGTGAATATCCTGAGCAATGATCGATCTGATAGAGATGATCGATCTGATAGAGATGATCGAGCTGGAGATGATACGGATATCTCCAGCTCTATCATCTCTGTATAGATAATAAGGGATAGAAATAGAGAGCTGGAAGGTTAGAAAAAAAGAGTGATTCTGCAATGCTGGGACTTGCAGTGCCTATGATAGATCCTGCAATGCTAGGACTTGTAGTACCCATGATATATCCTGCAATGCTGGGACTTGTAGTGCCTATTCTAAAAATCCTGTTGGGATAGAAACTGCAATGCTGGGACTTGCAGTGCCTATCCAGAGCAACAAGTGGTGATAGATCCTACAATGCTGGGACTTGTATTGCCTATCCAGAGCAACCTGTGGTGATAGATCCTGCAATTCTGGTACTTGTATTGCCTATGAAAGATCCTGCACTGCTGAGACTTGTAGTACCTATCCAGAGCAACAAGTGGTGATAGATCCTGCAATGCTGGGACTTGTAGTGCCTTTGATAGATCCTGCAATGCTGGGACTTGTAGTGTCTATCCAGAGCAACCTGTGGTGATAGATCCTGCAATGCTGGGACTTGTAGTGCCTATCCTGAGCAACCTGTGGTGATAGATACTGCAATTCTGGTACTTGTACTGCCTATGATAGATCTGGCAATGCTGGGACTTGTAGTGCCTATCCTGAGCAACCTGTGCTGATAGATCCTGCAATGCTGGGACTTGTATTGCGTAAGATAGATCCTGCAAAGCTGGGACTTGTAGTGAATATCCTGAGCAACCTGTGGTGATAGATCCTGCAATTCTGGTACTTGTATTGCCTATGCTAGATCCTGCAATTCTGGGACTTGTAGGGCCTTATCCAGATACTTGTGGTAATATATCCTGCAATGCTGGGACTAGTAGTGCCTATGATACATCCTGCAATGCAGGGACTTGTAGTGCTTATGATGGATCCTGCAATGCTGGGACTTGTAGTGCCTTTCCAGAGCAACCTGTGGTGATAGATCCTGCAATGCAGGCACTTGTAGTACCTTTGATAGATCCTGCAATGCTGGGACTTGTAGTGCCTTTTTAGAGCAACCTGTGGTGATAGATCCTGCAATGGTGGGACTTGTAGTTCCTTTCCTGAGCAACCTGTGGCGATAGAAAGTGCAATGCTGGGACTTGCAGTGCCTATGATAGGATCCTACAATGCTGGGACTTGTAATGCCTATCCTTAAAAACCTGTGGTGATAGATCCTACAATGCTAGGACTTGTAGTGCCTATGATTTATCCTGCAATGCTGGGACTTGTGGTGCCTATCATGAGCAACCTGTCGTGATAGAAACTGCAATGCTATTACTTGCAGTGCCTAAGATAGATCCTGCAATGCTGGAACTTATAGTGCCTGTCCTGAGCAACCTGTCTTGATAGATCTTGCAATCCTTGGACTTGTAGTGCCTATTCTGGTCAACCGGTGGTGATATATCATGCATTACTGGGATTTGTACTGCCTGCAATAGATCCTGTAATGCTGGGACTTGTAGTGCCTTTCCAGAGCAACCTGTGGTGATAGATCTTGCAATGCTGGGACTTGTAGTGCCTATCCAAAGCAACAAGTGGCGATAGGCCCTGCAATGCTGGGACTTGTAGTGCCTATTCTGAGCAACCTGTGGTGATAGAAACTGCAATGCTGGGACTTGCAGTGCCTATCCTGAGCAACCTGTGGTGATAGATCCTGCATTGCTGGGATTTGGACTGCCTATGATAGATCCGGAAATGCTGGGAGTTGTAGTGCCTATGATAGATCCTGCAATGCTGGGACTGGTAGTGCCTATCCAGAGCAACCTGTGGTGATGCATCCTGCAATGCTAGGACTTGTAGTGCCTATGATATGATATATCCTGCAAAGCTGGGACATGTAGGGCCTATCCAGAGCTACAAGTGGTGATAGACCCTGCAATGCTGGGACTTGTAGTACCTTTCCAGAGCAACCTGTTGTGATAGATCCTGCATTGCTAGGACTTGTAGTGCCTATGATATATCCTGCAATGCTGGGACTTGTAGTGCCTTGGATCCTGAAATGCTGGGACTTGTAGTTCCTTTCCTGAGCAACCTGTGGTGATAGATCCTGCAATGCTAGGACTTGTAGTGCCTATGATATATCCTGCAATGCTGGGACTTGTAGTACCTATCCTGAGAAACCCGTGGTGATAGATCCTGCAATGCTGGGACTTGTAGTGCCTATCCTGAGCAACAAGTGGTGAAAGACTCTGAAATGCTGGGACTTTTAGTGCCTTTGATAGACCCTGCAATGCTGGGACTTATAGTGCCTTTCCAGAGCAACCTGTGGTGATAGATCCTGCAATTCTAGAACTTGTAATGCCTATGATATATCCTGCAATGCTGGGACTTGTGGTGCCTATCCTGAGCAACCCGTGGCGATAGAAACTGCAATGCTGGGACTTGTAGTGCCTATGATAGGATCCTACCATTATGGGACTTGAAATGCCTATCCTGAAAAAGCTGTGGTGATAAATCCTACAATGCTAGGACTTGTAGCGCCTATGATTTATCCTGCAATGCTGGGACTTGTGGTGCCTATCCTGAGCAACCTGTGGTGATAGAAACTGCAATGCTATGACTTGCAGTGCCTAAGATAGATCCAACAATGCTGGGACTTGTAGTGAATATTCTGAGCAACCTGTGTTGATATATCCTGCAATGCTGGGACTTGTAGTGCCTATCCTGAGCAACCTGTGGTGATAGATCCTGCAATTCTGGTACTTGTATTGCCTATGATAGATCCTGCAATGCTGAGACTTGTAGTGCCTGTCCAGAGCAACAATTGGAGATAGATCCTGCAATGCTGGAACTTGTAGTGCCTATCCAGAGCAACCTGTGGTGATAGATCCTGCAATGATAGGACTAGTAGTGCCTATTCTGGGCAACCAGTGGTGATAGAAACTGCAATGCTGGGACTTGCAGTGCCTATGATAGATCCTATAATGCTGGGATTTGTAGTGAATATCCTGAGCAACCTGTGTTGATATATCCTGCAATGCTGGGACTTGCAGTGCCTATCCTGAGCAAACTGTGGTGATAGATCCTGCATTGCTGGGACTTGTACTGCCGATGATAGATCCGGCAATGCTGGGAGTTGTAGTGCCTATGATAGATCCTGCAATGCTGGGACTGGTAGTGCTTATCCAGAGCAACCTGTGGTGATACATCCTGCAATGCTGGGATTTGTAGTGAATATATCCTGAGCAATGATAGATCTGATAGAGATGATCGATCTGATAGAGGTGATAGAGCTAGAGATGATACGGATATCTCCAGCTCTATCATCTCTGTATAGATAATGAGGGATAAAAATAGAGAGCTGGAAGGTTAGAAAAAAAAGCGAGATAGAGATATATAGATAGCAGAAGACACAAGGAGCTAGAGATATAAAGAGAGTTAGAGATACAGATAGAGGTAAAAGAATGGAGATAGCTTTCAATATCTTACTCTCTATGTGTCTAGCGATATCTCTCTATATTTCTCTATCGCTCTAACTTAATCTATATCTCTATATCTCTCTATCTCCATATCTCTCTAGCTTTAGCAATATCTCTCTCTGTATATATATTATATAGTTAGAGAGAGCTATCTTTATCCATCTTTCTATAATCGCTATCCTCCATAGCTATGTCATCCATAGTTCTATGATCCATAGTTCTGTCAGCTGTAGCTCTATCAACTCTAGCTTTATTATCTCTAACTCTAATCTCTAACTTTAGCGATATCTATATTTCTAGGTCTATCACTTTCGCTCTTTTATCCCTATCTCACTCTCTTAACCTATATCTACAAGAGATAAGGAAAAGAGATAGAGCTGGATAGAGATTGTCTCTCAGTTTCTATCTATCTCTTTTCATTATCTCTTGTAGACTTAGAAATATAGATATCGCTAAAGATAAAGAGATATAGGGATAGAGAGATAGCTTTAGATATAAAAGCTAGAGAGCTTAAGCTGGATAGAGATTAGAGTGATCCATCTCTATAAATCTCTATCGTTTCTAGCTATCCTCCATATCTCTGTCATAGTTCTATGATCCATAGGTTAGGTTCTGTCATCTTTAGCTCTGTCATATGTAGCTCTATCAACACTAGCTATCTATAACTATCATCTCTGTCATCTGTAACTCTGTCATCTCTAGCTAGATCATCTCTAGCTCTATTATAGAGCTAGGGATGACAGAGATGTAGATGATCTAGTGCTAGTGATGAGCTAGAGATGTTCGAGCTAGAGATGATAAAGATTACAGAGCTAGAGATGATAGAGCTGATAGAGATAGCGATAGAGCTAGAGATTAGGCGGGGCGGGGTGACCTCACGGGGAATGCCACATGGAAG